>NW_006921957.1:3117090-3147880 GCF_000298275.1 Orycteropus afer afer
AGCTCCTCATTAGCCATTAGAGAGATGCAAATAAAAAAAAACAATGAGATACCATCTTGCCCTAGCAGTAATAGCAAAGTTCAAAAACACAGAAAATAACAAATGCTGGTGAGGATGTAGAGAAATTGGGATTCTCATACACTGATGGTAGGACTGTAAAATGATACAACCATTGTGGAAATCAGTATGGCAATTCCTTGAAAAGTTGGAATTAGAAATACCATTTGATCCAGCAATCCCATTACTAGCTATATATCCTGGGGAAATGAGAGCCAGGATAAGAACAGATATATGTGCACCCATGTTAACTGCAGCACTATTTACAATAGCAAAGAGATGGAAATAATCTAAGTGCTCATCAAGAGAAGAATGGATAACCAACTATGATACATGCACACAATGGAATATTGTTGTTGTTGTTGTTAGGTACTGCCAAGTTGTCTCCAACTCATAGCGACCCTATGCACAGCAGAATGAAACACTGCCCAGTCCTATGCCAGCCTCATGATCCTTGCTATACCTGAGCCCATTGTTGCAGCCACTGTGTCTATCCATCTTGTTGAGGGCCTTCCCCTTCTTTGTTGACCCTCCACTTTACCAAGCATGATATCCTTCTCCAGGGAATGGTTCCTTCTGACAACATGACCAAAGAGGTGAGACGACGTCTGGCCATTCTCACTTCCAAGGAGCATTCCGGCTGCACTTCTTCAAGGACAGATTTTTTAGTCCTTTTAGCATACCATGGTACTCTTAGTATTCTTCTCCAACACCACAACTCAAAAGCATCAACTCTTCTTCAGTCTTCCTTATTCATTGTCCAGCTCTCAATGCATAAGAGGCGATAGAATATACCATGGCTTGGGTTAGGTGCACCTTAGCCTTCAAGGAGACACCTTTGCTCATCACTTGAAAGAGGTCTTTTGCAGCATATTTTCCCAATGCAATACATTGTCTGATGTCTTGACTGCTGCTTCCATTGGTGTTGATTGTAGAACCAAGTAATATGAAATTCTTGAAAACTTCAATCTTTTCTCCATCCACTGTGAAGCTGTTTATTTGACCAGTTGTGAGGATTTTTGTTTTCTTTATATTGAGGTGTAATCCATACTGCAAACTGTATTCTTCAATCTTCATCAGTAAGTGCTTCAAGTCATCCTCACTTTTAGCAAGCAAAGTTGTGTCATCTGCGTATCGCAGGTTGTTAATGAGTCTTCCTCCAATTCTGATGCCACATTCTCCTTCATATAGTCCAGCTTCTCAGATTATTTGCTCAGCATACAGATTAAATAAGTATGGTGAAAGGATACAACACTGACACACTCCCTTCTTGATTTTGAACCATGCAGTATCCCCTTGTTCTGTTTGAACAACAGCCTCCTGACCTATGTACAGATTCCTCATGAGTACAATCAAGTGTTCTGGAATTTTCATTCTTTTCAATGTTATCCACAATTTGTTATGATCTACACAATCGAACGCTTTTGAGTAGTCAATAAAACATAAGTAAACATCTTTCTGGTATTCTTTGCTTTCAGCTAAGATCCATCTGACATCAGGAATGATGTCCGTGGTTCCATGCCCTCTTCTGAGTCCAGCTTGCATTTCTGGAAGTTCTCTGTCACTATACAGCTGCAACTGTTTTTTAATTATCTTCAGTAAGATTTTACTTGCATGCAATATTAATTATATTGTTTGATAATTTTCACATTCTGTGGGATCACCTTTGTTTGGAATGGGCACAAGTATGGATCTCTTCCAGTTAGTTGGCCAGGTAGCTGTCTTCCAAATCTCTTGACATAACCGAGTTTGTGCCTCCAGTGGGGCATCTGTTTGTTGAAACATCTCAGGGGGATTCTGTCAATTCCTGGAGCCTTGTTCTTTGCCAATTCCTTCAGTGCAGCTTCAACTTCTTCCTTCAGTACCATTGGTTCTCGATCATATGCCACCTCCTGAAATGGATGAACATTGACCAATTCTTTTTGTGACAGTGACTCTGTGTATTCCTTCCATCTTCTTTTGATGCTTCCTGCATCAGTTAATATTTTACCCATAGAATCTTTCAATATTGCAATTTGAGGCTTAAATTTTTTCCTCAGTTCTTTCAGCTTGAGAAATGCTGAGCATATCCTTCCCTTTTGGTTCTCTAACTCCAGGTCTTTGCACGTTTCATTATTGGCTTTGTCTGTTTGAGCTGCTCTTTGAAATCTTCTGTTCAGCTTTTATCTTGTCATTTATTAGTTTTATCTTGTCATTTCTTCCATTTGCTTTAGCTACTCTCCATTCAATGGCAAGTTTCAGAGTCTCTTCTGACATCCATTTTGGTGTCTTCCTTTTTTGTTTTTTTAATGACCTCTTGATCTCTTCATGGATGATGTTCTTGATGTCATCCTACAATTCCTCTGGTTTTTGGTCATTGGTTCAATGCATCAAATCTATTCTTTAACTGGTCTCTAAATCCAGGAGGTATATTATCAAGGTCATATTTTGGCTCTTGGGGACTTATTTTAATTGTCTTCAATTTCAACCTGAACTTGTATATGAACATTTGATGGTCTGTTCCACAATCAGCTCCTGGCCTTGTTTTAGCCCAAGATATTGAACTCCATCACCTCTTGCCACGGATGTAGTCAATCTGATTCCTGTGTACCTCTCTGGTGAAGTCCACATGTATAGTCATCGCTTATGTTGTTGAAAAAGATATTTTCAATGAATAAGTTGTTGGTCTTGCAAAATCCTGTCATGTAATCGCCAGCGTTATTTCTATCTCCAAGGCCATATTTTCCAACTACTGATAACTCTTCTTTGTTTCCAACTTTTGCATTCCAATCACCAGTGATAATCAACACATCTTGATTGCATGTTCGGTCAATTTCTGACTAAAGAAGTTGGTAGAAATCTTCAATTTCCTCCTCTTTGGCTTTGGTGGTTGGTGCACAAATTTGAACAATAGTGGTATTAACTGGTCTTCCTTGTAGGTGTATGGATATTATCCTATCACTGACAGAGTTGTCCTTCAGGACAGATCTTGAAACACTCTTTGTGACGATGAATGCCACACCATTCCTCTTTAATTTGTCATTCCCAGCATAGTAGATCATATGGTTGGCTGATTCAAAATAGCCAAAACCAGTCTATTTCAGCTCACTAGTCCCAAAGATATTATCTTTATGTGTTCCATTTAATTGTTGACAACTTCCAATTTTCCTAGATTCATACTTCATACATTCATGTTCCAATTATTAATGGATATTTGCATCTGTTTCTACTCATTTTGAGTCATGCCACATCAGTCAATGGAGGTCCCGAAAGCTTTACTCTATCCCAATCATTAAGGTTGTCTCTACTCTGAGGAGCCAGCTCTTCCCGTCATATTTTGAGTGCCTTCCAACCTGATGGGCTCATCTTCTGGCACTATATCAGACAGTTTCAGGGCTATTCATAGTTTTCCAGTAATATATCAGACAGTGTTTCACTTCTCTCCATAAGGTTTTCATTGGCCAATTCTTTGAGTGGATGGCCTCTTCCTTCTTCCAAGTCTCTTAGTCTGGAAGCTCTGCTGAAACCTGTCCACCATGGGTAACCCGCTGGCATTTTGCAACACGGTGGCATAGCCTCAGCCTCACAGCAACATGTAAAGCACCACAAGACAAGATGAGTTCACCTCCCTTAGTTGTTCCTACTCTGCACCTCCTTACCTCAGGCAACAGCCTTAAAATAAAACTGCCCACAAGTGAAAAGTAGCCCCTGAGCTCCCGCCTGCCTACCTCAGGCCCCAGCCTTAATATAGGGCCACACCCAAGTGAAAAGCAGTCTCCAAGTCCTGGGCCTACCTACCTCAGGGCCCAGCCTTAATATAGAGCCACACCCAAGCAAAAAGCAGCCTCCAAGCTTCCAAGCCCCGGGCCTATGTTACTATGCACTAAAGAGTTAAGCAGAATCTACAAAACACTGTATAACATGGATGAACTTGCAGGACATTATGATGAGTGAAATAAGTCAATCATAGAAAGACAAATACTGTATTCACTATTATAAAAAGTCAAGGAAAGGTTTTCATATGGGAGGAAACTTTCTTTGTTGATTACCAGGGATGGAAGGGGAGGGGAGGGAAAATTGCTAGCTAGGTAAGAGGCAAGTTTTGATTTGGGTGAAGGGAAGGGCTATGTACCAAAAGTGAGTGATCAACATGGTGGCATTGAGGAAGAGGAAGACAGAGAGAGGTACATGGGAGGTACATACAATAAAGATGGACCCTTTTCAATGTATAGTACTGCATTATCAGTGATGGCAAGCATTGATCTACATGTGGATAGGTGGATGAGCAGTCTGAATGATCAGGTATGGCTAGGCAGATGGGATTGTGCCCATGGGGGTGGGGGGGGGTAAGGTCAACAGACTTGACAAACCTTTAGTTAGATTAAGGAGCTCTTGCTGGCATTGTAGTTAAAGCATGGGCTGCTAACCAAAAGGTCAGCAGTTTGAATCCACCAGCAACTCCATGGGAGAAAGATGAGGCAGTCTATTTCAGTAAAGATTTACAGCCTTGAAAACCCTCTGGGGCAGTTCTACTCTGTCCTATAAGCCTGCTATGTGTCAGAATAGACTTGGTGGCAGAGTGTTCGGTTGGTTTTTGGTTTAGCTGTGTTGGCCAAGGAGAAAAAGAGAGAATGACCAAATTATTAAAATCAGGAATGAAAGGGAGGCTATCACTACCAACTTTACAGAAATAAAATTATAAGGGTATGCTATGAACAATTATATGCTAACAATTTAGATAACCTAGATGAAATGAATAAATTACCAGGAAGATACACACCACCAAAACTGACACAAGAAGGAATAGAAAATCTGAATTCAAGAGATTGAGTTAATAATTTAAAAAACTTTCCATAAAGAAAGGCTCAGGCCCAGATCACTTTACTGGTGAATTGCACCAAACATTTAAAGAAACATCAATTCTTTGTAAATGTTTAAAAAAGAGTTTGTGAATACTTCTAAACTCATCTTATGAAACCATTATTATTCTGATACAAACAAACAAAAAACACATTATAGAAAGAGAAAACTAAAGACCAAAATATCTTATTAATATAAAGGCAAAATTACCCAACAAAATGCTAGCAAACTTAATACAGCAACATATGAAAAGAATGATACATCTTGACCACGTGGAAGTTACTCTAGAAATGCAAGGTTGGTTCAACATATAAAATCAATATAATTCACCATACTAACAGAATAAAGAAGGAAAAGCATACATGATTATCTCAATAAACATAGAAAAGCATTTAACAAAATCCAACACCTTTCACAATAAAAGCACTCAGTAAACTTGCAAAAGAAGGGAACTTCCTCAACCTGAAAAAAGGACATGTATGAAAAACCCACAATTAACATCATACTTAATGGTGAAAGATAAAAGCTTTTCCGCTAAGATCAGGAACAAGACAAGGATGTCTGCTTTCATCACTTCCATTCAGCATTGTACCAATGGTTCTAACCAAGGCAATAAGGCAGGAAAAAAGAAATAAAAAGTTTCCAGATTGGAAAGGATAAAGTGAAACTATCTCCATTTGCAGATGAAATTATCTTGTATGAATTCTGGTAGCATAGTGGCTAAGGCAGTTGAGTGCTAATCAGAAGGCTGGTGGTTCAAACCCACCAGCCACTCCTCGGAAGGAAGATGGGGCAATCTACTTCCGTAGTGATACTGCCTCAGAGACCCAAGGAGGGGTTGCTATGAGTCGGGTCCGACTCCACGGCACATAACAACAACAACAAGGCTAGATACATACACACAGAGCAAACAAAAATGATTAGAGCTAATAAATAAGCTCAACAAGGCTACAGGACTCAAGACCTTATTTAAAAATTAATCATATACACTAGCAATGAACAATCCAAATATGAAATGAAGAAAATAATTCTATTTATAACTGCACCAAGAAACAATAAAATACTCACGAATAAATTTAACCAAAAAGTTCAAGACTTGTGCATTGGAAAATACTAAACATCATTGGAAGAAATTAAAGAAGCCTAAATAAATGAAAAGACATTCTGTGTTCATGGACTGGAAGACTTAAATGTTGCTAAGATGACAATACTCTCCAAACTGACATATAGATTCAATGTAATTCTGGTCAAAATCATAGCAGCCAAAACAATTTTGAAAAAGAAGAGCAAATTTGGAGGACTAACACTTCAAAATGTCAAACTTCCTACAAAGCTAAAGTAATTAAGCAATTTGCGTTACTGGCATACCAATCAATGGAATAGAATCAATCAATGGAATGTATCAATCAATGGAATAGAATTTAAAGTCCAGAAATAAACTCATACATTTATGATCAATTCAATGGGAAAAAGAATAGCCTTTTCCACAAATGGTGCTAGACACCTGGATATCCACATCCAAGCTCATAAAAACAAACTCACTGCAATCGAGTTGATATTGACTCATAGTGACCCCCATGGGGTTTCCAAGGCAGTAAATCTTTATGGAAGAATATTGCTTCATCTTTCTTTTATGGGGAGGTTGGTGGATTCAAACCACTAATGTTTTTGTTAGCAGCCAAATGCCTTAACCACAACACCACCAGAGCTCCTTGGATATCCACATACAAAAGGATAGATTTGGACCCCTACTTCACACCACATACAAACATTAACTCAAAATGGATCAAAGACCTAAATGTAATATCTAAGACTATAACACTCTTAGACAAAAACATAGGCATAATTCTTTGTGACAAAATTAGGTAATGGTTTCATAAATAGGATTGATATCAAAATTAAAAATAACTGAATAAAAAACAGATAATTGGACTTCATCAAAATTAAAAACTTTTGTGCTCCAAAGGACACCACCAAAGAAAGTCAAAGACAACCCAAAGAAAGGAAGACCATATTTGCAAATCATACATCTCATTATTGTTCTTGTTAGGTGCAACTGAGTCATTTCCAACTCATAGTGACCCTGTGTACAATAGAATGAAAAGCCGTCTCATCCTGTGCCATCCTCACAATCATTTGAGCCTATTGTTGCAGCCACTGTGTCAATCCATCTTGTTGAGGTCTTCCTCTTTTTTCCTTATCTCTAATATTCAGAAATATTAAGAACTAGTACAACATCAGCATCGAAGATTATATGGAACAAAGAAATTGACAAAATGAAAAAGCACATGACAAAAATGACAGCAACAAAGTCATATTTGCTGATAATTATGTATCTAGCAAGGAACTTATCTCTAAGATTGATGGAAAACTCCAATGTCTCAACACCAAAAGAATTAACAATCCAATTGAAAAATGGGCAGAAGACATGAATAGACACTTCACCAAGGATGATATTCAGGTGGTCAGCTAATACATGAAAAGATGCTCACAATCATTGGCCACCAGAGAGATGTAAATCAAAACAACAATGAAATACCATCTCACCCCAGCACTGACGGCAAGATTCAACAAGACAGAAAATAACAGATGCTGGTGGGGATTTGGAGAGATTGGGACTCTCATACACTGCTTGTGTGACTGTGAAGTGACACAACCACTGTGGAAAGCAATATGGTGATTCCTTAGAAAGTTGGAATTGGAGATACCATTTGACCCAGCAATCCCATTACTAGGTATATATCCTAGAGAGGTGAGAGCCAGGATAGGAACAGATACATGCATGCTCATGTTCATCACAGCACTATTTACAATAGCAAAAAGATGGAAACAACCTATGTGCCCATCAGTGGAAGAGTGGATGACCAAACTATGGTATATACGCATACTGGAATGCTATGCAGCACTAAAGAATAATGTAGAGTCTGCAAAACACCGCATAATATGGATGAACTTGGAGGACATTACGCTGAGTGAAATAAGTCAATCACAGAAGGACTAATATAGTATTAGTTTGTTGTTGTGGAGGATCAAGGAAAGGTTTATATGGAAGGAAACTTTATTTGTTGATTGCCAGGTGTGGGAGGGGAGGAGAGGGAACACTGCAAAAAAACAAAAAAAAAAGCATTGACCCATGTTACTTTAGTTTTGTGTATTTCACTGTATATAAATTATATTTCAATAAAATGCATTTTAAAAAAAGAACTAGTACAACAACAACAAAAACCAATAACTCAATTAAAGAATGGGAAAGGATTTGAATAGATATTTCTCCAAAGAAGACATATACTCCAACAGGCACTTAAAAAAAAAAACAACACTCAATATCATCAGTCATCCCTTGTATCTGTTGCTGTGGGGTCCCATGTGTTTCAGAGTAGAATTGTGCTCCACAGAGTTTTCAATGACTGTGATATTTCAGAAGTAGATCTCCAGGCCTTTCTTCTGAGGCATCTATGGGTGGATTTCAACCAACAATTTTTTGGTTAGGAGCTGAGCACTTAATCATTTGCACCCCCCAGGTATTCATCAGTCACTGGGGACATGCAAATCAAAGCCACAATGAGATACCCACTAGGACAACTATAATAAAAAAGAATAATAAAAATATAATAACAAGTTTTGGCTAGGATGTGGAGAAACTGCAAACTTCATACAATGCTAGTGGGACTATAAAATGGTTCAGCTGCTTTGGGAAATAGTTTAGCAGTTCACCAAAATATTAAATAAAAAGTTACCATAAACCAAACCAAACCCATTGCTATTGGGTTGATTCTGACTCAGCAACCCTTTAAGACAGAGTAGAAATGCCCCATAGGGTTTCCAAGCTGTAAATCTTCATGGAAGCAGACTGCCTCATCTTTCTCCTGCAGCCCCTGAGCTCGAACCAGAAACTTTCTCATTAGCAGCCAAATGCTTTAACCACTGTGCCACCATGTAACACAGAAATTCTACTCTTGGTACATATCCAGGAGAATTTAAAACATATGTCCATACAAAAACGTGTACATCATCACAGGAGCATTATTCATAATAATTAAAAGTAGAAAAACTTTTGGGAAAAAAACTCAAATGTCCATCAATGGGTGAGTGAATAAGCAAAGTATAGTATACACATACGTTGTTGCTGTTACGTGCCGTCGAGTCAGACCTGACTCATAGTGACCCCTCCTTGGGTTTTTGAGGCAGTATCACTACAGAAGTAGATTGCCCAACCTTCCTTCCAAGGACTGGCTGGTGGGTTTGAACTGCCAGCCTTCTGGTTAGCAGGCAAGTGCCTTGGGCATTATGCTACCAGAGCTCCCATACACATATAGTGGAACCAAATACAATGCAACCAAAAAGAATGAAGTACTGATTATTGCTACAAAATATTTGAACCTTGAAAACATGCTAAGTAAAAGAAGCCAGAGATTAAAAGACTACATATTGTATTACTATGCTACCAGAGCTCCCATGAAATGTCTAGTATAGGCAAATTCATGAAGACAGAAAGTAGATTAGGATTGTTAGGGGCTGGTGGGGAGGAGGGAATGGTGTGTGACAGTGTGTCTTTTTAGAGTGAAGAAAATGTTCTGGAATTTCATAGTGGTGATGATTGTACAACTTGGTCAATATGCTAAAAACCATTAACTTACACAGTTTTAAAGGGTGAATTTTATGGTATGTAAATTATATTTCAATAAAAATAAAATATAAAGGGAATAGGAAGTCTCTCCTCTGCCTTGGTATAAAGTTGGTTAAAGGGGACACCTAGTCTTTTAGGTATTTAAATTACAAGCTTAACCTGTCATCTTTAGAACAACACAATAGCAGAAAAACAGAAGTATCGTCTTTTTATGGGTGAGGCAAGAATGAAAACTGTGACTGTGTTTAAGCAAATTACTACTCTCTTGAGAAAGGTAGGGAGCTCTAGTGGCATTGTGCTTAAGGCATTTGACTGCTCACCAGAAGGCTAGCGGTTCAAACCCACCAGCCACTCCTCAGAAGGAAGATTGGGCAATCTACTTCTGTAGAGGTACAGCCTCAGAAGTGCAAGGAGGGGTTGCTATGAATCTGAAACAACTCGACAGCAGTGAGTTTGGTTTTTTTTTTTTTTTTTTGAGAAAGGCAACCATCCTATGTACTAAAGGAAGGCATTGTGTTGAATGAGTGTCCTCTGGTACTCTGCCGTGCCGATGCCTAGAGTGAGCAACTAGGCTAATGAGATAGATGCCCATGGAAATAACTCAAGGCAGTTGGTCACTGTGGCAACAAAAGCTCTGACAAGTGTGCTCTAGGTTTTAATTTCTAAATAATACCCTTTATTGTCCCAGCAGAACCTCAATTTTGCATGACCATGGAGCTTTGTTCACATTAGTATCTGAGGTTGGCTGCTGCTGAGAGTGGCAACAATGGGCATTTGATGGTTTCCATAAAAACAATAAACAAATAAGGAGCTCCAGATCCTGATAAAAACTTCTCAGTCTCAGGCTCTGAGAAAATAGCATGTTCCTTAATGTTCAGTTGTACCAATGAACACATTCTACTAGCCAAGAATTTTTTTTTAAAGAGGAGTAATGTCTTATCAAATTGTAACATGAGTTCTAAAGGTACAATAATTAAAGGGTAGAATGGAATAGAAATGGATTATTGAGGCAGAACACAAAGTCCAGTAACAGATCCAACAATATGTGAAAATTTAGTATACAGCCATTATTCCTTTTGCAGGTTCTTTAGTTAACAGTGTTTTGTTAAGTAACACTAGTCCCCTAATACCAGGGCTCATGCTTTAGTAAGCATGGTATATTCACTGTGATCAATTGGGCAAAGTACAAACATCACCGTCAGCTCTTCAGTCCACTGATTTACCTAAATCACAAATACACATCATGATCAGTGACAGATCACATCATTTCTTTCATCTGTTGTTCAGTTTATGCACAGACAGCAAGGACTGTAGTTGTATTGACTCCAGTGATAAACCTACAGGAGCATTTACAAAAATGGATAATTGAAAGAGAGAACTAGTCAATAAAGGTGAAAGTGAAGTAAAGAAATAAAAAGTGATAGTGCTAGAAGTGAAATTCAAATAGAATGTAAGTGGGGGTATAGAAGAAATAGCCGATCATGGTGATGATGTTGGAGAGAGTCTAGAGTGAAACTTAGTGAAGGTGACCTTATAAATGAGGAAATAAATCCTCATAAATGAAGAAAATGGTTGCGACAAAAGGATGAGTATGTCCCAGAAGAAGCAATGGTAGCAAAAAGCATGGCATGAAGATATTTCATTATTTTGAAAGCACAAAGCATAAAATATTGGAAGCTAATCCAAACTTTGAAAGAAGAATGACAATTGATAAGGCATAGAAAAGGTGCTTGCCTTTTATTTGCAGGGAATTGAGTTTATGCAAATGGTGGTGGAATATTTTGCAAAAAGGACGGCAATAATGGTGGTGTAACATGAAAAATGTCATCAATGTCCCTGAGCTATAAACGGGGAAGTTGTTATGTTGGTCAATGCCTTGTTGTGTATGTTTTCACCACAATAAAAATAAAAACAAAGAAAAAAGAAAAGATGCTTGCTCCATATCATAAGTTATATTGTTATGTGCCGTTGAGTTGGATCCGACTCATAGCGTCCCCTCCTTGGGTTTCCAAGACAGTATCACCTCTGAAGTAGATTGCCCAACCTTCCTTCCAAAGAGTGGCTGGTGGGTTTGAACTGCCAGCCTTCTGGTTAGCAGTCAAGTGCCTTAGGCACTATGCTACCAGAGCTCCATCATAAGTTATACAACAAGAAAAAGGAGGCAGGCACTGTTCAAAGTACTCTTGATGAGGTTTTACAAAGGAAAAAGAATAATTTATCAGTTTTTTAATGCTTTAGATTACAATGTTCTCAATAGTTTTATGATATTTTTCCATTTATTGCTATATTCATAATCGATAGTAAGAAAGTTTTAATGTTTTGACAAAAATTTTAAAAAGTGACAGAACAATTGTCATTTTCCCATTGATTATTAAGATTACTTTGCTCAGTTTGGCTTACAGGGTTATTTTTACAGTTCTGCATTGCTGTGCAAAATGAGAATTTCTTATTCACAAAAAGTACAATATGATGTGAAAAGGTAGCATTCCAAGTTAATAGTCAAGACATAGGTAATTCAAAAAGGAAACTGAGGAAACTGGCTAAGGGTTCAGGAAATGATAAACACAAAACCTCAATAATTACACAGAATAGATCTCAGATGGATCAGAGTTACATGTAAAGAATAAAATGATGAAATTACCAACAACAAAAAAATAGGCAATCATTGATCTAATCTTGGTTAGAAAGGGCTTTAAGAATCTATAACATAACTAGCATTAATTATCTATTCCCCACAGCAACCCAATAAGGTACGCACTATGATTATTCTTTTGAAAAGGTAGAATCTAAGACACAGAATGATTAAGCAACTTGCCTATGGTCAACAGTTAGTATGGGGCAAAGTCAGGATATGAATACAGGCAAACTTACTGCATAGACTGTGCTCTTAACTAAAACCAAAATACCAAACTCACTGCCATGGAGACAGATCCAACTCATAGCAACCCCTCCTTGGGTTTCTGAGGCGGTATCACTATGGATGTAGATTGCCCGATCTTCCTTCCAAGGAGTGGCTGGTGGGTTTGAACCGCCAGCCTTCTGGTCAGCAGTCAAATGCCTTAAGCACTATGCCATCAGAGCTCCCTGGTGGCATAGTCGATGATACTATAATAATATAGTCTATACTATATTGCCTCCTTGTGGTATAGCCCACTGCCACAGAGTTGATTCTGACTCATAGTGACCCTATAGGACAGAGGAAAACTGCCCCACAGGGTTTCCAAGGCTATAAATCTTTATGGAAGCCGACTGCCTCACCTTTCTTCTGCCGAGTGGCTGGTGGGTTCAAACCACCAACTTTTTATTAATAGCCCAATGCTTTAACCACAGCACCACCAGAGCTCTTCCTTGTGTATATGTGAATCCAATACACGGTTTCTTCTATAAACAAAAAGATTTTGAATTCACAAAAATTTAAAAATTTGTGTGTTAAAAAAAAGAACATAAATGAAATTAAAACTCAAAGGACAAACTGGGAAAACATTTGCAACACCTGACATGACAGACCAAGGTGTAAATATACGGAATGTATCACCGTAGTTACTGAGTCAGTAGGGCTTAGAGCTGGTGTCTGTGATCCAAATCCTACCTTCTGCACTTACGGCTTATGTGACCCTGGGCAAGTTACTTAGCCCCTCTCTGCTCTTGATTTGGAAGTGGGGATAGTAATAGTACCCACTTCATAAAGTTGTTTGTGAAGATAAAACAAGATAGTAAATGTATAGTACTTCGCACAGTGGCTTATACTAAGAGGATGAGCAATGACTGCCAAGGTTTTATTATTTTAGAACTATGCAAAGATGATTACCAACTATTACCAATCAGCAAGAAAAATATGACTAAAGGAATAGAAAAACGCACAGAAATCCTAAAAAGCAAAGCACAACGAAAAACAAATGGTCACTATCATAAATAATCAAAGAAGCGTAAATTAAAATAACAACCATATAAATTCCAGCACATCAAATTATCAATTAAAAAAAAAGTTCACGCCGAGGTTATTGACAATTTAGGAAATGGACATTAGAGGGAGTGAAATTGACATAGCCTTGGTAGAAAGCAATTGGGCAGGATCAAAAATCCTAAAAATCTTCATGGTCTTTCATGAAGTGATTCAGTTATTCTGAGGAAACAGTCGAACAGGGATGTAAATGATATATGAGTGAGAATGCTTATTGCAACATTTGTAGTTTTCAATATAAAAAATTTAACAACCACCTTAATGTCCGTCTGCAGTTGCTAGCTTCAGTGGAGTGAGTCATGGCCCTGACTCATGGAGACTCATGCAGGACGGCTCCAAATGCCACCCAGCCCGGTTGCTGGTCGGACCCTTGTGACCATCCAGGCTTTTTCACTGGCTGATTTCCGGAAGTAGATCACCAGGCCTTTCTTCTGCTGGGGGCTTAAAATGAACAAAAATTACGATCCCCCCCCCCAACCCATAATTGCACTGTAATCCAATACAGCCAATAAAAATGATTAAAATGGCTACCCTCCTCTTGCAGTCCTGGCCACCAGAGTTTCCTGCTTGGACTATCCCCTGCCTCCTGTCTCTCCCTCTTGACCCATTCTCTGTATAGCAGCCAAAGGCAAATCTGATTATGCCATTCTCTTGTCCAACACTCTTGGATGGTGGCTCTTTGCAAAATCTTAAAATGAACCTCTCACTTCCCTTCACACTCCAGTCATACCAGGCTCAGCATGCTTCCCAGCTGGCCCTTGTACTGTTATTAGCAATTCACTGAGGATCTCAACCTTTGGAAGGCTCTTCTTCCCCCTATTCTAACTAGGCCAGCTTCAGGTTTCAGTTTAAATTAAACTTCTCGAGGAAAGAAGACAAGAACTCCCTGATACCCCCCTGCCCTGCATTGGTTAGAAATCATCCTGTTCTGATCTCTGACAATACCTCTCACTTCTTTTTTCCTAGCCTTACACAAATGTAGTTCAATGCTGTTTACGTGAGTGCTATATTTCTACACAAATAACACTCATCTTCTATATTTGTTTGCATACTGCCCGCCCCACACAGATATTTTCGTCAGCATAGCTATGCCGTTTATTTACTTATTTTTTAAACGTGTCAGTGTACTAAATATATATCTCCTCCATGACAGTTCAAATTCCATGAGGGCAAAAATTATCTTTGCTTTACTCATCATTTTATTCATCACATCCAGTATAGTACATAAGTGGTTAATGCCTATTTGTTCACTGAATGAAGAATGATTAAATGAAAATCAGGTCACCAATTTGGTAAAAAAGGAACCAAGGACTCCCTGTAGGCAAAACCAGACACACAGACTGTCGAGCAGGCCAGTCCTTTCCGTGAAGAGCAGAGTAAGGAGTGGGTAGCTTACTCCGGTTATGTTGGAAAGCGAACTTGACTTGTTGCGGAGAGCGTAGTTGGGTAGGAGTGACCAGAGGGAGACTCCTACCGGCCGCCTAAGGCGTAGGGACTGGGGAGGGGCAGGGCAAGGGCTGTTCGCGAGGCTGAGCTGGGGTGTTCAGAGGGTCCCTGGGGGTGTGCACAGCCTGGTGCGCGCGGAGTGCTCAGCCACAGCCCTGAAAAACGTTTCCTCCGCCAGGTCAGCGTCCAGGTGCGCCCTAGAGCGCAGTGTAGGGAAGCGTTCTGAGAGGTGGATCCATTGCGTGCTGCTTGGTTGGGCGCCAGGCCACAGCATCTCACATTGAAACTCCCGAGACCATGCTTGACAGTAACTAACTGCCCACTGTAGGATAGCGATTGTACTGCACCTTAGCTGTGTAGTAACTGAAGGTGGTGGTGGTGGCTAGTGATGCTAGTGATTCTGTCAAAATCCTGACCTGGCTGGTTTATTAGCCTTCTCAAGGCTTCATGCTGTATGTCAAACTCTTCTGCCACTTGGTCCCAGACCCCCATCTTCCATCACCACACCCATTCCTGATGTCAGACATCCTTCTTAGAGGGCCATTTGGCAGTGCCAAGTTTCGGCAGCCTCCCTTCACCCCTTCTGGAACTGTAGTGTCCTTACTTTCCTGCTCAGCTGCAGATCTAACGAGTGTCCCTGACAAGTTCCATCACCCCCACCTGACACACACCTCCTTGGTTCCCAGCCAGCCCTGGCTCTTCTAGGGCAGAGTGGTTTCTTCCTGACTAGCAGAGAGCCCATCCCTCAGAAAATCAATAAATCCATTCTGAAACAAGGGATTCATCCATTTATTCAACTTTCCTGAGTGCAGGACCTTCTTTTGATGGAGTGTCATGGAGGACCTAAAGGGAGAAAGGGCTGGGACAGGGATGTGCATAGCCCTACAAGCCATTTTAGAATCTAGGCTTTATTTTTGAGTTGGGTAAGGGAGAGCTATCGAAGGTTTTGAGCGGGACATAATTGGCTGTAACTTGTGCAAAATCTTGGGGGTGAGGCTGCAGACGGAGTCAGGCTGGAGATGATGCACAAGAATGTATGATGAATATGGGGGGTTGGTGCTGGTACAGATTTGAATTTGAATGGAAGTACGTTCTGAACCAGGGAAAGTGGTGGCACTTTGTCAGCTGAGACACGGTTGGAAGAGCAGAGCTAACACATCAGGTACGGGGGGGGGGAAAGGAGGAAAAGACTAGAACATGAGAGCTGGGGTGCCCAGCTTTTGCTCCATTCTGGGGGTGGTGACTAAGAAGAATGGACCACTTCTCCCTACCCATCCCCGGCTCCTTTCAAGGAGAGGGGTCTCTACTATCTTCCAATGTTTTTAGTTTTGAGTCCAGGCTAAAACCAGAGAGAAACACGTTGGCAAACAAAGGAGCCAAAAACGAAAGCAAGTTCACAGGGGGCTGGGGGGCTAGAAGGCCCCCTTCAAGTAGCTCAGGCCTGGGCAGCTTGTGCTGGCCTTGTGGGAAGAACCCCTCTCACAGAAGCTTAATACCTTGGGAGGCAAGCCCCAGCATGAGTTGGGCTTATAGGTCAGTGGGGCTGGGCTACCTACCATTCTCAACCCACTGTCCCTACCCCAAATACACGTAGGAGCAGTATGCCCTGGGTTTTTCTGAGCTGTCAGCTCACAGAGTGCAGACTCAAACTGGTCCAGTGAAGACATCTCCACCCTGGGCAGGGCCTAGTAGGACTGTGTAGGCTGGGCCGGCAGCTGTCCCCTGGCATCACCTCACTCCTCCCAAGGGCTCATGTCTGTGTCAATGGCAACACAGTTGTAGGCAGCATAGCGGAGCTTCTCCTCACACACCTTGGCGCTGTGGGGTGTGGGGACTTGGTCAGCACCAGCTGCAGAGGTCCCTACATCACTCCCACAGGTCAGGGCCTCCAGCTTGTGCATTTTTGTGTCAAATGTCTTCCCCCCACCCAAAGATGCCACCTTTCCTCCCCATTTCCTACTCTCTAGGCTGTAGCCTAGGAAACCCACCTGGCATAGTGTGGTAGAAAGAGGGTGCTGGAGCAGGTGGAAGATTCCGGCAGTGCATCTGTGGTTTCGTAGCTGGGGTTAGGGAGGGGCCGTAGATCAGAAGAATTATAGGGGCACAGGCCAGGGGTCCCAGAGGGCCGGGCACAGTCCCTCCAGAGCTGAGCTCCCCTCAGCACTCACCCCAGCTTGTCTGGGTAGATGTAGATCCGAGCTGGCAGACGGCTCCGGCCAGTGACAAAGCGCAGGAAGCGGCTCCGGTCCTCTGGACAGAGAAGGAAATCAGCACTGGCTTGGATGGCGAGGGAAGTTCCGTAACTTCTACTCTGCCTCGTATTCCCCAAGTAGAGTCCAAACTCAGGCACTACTCCACCCTCTTCCACTGACCGTTGGTGAAGTTGTTCAGAGCCTCCCAGAAATACTGCACTCTCGTGTCAGATTGCTCGAAGTCTTCAAACCGGGCTGGTGGGGACAGAAGTCATTGTTAGGTTCTACCTGCCAGTCCTTAAGCTCCACCACCGTGCCTGCTGCTACCTTGACCAGCTCCAGCACCTGAGACTTACTGAGCTTGCGCAGAGCATCCACAGTGACTTCAGGGTCACCACACACCTTCTTCTCCAACTCTTGCCAGGTCAGCAAGTCTAGCACAGCCTGTGGCACCACCTTCAGCAGACCCGCCTGCATGGCTGCCACCTGAGAAGAAGAGAGAGGGGAAAAGGCCTTGGCTGGGGAAGGAGGCACAACTCTCAGCTCAGAGTCTGGTGGGGACACTTGGCCTCCACTCATGGAGATAAGTGGGGAATATGGGTCTTTGCTCAGCACTAGGGACATCTCTGTATCCCACTGATCAGCAGGAACATGACAATGAGGAATAATGGGGGACTAAGTTCTTAGGGTACCAGTTGCCTATCAAGCAGGGCTATGGCTATTGGGGCCCGGGACTTGGTAGGTTCCAAGGCTCATAGTTCCACCGGCCTCTGAGTAATACCTGCTCCTTGCTTTCTTCTAGCCGTGCCTTCTGCACCAGTTGGATGAAACGGGAACGGTCCTTGTATTCCACTACAATGCCGGCACCCCCGGGGATCAGCTCCACCACCTGCTGGTCACTCAGTACCGTGGTGAATGTTAGCTCCTTCCCAAACTTGAACTCAAACGTCTCCTTGTCCATTCCTTCCATCACTTCCAAGAGCTTCACCTGGGGGTTAGAGAGTGGTATGGAGGTTAGCTTCGTGGAGGCAGTCCCTGCCTTTCTTCAAGCGGAGGAGATAGCTAGGTAAGGCAGTCCCTAAGCAGGCAATGAGGGCAGGGAGAGAGTTAGTACTAAGGCTGTAAAAGTTCTGAGACAATGCCTAATCATTATTGGAGGCCAGGGACAGTATCTTAGAGGAAATGATATCTAACTCAAATGATAGGTAGGAGTTGGCAGTCCCACATAGGACATTAGTAGAAAGAAGAAGGCCCGAGGAATCAGTTGGCTGGAGCCTAAACATGAACGAAGTGGTCAGAGATACAAGAGTCATGTAACACTTATCTAGACTCTCCATTTTCTTCTAAGCCCAGGGCAGAACCATCGAAGAGTTTAAGTTGAGATAGTAAAGTGAATTACTTTGGCTGCATGAAGGTCACATGGGTAAGAATGGGGGCCGGGACACTAGCTTTTATAGTAAATGGTTGGGTCAGAAAGGAAGGCGGCCTGAACCAGAGGGATCATAGTGAGAATGGGAGATGTGGACATATTCCAAAGACCTTTAGGAGGGAAACATGACAAAATGTGGGGGGTGGAGGAGGAGGAGGCATGAAGGATAACTCTGAGGGTTCTGGCATAAGGAGATGCTAGTTGGAGAGAGGGAACCCCGGGGGCAGGGTACTGGCGAGAGATGAAATGTGTGTGGAGACTTAGGTGTCATCTTGGGAGAGCTATCCAGGAGGCAGATACATATACGGCCGGCCCCAGGATTACAAGAGAGGCTGGGGCTGGACATAAGGATTTGGAGATTATCAGAACAGACAGTAATTAAAGCCATGGGAGTAGATGAAATTGGTGAGAAAGCATGTGTGTGCTAAGAGAAGGTCTAGGACAGAGCCCTGGGGACTACCAGCCTCTAGGAGGTGGGCAGAAGAAACACTGGTTCCAGACCCTACTCACCAACACAGAGTCCACGGCTGGAAAGTCCTTGCTCCAGCTCACCTCCTCACCAGAGAGTTGTTTCCATACAAAGCCAGGCAGAGCCAGGACCTGTGGAACAAGGACTCACTGCTGCCTTCTCATCCTGAGTTGCTTAGGCTTGGCTGGCCCTTCCTTCCCCCCAGGCCCCAAGGTTGCCTTGATAGGGATACAGATTGGGCTACTCACCAGGAACTCCTTACCCCGAAGGGCAGCCCCCATGAGCTGTCCAATCCACTCGTACTTGGCAAAGTCTTGACAGGATGGGTTGGGCACGTACATATCCCGGGCCTCACCGGTACCGTTGCCCTGCCCCAGTTACATAGCTATCAGCATGGCATGGGATGGATTCCACTTTGTTGCCCCAAACTTCCCTGAACACCTTCCACTGGGAGCCCTAATGATCCCCTCCAAATATGTAACAGCTCTTCTCCCTGTCTCCCTAGAGGTTGCCCAGGGCAACTTGGTCCTTCCTTCGCCGCTTCTCTAGCTTGGCCCGGCACTTGGGAGCTTTGCGGAGACGGAGTAGCAGAAACAACATGGGAGGTAGGGGGTGGATTACCTGGTTGGCTGTGCGCACAAAGAAGGGCAGAGGCACAGGGGTGTCCGCCGAGCTAGGGCACAGCTCTTCTGACATGTCGGCTAGGCTGTCCCGGAAACCACCCCCTGAAATCACAGATGCCCTCTGCTGGGCACTCAAGAGTCCCAGGCCCCATAGTAGGATGATAACCAAGACCCCTTTTTTGGTTAGTTGGTGATCCCAGAAGCCTTTACCACCCTCAATAGGGTAATGAGCAAGACCCTTGTTGTCCTTCCATAAGGCCTTACCTTGGTCAATGATACCTTCTGCAATGAATTTACACTCCCACCACTGGTCATAGCGCATGGGCCACCTACAGGGGTGGAGCTCTGTCATGCTGGGCTGGGGCTCAGGATGATTCACCAGCCCAGAGACCAGCCAGGAGTCAGGGCTACAGAGGCATAACAGTGGGGGTCCCTGGGGCAGCATGTGGGTGTATGTGTGCACATGGGTACCCTGAGCAAGTCCTGCACCCTGATGCCATACCTATAGTCCAGGGGCTTCTCATACTTGTCAGAGGGCTTGAGGCCTTCATAAACCTAGGTGTGGGAAGCAGTAGGGAAGTCTGTGTCAAGACCTGGCCCCACTCTTGGTAAAGACCTTGCTCAACTCTCTCTTGGGCTCTTTATTGACCCTCCCTCAGTCCAATCCCAGGTGGTCCAGACCTGGGTGAAGACTGCATTCTTGCAGGCAGGGTCCTTTGAGGGGCAGGCACGGTGTTCCATGGCAAGGCGCCGGTTGATGTACAGACGTGGCATGAAGCTGGGCTTGCTGCTCTCTGAGTCACGCAGGCACTGGGCCACTAGGCTGGGCCGTTGACGTGACAGTAGCAGGAACTGCTTCACTTGCTGGTGAGGAGAGGTGGCCAGGGCAGGACTGGTGGGCAGTCAGCCTCTGTCCAGGCCCTGGAACTTTTCTGTACACTTAGATCTGATTTCATAATTCCAGTCCTTACCTCCATTTCCTCCCTTAGTCTAACTACCAAGGGAACTTTCTAAAACAAAATAATCCCACACCGTCATTCCCTTACTTAAAACCCTTCTATTAGACCTACTGACCAAGGACAAAGTTCCCGTTTCACAGCCTGGCTCACTTTCTGCCTACCCTCTCCCAGCTTCATCCCTGCGTCATCCTGGGCTCTCAGCATGCCCCTTTCATGCAAACTGCCCAGTCCATGCTGTCACTGCTACTCCTCCAGCCCTTGTGTATTCCATACATGCACCCGGGGAACAGCCCCACAAACACTACATTTTAACCACTCGTGTCTGGCTTTCTCTGTGTTCACAGAGCCCAGCAAAGGTCCGGGCCTAGAGGAAGTTTCAGGAACTCTCTGATGAAAAGTGAATGACTGTGTAAGCAGAAAAGACCACCACCAAGGCTAGGACTGGGTGGGCCAGCTTACCTTAATCTCATTGAAAGTACCCAGGGTGTGGTCCCAGGCAGGAACCAGGTGGTGCAGGACACTGTCCAGGATCTTTATGAATCTGGGGTGAGTGGGTATAGATAATGGCTGCTTAGAATTAGGCATGGATGCAAAGTGCATCACCCTCTTCCCCAATACACAGGGACAAGGACAAGACAGGGTATATATAGGAGCTACTCTGATCCTTAAAATGAACAGCTTATGGTACAAAACCTTGGGGACTCCCTCTACACAGACACAAAAGTTGGGGGTTGGGGGAATGGGAGGGCCTGGCAGGTCCAGGGCCATAGCCACCTCTGCAGGAGAACAGCTCTGCGGTACAGCACTTCTGGGTCAGTGCCTTCTAGGCGTGGATATCGCACCAGATTGGTTGGCTGGAACAGGTCTGCGTTCAATCCTAGTTCCCGCTGCTTAGATGACTTGATCTTAACCCCTCGAAGACGCACGTCAATCCCATCATCTGAGGAAAGGGGTCAGAGTGTACCTGCTACCTACTTGGCCCCCAGACCCAGGAATGGCTCTTTCTTGGCCAGTCTTTTGTCACCCTTAACCCCTAGAAACTCAAGACTTCTGAGATCCCCTTCTACTCATCTGATTGCGATTTATGTGCTCTTGATGGCTCTTTGCGCCATCACTGTAACATTGAGATCCCTCAGTCCCTCTCCCAGGTGAGCTGCTATGGCTTCAAGGCACCTCCTTTAAAACACATCCCACCTGGCTCAGACCCCTATGCTTCAAATTCTGCAGTTATTTAGCCAACACCTTCGCCCCAATTCCAAGCCCATCTTCTTTCCACACCTACTGCCAGCTTGCCCCATCTACATACTGGTCCCCTTTTCCTCTCCATATCCTTGAGTCCCACCTCGGCATTCAACAATGCGGATCTCGATGATTGGCAGGTGGATGGTCATGTCTTCCAGGACACAGACATCCCCAATTAGGGTCCTGAGGAGAGAGGTGTGAAGTACTTTAGACACTGCCCCCTCCAGGCCTTCAGGGATTATGGGGTCCCACTCAACCTGAGTCAGGTCACGCCTCAATGTTAGGATCACCCCTCCCCCTACAGCATCCCAGGGCAGTCTGCTCACTCGTCAATGCTCACGTCACTCAGCTTCTTCAGGTTGTCCCCTTCACCCCCATAGACCACTACCCTCTTAGGCATAAAGTTGTCATCTGTGGTATCCACTGTGAGTAGCAGCTTCCTGGGGAGTCAGAGCATGAATATATATTCCTATACATCCACAAGCATGTGCCTCACTCACCTTGCTCTACCCTAGAGCCCACTTACTTGACAATGGTGCCCTTCTTCATAGTAAGCCGTACCCAGTGCTGGCACTGGGACCCATCACTCTCCCAGTAAGTGTCTGCATTGCTATCAGTCAGGCAAGACACATTGAACTCCTCCTGGGGAGGGGTGGAAAAACAGAGTGGGTGATAATCCCTATTTCCTGCACTGAGGGGTGTGCTTTGGGCTAATAGGGCAAGGGGCATGGGGGGTATCTAGAGGGTTCCTATAAGGCTTTCAAGATGGCAGACCGAACTGGGCCTGGCCCTGGCCCTGGCCCTGGCCTACAGATGGGGGTTCTACATCTAAGGGATATGGCCACATCTGGCCTGGGGTGGGGGGAGTCCCAGCACCCACCGTGTAGGAAGAAACGTCTATGCTTTCCACATATTGCTTCACACTACCCAGGTTCTCATCCTCCTTGCCCAGGTGGTCATACAGGAAGTGGATCAGGTCCTCGTCGCACTCGTAGGTCCATGTTGGGGGCACATAGCTAAACAACCCCAAGCCCCTAATTAGGTCGGGTCCTACCTGGAGGCCCCTCCTCCCCATCCTAGCCCAGCTCACTCACAGCAGCCTTTGTAGAGCTTCCGTGTAAGCTTCTGCAGGCTGAGGCCTTGCTCCAAGGCGATGCGAGTATGTCAGGTCCACTACTTGCTCCCATCTGTGGGCACCAGGTGGAAGGTGGGATGAGGAGACATCAGCGAGCAGCAGGGCCTCTACGTTAGGCCCAAAAGTCTCCTCCAGAGCGACTTCTCCCAACCACGATCGCAGGAGTCACTTCAGGTTCCGCCCCTTCCAATAGCCCATCCCCGGGCCAATAGCCAACTTGTTTTCCACACTTCCTAGCCCGACTATCTAGCAGCAAATCCCACCCCTTCAACTATACGACCTGAGCACTGGCCGGTAGTCTACACCGAAGAGCTGCTGCTGCCGCTGGAGGTGGTCGGGGGTGTCGATAGGCACAAGGCGGGCCCCACCTTCCGCGGGGCGGCACACCAGCAGCCAGCCTTCGTTCAGCCCGCAGTCGCCCAGGTGCTCTGCCAGTTGCTCCTGCCGGAAAGCGCCAGATGGAGACAGCCGTCAGGGAACTGCCCAGCGGCTCTCCCTGCCCAGCCCAGGGCAAAGAACACAGAACGCAGCTCTAGCTGGGGAATGGGGCAGGGAGAGGAACAGGCTTCCCTGGCCCGGAGGGTCTTTGCGAGGCACCAGGTAGGTCAGGCCGCACCTTAGTGAGCTTCACCCAGAGCCCGTGGCCGTTGCACAGCTCCTCTCCGGTAGTGCGCACGCAGGCGCCACGCCGGAGCTCGATGCTGTCGCGGGCAGCGCGGAGCGGCCCAGAGCCAGTCCCCGTGGCCTGGCCGGCAGCACCCACACGCAACCCCAGGCCCTCTGCCTCCCAAATCGGCAGCAGCACGCGCGACGGTCCCGCCGGGTCCTTGTAAAGCTTGTAGAGCACTTCGCGGGGTACGAAAGCTAGCGCCGCTGGCAGTGGTCGCCCGGCGCGGAGGCTCCGCGCTGCCTCCGCCAGGAATCGAATGCGGCCCAACAGCTGCCGTGGAGACTCCAGCGCCGCTCCCGGGCTCGGGCCCGCCATGGTGAAAAGGCTGAAGACAGTCCTGGGGCGACCAGGTCTTGGGAGCACCCGCCAGGACTGCCGACCGAGCTTCCCTACACGCCCAGCCCCGCCTCCGGCCAGCCGTCACCGTATATTCTGGACTATGTGCACCCACTTTAATGTATTGCCTTGTGCTGTGCTTTGAACCTCAGCCATAATACTTATTTCTCCCTGCGCCCCCCCCTCGCGCTCCCCTTCCCCAACCAATCAGACCCAAGTTCAGTAATTTCTCCCTGATCAATATTGATAACAGTTATCTTTCAGGCCCTCCAGCCTCCTATCATGCCTCTCCCTCTCTCTACCCCCACCTCAGCCGTCAGACTACCCACCAGACCATCTTTAAAATGCAAGTTAGACCATTTTCTGCTAGACATCTGGGCTTCTCATCTTAGGGGTGGTGTGACTAAAATGTTTGGGACAATAGCGCCCATCCCAGCCCTGACACTAGGGAGTGTTGAGTCATTCTGTCTCTATCCCGGTTGCTTCTCCTCTTCCCTAAAGTGCTCTGGTGGCCTTGTGCCTAAGGCATTTGACTACTAACCAGAAGCTTGGCTGTTCAAACCCACCAGCTGTTCCGCAGTTTGGGAAACCCAATGGAGGTTGCTCAATGGCGAGTTGAAATGGACTCGATGGCAGAGTGAGTTTCTCCTATTCCTAGGACGCTGGTGATCATTAAGGAGCCCTAGTGGTGCAGTGGTTAAGCACTCGGCTGCTAACCGAAAAGTTGATGGTTGAACCCAACAGCCACTCAGCAAGAGAAAGATGTGGCAATCTGCTTCCATAAAGATTATATAGCCTTGGACCCTATGGGGACAAATCTACTCTGTCTTATAGAATCTTTGAGTCAGAATTGACTCTACAGCAATGGGCTTAATTGGTTGGTGATCATTATCAAATTCTGAACCAGATTCTTCCATGGTGGCAAGAGTGGGGCAGAGAAAAACAGGAGCTGTTGGTGAACTACAGTGAAGGAGGAAAAGGAAGGAAATTTGTTTGACATAATTTTCACATAATTGAAGTTGTCGAGAAAGATACGTACTTTCTCTATCCAAACATGTCCAGTTCTCTATCTTTATCTTCTAGGAAGTTGTGAACAGTGCCTCTCATTGCTTCCTTCTAAGCTATCTGTATGCTTCCATACTTCTATAGGATGAACGAATGCAGCTGCACATGGGCGTGCATGACCCGGACCCTGCTGGCATCTCCAGCCTCACCCCTACCCGCCACCAGATTGATCTCCCAGTTCCTGTGAACCGTCACTTGCTCTTTTCAGTCTTTGCATATGATTTTCCCTCTACTTAGAGGTCCTTCCCCCACTTTCTCTCCCATTAAGCTAGGTGCTTCCAGCTGTTCCCTCTTAAAACATTTACTATTGTGATGGTGGTACCTAGTATGTGCCTAGCTCTTAGGAAGGAATATATATAATGATTTAAGTTCTTTGTACAGCCTAGTTCTATCATCTGCTCTACGTCTGGCTGGGCCAGACATAACATTGTTAGAGTCATGGAGAAAGAGAATGGAATCAGACTTGGGCTGAGCCTTCCGGAATCTCAGGCTATTCCAGGAGAACATATTACTCACTCCATCTGAAGATGTGTTGTTGTTGTTGTTATGTGCCATCGAGTGGGACCCGACTCATAGCGACCCCTCCTTGGGTTTCCGAGGTTGGGAGCTCTGGTAGCATAGTGGCTAAGGCACTTGACTGCTAACCAGAAGGCTGGCGGTTCAAACCCACCAGCCACTTCTCGGAAGGAAGGTTGGGCAATCCTACTTCCGTAGTGATACTGCCTTGGAAACCCAAGGAGGGGTCGCTATGAGTCAGGGCTGACTCGAGGGCACATAACAACAACAACAACATCGCTACAGAAGTACATTGCCCAACCTTCCTGTAGTTACCGCTTAATTCTTTCTTTTAGGCATTTGTTGCTGCACCGCTATGGCAGATTTTACGGTGATGAAAGATAGGGGTCCTACCGGCTGCAGCCTAGGCAGCTCGGAAGCTGTAGCTGGAGTCTGATCATGTGACTTTTAACATGGCGACGCCCTTGGCTCACTCCAGGAAGGGGCGGAGCCTGGGCAGGGGGCAGGCTTAGATTCAAGTTAACATTGGGACAGTGCTGACATTTGCAGACGGCTTACCATGGAGGCAAAAGAGTTGGGGTGAGTTCTCCGTAGTATTCAGTAGGCTAGCCGGGTTTATAACCTGAGTATCCTAACTCAAGAACCTGTCTCTCGATTCCCCTCTTCCTGGAGATCTCCAAACTCGAATCGCAGTCGCTGGGATCCTGATCCTCCACCACGAATTCCTGAGACCCTGATCCCAGAGAATTCTTAGACTACATCCCCCAGACCTTCATTTAGGGGATGCCCTCAGGACTTCCTAATTCTTAACGACGATCCCTATTTCGTGATCCTTCAACTATGTATGATTTCTGCGCCCCCCCGCCCCAACTATAATAGCCTGGGAAGTGTCCCAGCCCCGGTAGCCAGCCTGAGATTCACTGGTCTTCGGACTCCCAAACTGTCTAGGCTTTTGTCTCACTTCCCTTCTCCAGTCCTTCTAGTTGATTTAAGCTTGGGGGAGCTGTGTATAGGGGAGAGGCCCCAGAACGGGCCTTTCTGGAGTCTTGTTCACCACTTGATAGAGGCTGCGGAATGGGCGGGGAGCTGCAGGCTTGGTAGCTGGCCTGCAGGAGGCAGATAGCGGTCTGGGAATGAATTCATCTGAGAACCCACGCCTTCTCCCGTCTTCCCCATCCCCCAGTCTAGCATCACAAACTGACGCCTACCCTCCTCCCCTCACCTGTGCTCCAGACCCCAGGGTTTTCCAGAGCTGAAGAATGACACGTTCTTGCGAGCAGCCTGGGGGGAAGACACAGACTATACTCCCGTTTGGTGCATGCGGCAGGCAGGCCGCTACTTACCAGGTCAGGGTCAGGGCATGGGAATCTAGGTAAAAAACTATAAAGTGAAAGCTTTTGAGAGGGAGGGCTTTGGAAGGCCTCAAGGCCAAGTCCAGCCATGTCTTTCCTGCCTGTAGAGTTCAGGGAAACCCGGGCTGCCCAGGACTTTTTCAACACCTGCCGCTCCCCTGAGACCTGCTGTGAACTAACTCTGCAGGTGAGGAGTCCACAAAGGAGGGAGGGATTTCTTCCCTCAGTTTGCCACGTAGTAACCTATTTCCTGTTCCCCACAGCCTCTGCGACGCTTCCCTCTGGATGCTGCCATCATCTTCTCTGACATCCTTGTTGTACCCCAGGTACCAGCCCAAACCTGATTCAGGAATAGGTAAAAAAAAAAAAAGGAGGGGGGAGATCCATTGGAGATTCTTCTGTCAGTCTAACCAGGGTTCAAGATAAGCACTTCACTGAACAGAGGGGGAAAACTAAGGCTGGAAGATAAGGAGCTTGGCCTAACTTGTCTCTTCCTGGCATGGGCTAGACAGAACCTCCTGGAGTTCCAGGTTGAGAACCCAAATGATTTCTCCTTCTTCAGGCACTGGGCATGGAGGTGACCATGGTTCCTGGCAAAGGACCCAGCTTTCCAGAGCCATTAAGGGAAGAACGGGACCTGGAGCACCTACGAGATCCAGCAGTGGCAGCCTCTGAGCTGGGTTATGTGTTCCAGGCTATCACCCTTACTCGCCAGCGGCTGGATGGGCGTGTGCCGCTGATTGGCTTTGCTGGTGCCCCGGTAATGTGGGACAGGTCAGGGGCTCAAAACCAAAAAGCCAAACTCAACTGCCTTTGAGTCGATTCTAATTCATAGTGACCCCCTTTGGGTTTCTGAGGTGGTAAATCTTTATGGAAGTAGATTGCCCAGTCTTCTGACTGTGGAGTGGCTGGTGGGTTTGAGTCACTAACCTTCTGGTTAGCAGTCAAATGCCTTAGGCATTATGCCACCAGAGCTCCTCGGGCAGGGGCTCAGGCATGGGGAAATCACTCTGACAGGGCTGGGAGACAAAGAAAGGAGGGAAGTGTCAATCTGGCTTCTGCACCTATGACATCCTCTTTGGATCCTTCTGCAGTGGACCCTGATGACGTACATGATTGAGGGTGGCAGCTCAAGCACCATGGCTCAGGCCAAGCGCTGGCTCTACCAGAGACCTCAGGCCAGTCACAAGCTGCTTCGCATCCTCACTGATACTCTGGTACCATATCTACTGGGACAAGTGGCTGCTGGTGCCCAGGTAAGTCCTGAGTTGGAGACAAGTAGGCTAGGGTTTAGTCTGTAAGGACTGAGGTGCAGGGATCTTAATGCCAGACATGAGGAGATCTTGGCCTCTGATAATCTGGCTAGAGCAGCTAAACCCCCTGACACTGGCAAGGGGACGCTGTGCTGTGTGTTCAAAACCAGAACTAGTGCCGGGGTTTGTAGAAGCCAGCAAAACTTTTTGACCAGACCCAGGCTTATAGTTAGGAGCTCTGGTGGCAAAGCACCTAAGGCATTTGACTGCTAACCAGAAGGCAGGCAGTTCAAGCCCACCAGCTACTCCTCGGAAGGAAAGGTGGGCAATCTACTTCCGTAGTGATACTGCCTTGGAAACCCAAGGAGGGGTTGCTAGGAGTTGGATCTGACTTGGCAACAGTCAGTTTTTTCGGTTTTTTAGGCTTAATAGTTAAGGCATTATAAGAGGTTGTGGTCATATGGGGAAAATTGAGACACATTCTATGTGTAAGTCCAGGGTTACTTCTTCTTTGTGTGTTATGTGTTTCTCCTCACCTCCTAATTGCAGGCACTGCAGCTCTTTGAGTCCCACGCCGGGCATCTTGGCCCACAGCTCTTCACCAAGTTTGCACTGCCCTATATCCGTGATGTGGCCAAGCGAGTGAAAGCTGGACTGCAGGAGGCAGGCCTGGCACCAGTGCCCATGGTGAGGATAAGGATGTGTGAGTGAAGGTGGGCCTGTGGAGCTTTCTGGCAAGTCGTGAATGCACTGAAATGACCACTAGAGGGCAGCAGAGGTGCAGCTGAGAAAGGTTAGTGGGCACAGCAAAGCTTTCTAGCTCAGAAATCTGCCTCTTTCCCCCAGATCATCTTTGCTAAGGATGGACATTTTGCTCTGGAGGAGCTGGCCCAGTCTGGCTATGAGGTGGTTGGGCTCGACTGGACACAGGCCCCAGAGAAAGCCCGGTGAGTGATGCAGAGATGAGCCCTTGAGGTTGAGAAGGGGTAGCTGCCGCTTATGCAGTCATTACAACTGGGTACTGCCTCTGCTTTCAGGGAGCAAGTAGGGAAGACCGTGACCTTGCAGGGCAACCTGGACCCCTGTGCACTGTATGCATCTGAGGTAACAACCAGGATCCCTATGTGTGTCTATGCACTTATCTCTCTGCACTCACAGGACATGGTTGTGTGAAATACTTGAGTGTATGTCTTTATAATGTCTGTTTGTCCTTCTCACTTCTCTACCCCATACATACAATGTAAACTTTATGACAGCAAGAATTTTTTTGTTCATTTTTTTTTTTTTCATGCCTGGCCCATACTAGGTATTCAATATATTTTATTGAATCAATGATTGAATGAATAACAGAGTTGAAGCAGGCCTATGCATGTGTGTGTGAATATTACGTATAGAAAGGACAGAGACCTGTTTGCCCCCAACTCCACAGCCAGTGTTCTCTTGGTCCCCTAGGATGAGATCAGGCGGCTGGTGCAGCAGATGCTGGATGACTTTGGGCCACAGCGCTACATTGCCAACCTGGGCCATGGGCTTTACCCTGACATGGACCCAGAACATGTGGGGGTCTTTGTGGATGCTGTGCACAGACACTCACGTCTGCTTCGACAGAACTGAGTATATACCTTCTCCCCCAGGTACTACCAACACAGATGGTTGTTTCCAGAAAAATAAAAGGCCCAGAGTTGGAATCTAGTATGTGGTTTTGTTTGTGAAAGCTCTGTGCCCTTATCCTCACTTCCTTTTAGCCTGTGCTCCTTCCCTGGGGCTTCTCTCGACACACTTTCCCTCAAGTCACAGTGGCTCGGGTGTCAGTGAATATGTGTTGTAGGAAAAAATATCAGGACCCTCACTGCCATCTTGGTCCTAGATATCCAAGCCCCAGAGCTACACAAGGCTAGGTAGAGTTTCCTAACAGCTGGGGCTGTGACATTTGCAGAGAAAGGGATGGGGAGGAAGGGAACAGCATACTAAGGCCCAGTTGACGGGGCTTTTCAGTCTGGGGAAAGGGGAGTTAACCAAGGGCACTGAAGTAGGTAGAACACTACAGAAAGGACTAGGAAGGAAGATGGAGTCTGGGTTGAGCAGGGAGACATTGAGGGCCTTTGACACCAAAAGATGAGGAAGGCATAACTCAGAACTAGGGGCTGGTTGGTTAGGCATTAGATTAGGCCATTACCAAGGTGAGAAAGACTCCAAAGACAGAAGCCCCTCTGGCATTCCGGGCTGTTCTCCATTCTCTCTACAGCACACCCTCTAATTTTCTCAGGATTTTGGTGTTTCTTCTCATAGTGGCACCAATTTCCTGGGACACGGCTTTGAGGAACCTGTTTGAACTGGAGAGAGGTTTGGTGCGGCAGGAAAGTCCTCATCTGTCATCCCACATCTCAAACCACCAGCAACCCACTGTGTTAGAGGCCCAACCAGCAGCCTGTGCCAGCCAGGCAGTGTGGTAGGGAGAGAAGGGCCTCATTTATTGACAGAATGCAATTTCTGCTTTTAGAAAAATGATCTTTTCTGTGATTCATGATTTATTCATAGGAAAGCACTGTGCGTTCACACATTTGCTGAAAAAGGGTAATCATGATACAGACATGAGAGTGGCTTCCTTTTTTTTTTTTT
>NW_006921957.1:3157300-3157908 GCF_000298275.1 Orycteropus afer afer
GGTAGAACTGACATTTTCACAATGTTCAGTCTTCCTATCCATGAGCATGGGATGTTTTTCCATTTATTTAGGTCTTTTATGGTTTCTTGAAGTACTTAATCTGCTCTTTTTATATCTTGTAAGAGATTAACCTACACTAATCCTGTTTTATTAACATAACCAAAACAATCCAATCCCAAATAGGATTATAATCACAGGCATAAACATGTATTTACAACATGTATTTTTTTGGGGGCACAATTCAATCCATAACACTTACTTTCAAACATTACTATAAGCCAAAGTCTATGCCAAATATTTATCAATCATGCTAAGCACCAGTAGCTGTATAAATGGTGTCTTTTAAGGCACACCTGATAAAGGTTCTATAATTACTTGTAGGAAGCCTTGGATTCCTAGGCCTCTGTTAACTGCTACAAGAACAGAGTATGAAAATTAAAAAATAAGTATTTATATTTGCTCTTCATTGGGAGTAAAATTCCTTGATCACAAGATAGTGTTACAGATGTTGTATTGGGAGAAAATAAATGCTAAAATTGTTACCAAATTTTCACGAGATGTTTGGGGCAGTGTATGTGTGTGTATGTGTGATGTGTGGAATAGTGTCC
>NW_006921957.1:3158008-3165588 GCF_000298275.1 Orycteropus afer afer
TTTTTTTTTTTTTCTTTTCTTTTTTACCAACCCATTGGGCTGAGAAGTTGTTGGGGCCCAAGGCTGGACATAAGACTTCAGTAGCCACAAACAGTAAATACAACTTATTGGTCAGTTTGGAGCAAAGAAAGGTGACACAAACAGTTTGTCAAAGAAAGGAAAATAAAGCAGACAGGGAGGTCCTTAGTCCACACTCTAGCTATTTACCACCCCTTCCCTGTAACACCCCACCCCCCACTCAGAAACTAAGACATGAAACAGTAAACACAAGACACTGGCATCCAAATGACTCTTCTGAATGTCTCTTGCTACCTCCTATAAAAATTCCACACTGAGAATAAGGGACAGATAGGTAGCAGGAACATGATACACTGTGGAGGTCAGCCCGAGCTAAAAAAAGGGGTGGTCCAGTAGGGCTAGAAATTAGGAAGGGAAAGGCCAAATGCATTCTAGCCCTAGCCTCCAAATCAGCGACCAGGGGGACTGTGACAAACGCAGGCAGAGGAAGCTTGAGGTAGAAAGGCAGAGGAAGAAAGCAAGTATGGAGTGAGAAGAGAATGAGGGAGCTCAAGCAACCAGTGTTAGGGCAGAGAGACTGGTGCTTGGAAGCTTGCTTGGCAAAGGAGAAAGGTGAAGTGAGGAGGCACAGGATGGGGGACTGTCTTCCTGGTGCGACAGACTGAGAAAAATTAAGAGAGATCTGGTAGAGAGAAGGGACACATTCATGCAGACCCTCAAACATGAGTACACAGACATACCTACATGTAGAAATATACACATATAAAGACAGATCCATGAATAGCAGGCATACACACAGACACAAACATGTTATACACATGTATCTATGTGTGTCCAGATACACCCTAAGCATGCATACACATATGAACATGAGTATACTTACACCAAGATATAGATTCACATATGTATGCAAATGTGTACCTCCTCACACAGACAGCCACAGTCCAGCACACATGCTTGTATTCATACATGTATACAGACACATGCAGAACTGATGCAGGTACACATATATGTGCACATACAGACAGGCATGCACAGATACATCTATGCACACGGACACATATTTAGCCACACAGATGTATGCACATATACATAATTAGAGATGAAACAAGATACTCTCTAAACATAAAGGTGATCAGAGTAGATGTGTATTATGAGCTCAATGGCTTCCCAGACACCAGACCCTCATCATCTCCTTGCACTTGCTTCTCAGGAGCTCAGCAGGCTCCTGAGAGGCTGTGTAAGGCAGGAGCAGGAACAGGAACTTCAGTGTCTTCATAGCTTCATGAGGCAAAAGTCTAGGTCCTGGCCTCTGCCCCTCACCCACATTAGGGCTACAGATGGCCCGTCTGTAGGCTGGGGTTGCTGCATAGACTAGACTTGGGAATTATTCCAATTGGCCATTCTTCTCTCTGCTACCCACTCTTCCACTGCCAACAGCATACACTCTATAAGGGAAACCTGAGAAATGGTTGTGAGTCTCCTCAGAAAACAAAAGACCTCCTTTCAAGCAGCCTATCCTCCCACCCACAGCTACTTCAAGTGCCCATCAAATTAGAACCAGAATTATAAATAGTTACAACTTTACAATGTCATTGGCAACACATATACTATAGTATTTACAGTACCATAAATGCTTCTGTTTCTCTGGTTAAGCAATCCCTGAGACGGAACAGTGTTCTGTGTTTAGCAAGGGAGAGAGGGCCAATGCCCAGGAAATGCAAGATACAGGGGTGCGAGGTGGCATGTTGTGGGGTTTCTAATCAATCTGCAGGGCCCAGCTCCTCCAGGGACAGTGGGCTATAGTGAGAACCTTGCCAAGGCAGGCAGACTGGCTAGATTTGGACTCTCCCCATCCTTAGCCCTGTGGTCCTTTGGTTTCAGCCACAGATGCTCAGAGTCCTCTCAGGGGCAAGAAATGTTTCAATGTCCTTGACCTGGTCTGAGGGAACCTGGGAGCCCAGCTTGCCATGATGGTGAGCTGTCTGCTTTCTCAGCCAAAGCGCTCTCGCACCAGCAACATCAGTTTCTTCTTGCCTTTGTAGATCTGTTTGAGGTTGTCAATGAACTGGGCAAACTGCAGGTGGCCATCCTGGGGCAGAAGGAAGGTCTCCCGAGCCTTGCTCAGAAACTCAATGAACTCTCCGTAGTGGCGAGGGCTGATGTGTGTCAGGCGTGAGTGTGTGGTGTTGATATAGGCATTGATGGTGGCATCCAGCAGCTGGCGCAGTGGAGCTTTGTCAGTAGACATGAGCTTTCCGGAGCTCCTGCGTCCCGGGATGCCGGCCAGGCCAGGTGCAGTCACCGTGCAGCGACGCAGGATGTCTGAAAGCACTGTGGCACAGTGCACGCTCTTCACCACCAGTGGGATGAGAGCTGCCAGCTCATTCTTGCCCAGAGAGTGGCTGAGGGCACATGCCCAGAGCACATCATTGATGGCCGGGTGGGTGTCCTGGTTATAGGCCAGGTTCAGATGGCTCATGGCCAGCGAGGCCAGCTTGAAGGCACGTAGCGGGTAGCCACGGAGCTCCATGTAGCGGGCGATGGTGAACAGCTGTGAATGGGTCATGCCACCAGCAGCAGCATCAATGGCGATCTGGTAGGCTGCCTCAAAGGCGATGTGGTCTTTCTCACAGAGTGTAAGGGCTGACAGGGCACAGCTCTGTGGATCTTTCATAGCACACTGCAGGGCCAGCGTGCGAGCACAGCTGGCCAGCTCCTCCCGCTGTGGATAGTCGAGACTGAGGCGCAGGATAGTGGTGTGAGACACGGCTGTGGCAGCCACAATACTAGTAGCCTCGGTAGGAGTGAAGAGTGTGTACCAGCTCTGCAGGATGCTCACCAGGGCCCGCACACCTGTCAGGGAGAGCCTGAGCTCAGACGTGGCCATCCGGGTCCGGATCCAGGTCTGCCCAGATTACCATTTGGGTTCAGAACTTGACCTGCAGAGACGAGTTCTCCCTCCTCACCAGCAGCTTTGAGATGATCTGAGGCAAACCAGGGCAAGGGGAGCATCCCGGATGGCCAGACCCTGTTTGAGGTGTCTTCCCATCCCTTCCTTCCCCAGGTCAGAAGGCTGAAGGTCTCTGCAGGTGCTCTTAGCCCTCACAAGGATGGAGCAGCAAAACCTGCAGCTTGCCTGCCCTAAGGCAGGTGTCCCAGGTCTGCCTAGGGGTCCTAGCTGAAGTAGGGTAGATAGTCTTGTGTTGGGGCTTTAGGGTTTAGAAGGGCTCCTCAGCTTCCAAGCTATTTGGGGTTTCTCAGAAGCATGGACAGGGACTGGTACCAAACTACTAGGCCAACCACCTCCCAAGGGAGCACTGGAGTATTAGTGGCTCCAAATTCATTCTTTCAGATATGTCTCTGATCAGAGGGTCAAAGTGCTGCTGACATCAGGGTATGGTCCAAGCAGTGAGAGCAGAGCTTGGGCTGGCTGAACAGAGGCTGTCTTCTCCTACCAGCAGCCCCATCCTTTCCTTTCCTGGACATATGAAAACTCTAAGGATTCATTGTCCTGTCTAAAGAGTAGGGCCAAAAACTCCTTTCTCCTGGGGGTAAAGGGAGGTGGGAGACTCACCCACTTCTGTAGCACATGTCACCAACCACCGCACCATCTCTCGGCGCCTCCAGTTAAGGGTCGATAAGGTCATCCTCATCACCTAGGCACAAGAGAGGCATTTCCAGTGGGCTAACTGTTGTGACCTCCCCATGTCCCCCTGCAATACGTTTATCCAACAAATATTTATCAGTGCTTGAAACAGCCATTTTTACCTTAGTAAGTACAGACAAGTCTGTTGAACTTCAGCCCCACCCCTTCCACTATCAGATGGGAAGCTGAAGTGTAATGAGTAAAGTCCTTATTACCACTCTTTGCTTAACTTAGAGGAATAGGGGTGGGGGAAAGATGGGGATACCATGGAGCCTAAATCTACACTGCTCTGCTTCTGGTCTTAACTTCAAAATGGAGCCCAATTTATGGAGTTCTTACTTAGGGAACAGCCCAGAACTTGTGTTCTGGGAACACAGGATAAGACTTGTTTGTGCTCAGTTCCCCTGGGATCTCTTCTCAAATGTCACTTGGCCAGAAGGCTAGAGCGAGGATGGCCCACTCCTTCCCCATACCTGTAACCCCAGCTCTAGGGCCACGTTGAGCAGGGTGCTGTCGGTACTGCTGTCAGTGGGAGTAGCAATCTTGAATGCATCTTGAGCCAATTTGAAGATGAGGGAGGAAGAATGGATGTGCTTCTGTATTGCTTCCAGGATTGTTCGGAGCCTCAGAGTGTCCCCTGTAGGTGCAGACAGACGAAGCAGGCACAGGTCTGCTTTCAAGCTTCCTTGAACAGTCAGCTGACCCTAACAGGCACTGACAGAACCATCACTTCAGTGAATGCTACCATCCCTTCTTCCCTTCTGGGTGGTTAACTCTGTCTCCAATGAACCCACTGAAGAGTCCTTCGTTTCCCAGGTACCCACAAGAACACTTCTCTCCACTTTTTGATTTGCCTCTCTACACCTTCAGGGTTCTTAGGTCCAAGAAATAATTTTGTTTGAACACATGAATTTTGAGAGCTACTTATACAGGAGACAAGAAGCCACATTAATGCCAAAAAAGTATGTCAGTTCCATTGTTTGCCTCTCACTACAGCCTGCTGGAGCAAAAAGGAACTGGGCCAGCTCTTCTTGTTCAGTAGCCAAGGATTCTATGCAAAGTACCAACAGAGCCAAAGAGGACACTACAGGAAGGGCATGTGTTCCATATAAAGTGAAGGTTGCTGTCTGAAGGCATTATATTGTTGTTATGTGCAGTTGAATCGGACCCGACTCATGGTGACCCCTCCTTGAGTTTCCGAAGCAGTATTGCTACGGAAGTAGATTGCCCCATTTTCCTTCCAAGGTGTGGCTGATGGGTTTGAACTGCCAGCCTTCTGATTAGTAGTCAAGTGCCTTAGGCACTATGCTATATAAATATTGGGATACCTTATTAAGTATGTAAAATAAAGATAGAACAAAAAGGAGGGATTTGGTTTTGCTTTGTAACTGGCTGATAAAGTAAAGTAGTGGTAGGAGAATAGGCTTTAGGGTAAAATACATTGGGGGTTGGACCATTTACAACCATCAGCCATTTATTGCCCAGGTACTTCATCTAAAAAGTAAATAACCTCTAGGGTACTCTGAGAATTATAAACAATTTGTGTATAATAAATATTCTATGATTCTATTTTTATAAAAAGATAAATAGCTGTTTGATATATGTATGTATACATACATATGTGTATATGCGTATAATGTGTGTGTGTATATCTGTATCTACATCTATATATATATGAATAGAAAATCTCTAGGAATATTTATACCAATGTCTTAGTAGTAGCTGTCTTTGAGTGTAAGCGTTATGGAAGGGATTTCCTTTTTTCTTCTATCTTTTGCAGTCTTCTTATGTTTTGATTTTAAAAAGGTACAAAAGGTAAAATAATGAAAAGTCCTTCTTTCTCACCTCTGTTCCGTATTCCCTCAGTTCTAACACTATATGAACAAGTATTATCAGTTTCTTGTATTGCCTTCCAGGATATGCTATGCATAATAAGCAAATCTATGATCTATTTCCCATTCTTAAAAAAAAAAAATCAAATATAGTAGCCTCATATACACATGGATTTGCATTGTAATATTTTCCATATAGCAAGATATCTTAGAGAATATTTCACATCAGTAGATAAAGAGCTTATTCTTTTACCTGGCTGCATAGTGTTCCATTTATGGATACAAGTCCACAACTGTGTATTCAAAATCCTTGGGGCAAGATGTATTTTGGAATTCATAATTTTTCAAATTAAAGAAAGATGATTTGTACATGTATTATATATAATACTTTCAGTGGGTCTGGGAAAGATCCCATTATTAAACACATTACTATTTCTACAGTGAAATGTATGAATATTCATACCAGGTGGACTAAATAAAGACCAAAAATAGTATTTCAGTTTATTTACATAGTAGTAGACTGATACTGCCTTGGAAACCCAAGGAGGGATCACTATGAGTTGGGTCCGACTCGATGGCATATAACAACAACAGAACAGTAAACTGGTAAGTGAAATAGTGTGATATAGACAACTAACACTTGGTACTCTTTATTTCTAGGGACAACATTCAATAAAACTTCAAAGTAAGCTAAATATCTGTTAATATACATAAAATTAATATTTGTTACATCTGGTTGTTTGAGGATCTTCAACAAAAAGCTTCTTCAGTATCGCTATTTTGACACCAAGGATTAGAGTTGGACATTTAATGATGGGCCATGTATAAGATTCTCTCGTGATGAAGCAGTACTACAAGAGATGGCCTTTAAAAAGGACTGCTTCTCCACGGGAGGGAAGGACACAGGGAAGAGGTAACTCGGGGAAGTGGGAAGAGAGCTGTTACACTGTGTGGAATTGCAGTCAGTGTCATGAAGCAAAATGTATGAACTGCTGTAAGGAAAATGAATTTGCTCTGTAAACTTTCACCCAAATCACAATTAAAAAAAAAAAAAGGACTAGTTCTAATAAAGTCTATCACACACACACAAAAGGACTAGTTCTAGGGTCATGTGCTTCATTAATATGGGTTTTCATATAATTAATATCTTCTATTAAGTAAATGGCCAACATCTTTTTTCTCACTAGAAATGCACGTTATTCATGGCCAATTACTATACATTTTCTTCATATCTACGGAGAAATTTTCCATCTGTGTTATATGTCATCATCATTATCATACAAGTCTTATGTTTAAATGAGTTAAATATTAATGTAATTTTAGCAATTTTCATATCACTCAAGGAATGTACAATAGGTGCATCACTGACAATAATCAGAATTTTCTCCCATGCCAGCTTTCTCTGACTTAGTGCTTCTAAGATATTACTGGGAGCTCTGGTAGTATAGTGGCTAAGGCACTTGACTGCTAACCAGAAGGCTGGCGGTTCAAACCCACCAGCCATTCCTCGGAAGAAAGGTTGGGCAATCCTACTTCCATAGTGATACTGCCTCGGAAACCCAAGGAGGGGTCGCTATGAGTCAGGGCTGACTCGATGGCACATAACAACAACAACAACAAGATATTACTATGCATAAAAGTCTCTTTTCAATGTTCCCAAAAAATGTTACTCTTGGAAATGGCATCTAACCTACCACTCACTATGAATGGACTGACAAAATAATTACTTTGGTGAATGCAGCAAAAAGATCACGTTTGTCACTGGGTAGTTACATAGTATGCATATATTTTAACTGCCAAAAATTAGGTAGCTGTGTTCCACTTCTAAAAGCAAAAAAGCATATTCTTCAAGTTTACTTGTGTCAAATAAAAAGAAAATCGTACAAGTGAAAAATAAATCACTTGGAGAAATTGTTAAAACATAGGTTTTCCCTTTTGCATATACAGTACTGAGTTGTCAGTGAAAGCAAACATGGGTATATAGACAGATAGATAGGAGGACAGGCTAAACAATTAGGTATGTTTAAATGGGGAGTGTATCCAAGATCATATATAGGGTTGGCAGACAATGGTCCTATAAG
>NW_006921957.1:3170508-3178348 GCF_000298275.1 Orycteropus afer afer
CTGGTGGGTTTGAACCACCAGCCTTCTGGTTAGCAGTCAAATGCCTTAGGCACTATGCCACCAGAGCTCCCTGCTTTTTTGTTTACATACTAATAAATACATAGATTGTAAATACTTTTTGAAATATCTGGATGTTGGCTTTACCTATCTGCTCTACTGGTATACCTCAGACCATTCACCCTATGCTTACAGTCTTTAAAACCTTAAAACCTCTTGGTGTTTGCTATCAGTCATTATTAGTGATCGTTGTTGTTGTTACTGTTTTTAAGAGCACAGGCCAGAACAGAGCTGGTTCATCAACACTGTATACATGTTTGGGACCAAGGTTCTCATTAAAAATGATCTTAGCAAATTTGTTAATATAATTTTCATCTACTTCATGATTAGCAGGAGCTTTTTCATGATAGATTTTAATATATTTTGTAATTTGATGATTCTTAAATTTCTGCAGCCAGTCTTCAGCATATATCTATACTGATCCTCAATGTGTAGTCCTTTATGGCATATTCTAGTTCATTTCATGACCAGCAAACCAGCTAATGGCATATTCACACTTCATTGTTGAATCCATTCATTCATGGTCATGCTCAGTATCTTCATTTTTTGCCCTGTCATAACTTTCTATTTTTCATTAGTTCTGGTCATTATTGTCCCTGTAAAACTTCAACATTTGTTTTTCTATTTCTTTTAAATGAAAACCCTTGAAACCAAACCTGTTGCTGTTGAGTTGATTCCAACTCATAGTAACCCTATAGGACAGAGTAAAACTTCCCCATGGGGTCTCCAAACCTATAATCTTTACGGAAGCAGACACTCTTGCAGAGTGGCTTAGTGGGTTTGAACTGCCAACCTTTCAGTTAGCAGTAAGAGCTCTTCTTCAAGTCATATATGGTGTTAATTCCCACATCATATTCTTTATTAAGATGACTCACAGACACATCTTGATCAAGCTTCCACAAGAAATCTATGTTCTGTGCTATTGATAATGATACATGCTTCCTTTACTACTTCTTACCCAGGGGGTAAGAATTTGATGTTTTTATAGGCAATTACACACAAAATCACAAAACAACAACAACCCCCAAAAAATAAAAAGGTAACAAAATATTGGCAAATAGAAGAAGTGTCTGTGACCAGTAAGAGTGTTGGAAAACATCTAATGCATCACGTTAGTTGAGGTAAGGTTTTACTATCAAATTTATGGAAAAAACGTTGGGTGCCCCCCCCCCCGCATTTTGGAACTGCATATGAGATTTTGGACCTAAAGTAATATATTTAATCCGTCTCCTAATTATGGATATTTAGATTGTTTCCAATGTTTTCCAATTACAGTGTTGGAGTGAATGACCTTATACAGATATAGTTTCACATGTGCAAACATATTTGTAAGATAAAATACTGAAAGTGAAATTGCTGAGTCAAAGGATACATGCATTTGTAATTTAGATACATACTGCAAAACTGCCCCCCACAAGGGATTACCAATCTAGACTCCCACTAGCAATGTAACAGAGCACTAGTTTCTCCACACCTTTGCCAACACAATGTCATCAATTTTTTTTTCTTTTATTTTGATATAATTTCAAACTTACAGAAGAGTTTCAAAAATAGTACAAAGAGCTCTTTTCTTCTCTCTGAATCATTTTAAAGTAAATAACTGACTTGATGCCCCATCACCCCTGAGTACTGAATTGTGTATTTCCTACAAATAAGGTCATTCTTTTACATACTCAATACCTCAACACATAACCCTCAAAACGAGGAAATTAACCTTGATATATTACTATCATCTACCACAGACCTCAGTGTCAGTGATTTAGGCGTGCCTAACCAAGCCCTGATATTTTTAACAGCCTCACATGCATGCAAAACCTGGAGAATGAATAAGGAAGACTGGAGAAGAATTGACACATGTGAATTATGGTGTTGGCAAAGAATATGGAATACACCATGGACTGCCAGAAGGACAAACAAATCTGTCTTGCAGGAAGTACCTGCCAGACTGTTCCTTAGAAGTGAGGATAGCAAAACTTTGTTTCGCTTACTTTGGACATGTTATCAGGAGGGACCAGCCCTGGAGAAGGACATCATGTTTGGTAAAGTAAAGGGTCAGTGAAAGAGAGGAAGATGGTCAATGAGATGGAACCACACAGTGGCTGCAACAGTGGGTTCAAGCATAGCAACAACTGTGAAGACAGCACAGGACCAGGCAACATTTCGTTCTGTTTTACAGAGGGTCAGTATGAGTCAGAACTGATTAAATGACACCTAACAATAGCAACCACTACAGACCTCATTCAATTCACCAACTGTACCAATAATGTCCTTTATAGCAAAAGGAATTTATATAAGATCATGTGTTGCTTTTAGTTTGTCATGTCTCTTTAGTCTTCAGTTTGGAACAATTCCCCAGTTTTTCCTTGACATTCATGATCTTGATGACCTTGACACTTTTGTGGATTACAAACCAGTTATTTTGCAGTATGTCCTTCATTGGGATTTCTCTGATGTTTCCTAGTGATTAGATTTAGGTTTACATTTTTGGCTGTAATGTCACTGAAATGATGCCAAGTTTTTGTTGCATCCTATCAGGTAATATATGATTTTTAACTTGATCCATTAGTGATATTAACAGTGATCATGTAATTAAGGTGAAACCTACCAGGTTTATCTATCGCAAACTTAGATTTTTTTTCTTTATGATCAATAACTATTTTGTAGTGATGTACTTTAACTATGTAAATATCCCCTTTCTTATCAAATGTTCAAAACCAAAAAACCAAACTCACTGCCACTGAGTTGATTCCAACTCATAGAAACCTCCATTGGGTTTCCAAGGCTATACATCTTTACAGAAGTAGATCACCCCATCTTCCTTCCACGGAGCAGCTGGTGGGTTTGAACCACCGACCTTCTGGTTAACAGCCAAATGCCTTATCCACTATGCCACCAGAGCTCCTTATCAAATGTTCACCCACTATTATTATCCATTGATGTTTCTTGACTGAATTAAGTATTACTATGTGAATACCAAATGGTATATTCTCATCTAATCATTCCTTCCATATTCATCAGTTGGCACTCTACTCATTTTAGTTATATCAGTATAAAACTCATGGATACCTATTTTATTCAATGGGTTATAATTACATTATTTAGCTATATATTTATTTACAACTTTATTGAGGTACAATTGACACACAATAATGGGCACATATTTAAAGTGTATAATTTGATTAAGTTTGACATATGCATACATCCAAGAAATCATCACAACGAAGATAATGAACATATCCATCACCCCAAAAGTTTCCTTGTGACCCTTTGTAATCTCTCCTTCCCTTTCACCCTAACCTGCAACCAGCTCCTGTCCTCAGGAAACCATTGATCTTCTCTTGTTTACTACAGATTAACCTGGATTTTCTAGAATTTTATATAAGTGGATTCATATAGTATGTACTGTTTTTCTATAAGGAGCCCTGGTGGTGCAGTGATTAAGAGCTCAGCTGCTAACTGAAAGGCTGATGGTTTGAACCCAACAGCTGCTCCATGGGAGAAAGATGTGGCAGTCTGAGTCTGTACAGATTCCTTTGGTCTGTTTTTTTTTTTTTTTTTTTTTCACTTAAAATCTAACAAACCAGTTGCCATCAAGTTGATTCTGACTCATGGCAACCTCACGTGCACAGAGAAGAAGACTAGAACTGCCCTCCATAGGATTTTTAAGGTTGTAACTTTTGGAAGCATATCGCCAGGCCTTTCTTCTAAGGTGCCTGTGAATGGGGTTAAACTGCCAAAATTTCAGTTAGTAGTTGAGTCCTTAACTGACTGCAGTGCTCAGGGACTCCTTTCACTTAGCATAATTATTTTGAGATTCACGCTATATATATAAAAAAAAACCCAAACTCACTGCCGTCGAGTTGGATCTGACTCATAGCGACCCCTCCTTGGGTCTATGAGGCGGTATCACTACGGAAGTAGATTGCCCAACCTTCCTTCTGAGGAGTGATTGGTGGGTCTGAACTGTCAGCCTTCTGGTTAGCAGTCAAATGCTTAGGCACTATGCTCAGTATGTATTAATAGTTCATTCCTTTTTATGCTAAATAGCATTCCATTTTATGGTTATATCACAATTTGTTTATTCATTTGGACATTTGGATTGTTTTTAGTCTTTGGTTATTAAAAATAAGCTGCCATGAATACTCATATTTCTTTTGGGTAATACCTAAGAGTGAAATAGGTGCTCTGGTGGTATAGTGCCTAAGGCATTTGACCGCTAACCAGAAGGCTGGCAGTTCATACCCATCAGCCACTCCTTGGAAGGAAGGTTGGACAATCTACTTCTGTAGTGATACTGCCTCGGAAACCCAAGGAGGGGTCGCTATGAGTTGGATCCGATTTGACAGCAGTACGTTTTGTTTTGTTTTTTTAAGAGTGAAATGGCTGGGTCATATGGTCAGCATTCTGGTTACGTAGTGCCACTCTGACAAGAATAGACCACAAATGGGATGCCTTAAACAAAAAGAGTTTATTCTCTTTCAGTTTGGAGGCTTTAAGTCCAAGTTCAAAGTGCCAGGCTCTAGGGGCTGGGTGAAAGCCCCTCAACCTTGGCTTCAGCTCTGCCTCCTGCTCCTGGCCCACTGGAGCTAGAAGCTTTTCTTCACTCAGACAGCTGCCAGCTGCTGAGACTGACAAGCCCAAGGTTGACAAGTAAAAAGGTACAGTCCCAATGTTACCACACCACAAGGTAGGCCATTAATTCAAGTCCACTGAAAGTCTAAGGTTGGCAGAGCATGGCAGGCTGCTGAACAAGGACATGGCTACATGCAGGGTTCAAGTGTGCCATAAGCTAGAGACCATTCCCAAATATGCTTCTTATATACAGGAAGCAGACCACATTCTTAAAGCAGCTACTCAGCTGCTCCAACAGATTCCACCATGGAGTTAATTACCAGTCTTACCATGGGGAAAAACTACATCCAGCTGCCCAGCCACTCCACCAGGCCCAACCAAGCTGACACACAAACTACCACAATCAGTGTTTAACTTTTTAAGAAACTGCCAATTGGTTTCCCAAAGCGGTTGTGCCAGTTACATTCCCACCAGTGTATGAAAGTTCTATTAATCCACTATTAATCCACATCCTTGCCAGTCCTTGTTATGGTCATTATTTGTTTCTTGTTTTGTAAAAACTCTCATTGTGGTTTTAATTCATATTTCCCTAAGGACTAATAACTCACTGCCGCTAAATTGATTTGACTCATAGAGATCCCTCCTTGGGTTTCTGAGGCAGCATCTCTACAGAAGTAGATTGCCCAATCTTCCTTCCAAAGAGTGGCTGGTGGGTTTGAACCGTCAGCCTTCTGGATAGCAGTCAAATGCCTTAGGCACTCCGCCACCAGACCTCCCAAGGACTAATAGTGAGCATCTTTTTATGTGCTTACTTTCTATTGGAATGCTTTCTTTGCTGAAGTGTCTGTTCAGATCTTTGTCAATTTTAAAAATTGGGTTGTAATTTTTTTTTTCTTAATTGAGTTTGAGAGTTCTTTATATATTCTGGATACAAGTCCTTTATGAGACATTTGATTTGCAAATATTTCTCCCTGGTGGTGGCTTGTCTTTTCCATAGTGACTTTCACAGAGTAGAAGTTCTTAATTTTGACACAGTCCAATTTATCTTTGTTATGGATTGTGCTTTTAGTGTTATAAGAAAACTTTGCCTAATTCAAAATGAAAATGATTTTGTCCTATGTTTTCCTTTAGAAGTTATTTAATAGTTTCAGGCTTTGCATTTAGATCCATAATCCACAAGGAGTTAGTTTTTTATATAATGCATCACCAAATTGGTGTTATATCTTCACTGAAGATAAATTGACCACATATGTGTGGGTCTATTTTGGGACTATTGTTTTTCATTGATCATCTATCATTATACTACTAACACTGTATTGACTACCACAGCTTTACAAAAAGAACAGGAAGTGCCATTGAGTCGATTCTGACTCATGGTGACCCCAGGTGTGTCAGAGTAGACCTGTGCTCCACAGAGTCTTCAATCGTTGAGTTTTTGGAAGTAGATCTCTAGGCCTTTCTTTCAAGGTGCCTCTGGGTGGACTTGACCCACCAGCCTTTTGGTTAGCAGCTAAGTGAGTTAAAATATTTTCTCCTCTCCAAATGCTGGGCGAGTTTGGATGAATTGTTATTATGTTTTCCTTCAATGTTTGACATAATTTACCAGCAATACCATCTAGGCCTGGTTTTTCCTTGGTAGAAAGGTTTTTAACTACAAATTCAGTTTCTTTAATAGATACTGCTACAACCATTTTTGAATTATCTTCAGCAAGAGTTTACTTGCGTGTGATATTAATGATATTGTTCGATAATTTCCACATTCTGTGGGATCACCTTTCTTTGGAATGAGTACAAATATGGATCTCTTCCAGTCAGTTGGCCAGGAAGCTGTCTTCCAAATTTCTTGGCATAGATGCGTAAGTGCCTCCAGGGCAGCATCCATTGTTGAAACATCTCAATGGGTATTCCATCAATTCTTGGGCCTTGTTGTATTGCCAATTCTTTCAGTGCAGCATTGATGACTTCTTTCAAAACAATTGGTTCTTGATCATATACCACTTCCTGACATGGATGAACGTGGACCAATTCTTTTTTGGTACAGGGACTGTGTATATTACTTCCATCTTCTTTTGATGTTTCCTGCATCAGTCAATATTTTGCCCATAGAATCTTTCAATATTGCAACTTGAGGCTTGAATTTTTCCTTCAGTTCTTTTAGATTGAGAAATACCGAGCGTGTTCTTCCCTTTAGGGTTTCTAACTCCAGGTCTTCGTATATTTCATTATAACTGACTTTGTCTTCTTGAGCTGCTCTTTAAATCTTCTGTTCAGCTCTTTTATCTTGTCATTTCTTTCATTTGCTGTAGCTACTCTCCGTTCAAGAGCAAGTTTCAGATTCTCTTCTGACATCTATTTTTGTCTTTCCTTCCTTCCTTTCCTGTCTTTTTAATGACCTTTTGCTTTCTTCATGGATGATGTTCTTGATGTCATCTCACAATTCACCTGGTTTTCGGTCAGTGGTCTTCAATGTGTCAAATCTGTTCTTTAGATGGTCTCTAAATTCAGGAGGGATATAATCAACATCACATTTTGGCTCTCATGGACTTGTTTTAATTGTCTTCAGCTTCAACTTGAAATTGCATATGAGCAGTTGATGGCCTGTTCCACAGTCAGCTCCTGGCCTTGTTTTGGCTGAAGATATTGAGCTTCCCCACTGCCTCTTTCCAGAGATGTAGTCCATCTGATTCCTGTATATTCCATGTGGACAAGTCCACCTGTTGGCTGCCGTTTATGCTGTCGAAATGAGATATTTGCAATGAATAAGTCATTGGTCTAGCAAAATTCTATCATGTGATTTCCAGCATCATTTCTATCACCAAGGCCATATTTTCCAACTGCTGGCAATTCTTCTTTGTTTCCAACTTTTGCATTCCAATCACCACTAATAATCAACCCATCCTGATTGCATGTTCAGTCAATTTCAGACTGCAGAAGTTGGCAAAAACCTTCAACTTCCTTGTCTTTGGCTTTGGTGGTTGGTGTGTAAATTTGAATAACAGTTATATTAACTGGTCTTCCTTGTAGGTGTATGGATATTATCCTATCACTGACAGCACTGTACTTCAGGATAGATCTTGAAACATTTTTTGTGACAACCGAATGCCATTCCTCTTCAATTTGTCGTTCCCAGCATAGTAGATCATATGGTTGTCTGATTCAAAATGGCCAAAACCAGTCCATTTCAGCTCACTAATGCCTAGGATATCAATCT
>NW_006921957.1:3179110-3185376 GCF_000298275.1 Orycteropus afer afer
AACAACAACAACAACAACAACAACAACAACAACAATTCATTGCCATTTATTCTTGGTTTTCAAATTAAAAAAAATACCACCACCTTTTTATTGTGATTTGGGTGAAATTTTAAAGAGCAAATTAGTTTTCAGTAATTCATGTACATTTTGTTTCATGACATTGATTACCATCTTTACAATGTAAAAGCGCTTTTCCTGCATCCTTCCTGTGTTCACTGTTTCCATTTGTCCTTTCCTATCCCTTCTTGCCTTCTGAGCTTTATCCCTGGGCAAATGCTGCCCTTTTGATCTCTTATGGTTGATTGTTCTAAGGAGTGGTACCTCCCTGGTGTTACTGTTCCCCTTATAATCTTGTTCATTATTTGGCTAAGAATTGAGCCAGAGGGGGGAGTTCAGTTCCAGGGTCATTTCTATTTATTTTTGAGTGAGCTTTGATAGTCTTTTAAAGAATTAATCCATTTCATTTATGTTAGTGTTTACTGGCATAAAGTTGTTCACAGTATTCTCTTACCATTTTAATGTCTTTAGAATGTATAGTGATGTCAACTCTTTCATTCCCAATATTAGTAATTCTTGCTCTGGTGGCATAGTGCCTAAGGCATTTGACTGCTAACCAGAAGACGGGCAGTTCAATTCCACCAGTCACTCCTCAGAAGGAAGACTGGGCAATCTATTTCCATAGAGATACTGCCTTAGAAACCCAAGGAAGGGTCACTATGAGGAAGAAATGACTCAATGGCAGTGAGTTTTTTTTTTTTGGTTTTTCATTATTTAAAATAGTTTTAGGTTTACAGAAAAATTGTGCAGAAAGTACAGAATCTTCCCATTTACCTCCTTTTCCCTGCACATTGTCCTGTGGTACATTTGTTACAACTGATGAATCAATATTTTCAGATAATTAACTAAAGTCCATAGCTTACATTAGGGTTCTTTCTTTGTATTGTAGAGTCCTATGGGTTTTGACATATGCTTAATGTCATGTGTCCATTACAGTATCACATAGAATAATTTCATTGACCTAAAAATACCCTATGCTCTGCCTATTCATTCATCGCTCCCACCTCCCCGATTCCCTGGCAACCACTGATCTTTTTACTGTCTCTGTAGTTTTGCCTTTTCTAGAATGACATATAGTTCGAATCATACAGTATATAGCTTTTTCAGACTGGCTTCTTTCATTTAGCAGTATACATTGAAGGCTCCTCGTCTTTTCGTGGTGTGATACTTCATTTCTTCTTATTGCTGAATAATATTTCATCACATGGATGGACCACAGTTTGTTTATCTATTTACCTATTGAAGGACATTTTATTTGCTTCCCATTTTTGGCAACTATGAATAATGCTGCTATAAAAATTCACATGCGGGTTTTTATGTGGATTTATGTTTTTATCTTACTTGGGTAAATACCTATGAGGGCAACTGCTGGATTAAATGGTAATCTTATATTTAGGTTCGTTAGAAACTGCCATAATGTCTTCCAAAGTGGCTGCAGCATTTGCATTTCCACTAGCAATCAATGAGAGTTCCTGTTGCTCCACATCCTCATCAGTATTTGGTCTTGGCAGTGTTCTGGATTTTAGCCATTCCAATGGGTGTGAAAGGGGCACTGGTGATACAGTGTTAAGTGTTTAGCTGCTAACCAAAAGGGTTGGCTGTTCAAACCTATCAGGTGTTCCGTAGGAGAAAGATATGGCAGTTTGCTTCCATAAACATTTACAGCCTTGGAAACCCTATGGGGCAGTTCTATTCTGGAACTAGGGTTGCTGAGAGTTGGATTGACTTCACAACAATGAGTTTAATAGGTGTGAGGCAGAAGTCACCTTTATTTATTTTCATGCTCAAACTGTCCCAAATTTGGACAGTGGTAGGCTCTCCAAATTGGCATCTAAGTCCCTTGTGATATGCCCCTATCATTCTTTGAGCCTGTCCTTACTTTCAGGCACAAGATGTTCCAGATTCATTTTGTATCTTCCTTGCCCAGCCCTAAAATTACCCATTTCTCTAAGCAATTCTATATGATAATGTTCATGCTATTGGGCAATTGCTGCTCTAAAGTCTCTCAGTGAACAGAACTAGGAAATATGTACGTGTGTGTATATCCCTGCCCCAATACATGTACACAAAAACACATATACATACATGCACACACATACATACACAATTCCATATTTATTTCTATATCTATTAAAAACCATGAGTTTGTACCAATGCCTCCAATTCCAGCCCAACATTGTAGGATTCATTCTAGTTTTCTCTGTTTGCATAGAACTTCCTTTTCTGACCAAGAAAAATTTATTCACAATATATTTATGATATGTAAGCATTTTATCATTGTTACTGCTGAAGCCTTGTACAGATGCCTTCCTTATGCTCTTTGGCTTCTGACATGCTTCTCTGGGTCATGTTACCACTGCTGCCCCCACAGGTGTCCTCCACATCCTGCTTGAGCTCTGCCATTCCTTTTCAGGCTGTGCAGCTGCCCTCCTCAACCCCTTGTCCTCTGACACCTGATGCTGGGTCACTGTCACTGTCCTTCTCTTCCCCATGAAGTCATCCTCCTTATCATGGTTGGACTCTGACACCTTATGCCAGTTATTGCCGTCACCACTGCCCACCCCACATATGGATGCCTATTATGAATTTATTGACTTTTGCCAATAAGATTGCAGAAAAATGTTATCTTGGAGTAATTTTAATTTATATTTTTGATATGAGGCTGGATATTTTAATTGTTTAAAAGTCATCTCCTTTTCTGTAAACTGATCAAATCCTTTAACTTTTGTATTAGTGTGTTGATCATTTTTATATTGATTCATCTGTACCTTTTCTACAATGAACGTGCTTTTTTCTTTTGGTAACAAGATGCTCCAAAAAACCCATGTAGTTTTCTGGTACCTGGAAAATACTGAGACCCTAGTAAATCAAACCAAACTCACTGCCATCGAGTTGATTAGACCCATAACGACCCCTCCTTGGGTTACTGAGGCAGTATCTCTATGGAAGTAGATTGCCCAATCTTCCTTCCAAGGAGTGGCTGGTGGGTTTGAACCACCAACCTTCTGGTTATCAGTCGAATGCCTTAGGCACTACGCCACCAGAGAGTCCCTAGTGGGTAGTATCTTATTGTAACTCCTCAGGCAGGGGCTTATTTTCACTTCTCTTTCTGGTGAAACCTGTATAGCTGACAGGGAGTACACAAGCTTAAAGGCCTGAGAGCCACTTTGGGCTTCTTTTCTTTTGATCAGGGGTCTTAAAAAACCACAAACTTTCTTATCTGTGAAGAGTTTTGTAGCTCTATCTTAGTCATTCTCTGAATCTTTCAAAGGCTCTAAGAGCCAGATAGGTCATTGACAATGATCCTCCTTTTATAGATTTTGAACAGAGGCTTGAAAACATGAAGTGACTTTGTTATAAGGAAGGCTAGATCTGGAAGTTACCTTAAAGATCATTTCAATCTGTGAACTCAGAGCCAGTAATTAAATAGGCCAAAGCTTTGACTTGGGCCCAAGTCCTCTGACCTAGATGCTCTTTCTAATGGCAGTGTTAAAAATAAGGATCCCTGTTACTCCAAGTGGTCAAGGGAGGCTGAGGAGCTTCTCTTCTTCAGGACTGAAGGATAAGCCTTTAACAAATTAGGACTAGACAGGGACAGTGGGGCTTATGGTCTATCTTTCTCACCTTTGGCAGCAGTCAGCATGGTGGAGGCCAGTTCACACTGCTGTGATTCCAAGTGCCCAAGCGTGAACCAGCGAGGATAACGGTTGGGTACCACAGACACCATATGGTGAGGGTGAGAAGTGTCACTTGCAGAAGCTGAGTTTTCTAGAACAGGTAACCTAGAAGACCCAAAGAGAGTCATCAGCCACAAACTGGACTATTCTGAACCACCTTAGAAAAACCTGTTCTTTGCTGGGGAGAAACTGTGCAGGAAAGGGCTAACCAAAAGTTTTGAAGACTTGATAATCTAAGGTACTATACTCTATGTGGAGTGAGTGCCTAGGCACTTGCTGAACTCAAGTGCAATAGTGCCCACTGCAAATGGATTTGGAAGGCAATTCAAAAGCCATAAGGTTACTTTTGAAAGTATAAGAAATACATGCCTAGGAATCCTCAGTAGTCTTTTTCAGTTTGAGTGAGAAGTTCTCTCAGCCTTATGGTCTAAGTAAAATTCTTCTGCATGGTCTGCTGCATCCCAGAGGCCCACCTGTCTGAACTAAGGATCCTATTTTAATTCAGAAACCAGATGACCATACCTCATTGTTCTCAAGTCTTGGAATAACCAGACCTATCACTACATCCCCTGGATCCCTCTGGGGACCTGTGCCTGGGAACTGACTCAGTTGAGCTCTGGAAGGGCTCAAACCCTTCTAAGCTTATCTAAGTGGCCTCAGAACAAGAGACTCAGGTCTTGGGTGCTTCATATCTATTAATACCTCAGGGGCTTTGCCAGATAACCCATGAAGGGTACAGCCAAGAAGCCAAGTGAGTCACCAGCAAGGCATCTCAGATAAGAATCCTAGATCATATGAAAAGCTGTTTTAGGGCAGGCTTGGTGGCAGGTCCAAAGGAATAGACAGAGAGGGAAAGATAAGTAAGTGAGATAAACAAAGAAAAAGAACATTAGAGATTTCTGCTTTGATGGAGGCAATGGAACTGGGAAAGGGTCACCCACCTCATGGCACGTAAGGCTAATTTATAGGATAGGTCTGGATCATGCGGCAGCAGAGCTGAGAACAAATACTTGGCAAAGGTATGCATGGGCACGCTCTCCCGGTGGATAACTTCTCCAAGACCACTGAAAGGACCTCCTGCAGAAAAAAGATAAGCCAGCCAGTTATTTGTACTGCATACTGCCCCGGGATCTTGTATGCATCTGCTTGTTGTTGTTGTTGTTATGTGCCTTCGAGTCAAACCCCACTCATAGCGACCCCTCCTTGGGTTTCCGAGGCAGTATCACTATGGAAGTAGGATTGCCCAACCTTCCTTCTGAGGAGTGGCTGGTGGGTTTGAACCGCCAGCCGTCTGGTTAGCAGGCAAGTGTCTTAACCACTATGCTTATGCATCTGCTAGCCATGGGAATTTTCACTCTACTTCAATGCTATATATGTTCTTGTACCTGTGCTCTTTTAGGAAGGGGAGCCCAGGATCACAGGCCAAAGACACTGTGACAAGTTTCTCTCTACTTACCTTCTAGCAGTAAGATGCACTGTTTCCTCAGTGTTTGCACTAGCTCATCATCCAGCTGCAGCTCCTGGAGTCGACTCAGGAGTTGTTCCTCATTACGGCATACCTTGTCCTGTGCGTAGAGGCCTTCAGGCATCACCCTCTGTTGACCCATTCCCATGAGAGCAACTTCGAGGGCCAATGACAGGTAGGACTCACTGCTGTTTGGGCAGCCTGCAGCCACAGGTACATGCTGGTACACAGGGGTTCTGCTTTCACTCATATCTGAGGGCAACAGGGCACCAGGTTGCTTAGGTCAGGCTCCGTGGATTCTTTTGCACCTCTTGCCCTTTCCCTTTGGGATACAGCTTGTTTAATAGCTACACAGGAAGTTGAATCAGAACTCCAGAGCAGCAAGGAAAATATACTGAAAAAAAGATTATGCAGAGCTATAAAGTTTATTAGCTCATTCTTAATATAGGAGCAGGCCAGGCCAGCTGGGAAGTATAAAACCTTATAGTTATCTTGTTAGCACATTATATAAAGCCATAACTGCTTGTTTTTGTGTCTGTCTCTTTCACTAGAATGTGAGTACCTTAAAGGGAAGAGATTTTATCTTATTGTTCAAAGCTTGGCATATGGAAGGAGCTAAGTGTATGTCAGTGGTGAATGAATGAATACCAAGAGCAAATTGAAGATACAGGTATCACTGTGTAGATGCACGAGACCAAAGATCCAGATTCCTTCTGCAGGGGATCACAGGAAAGACAAGGGCAGGACTCTGTTGGCTTGGGGCTACCCCTTGGAGCTCTACCCATAGAAATCCAAACCCATCCAGTTAAACTCTTACTTTTGTAACTTGCAATTTTGGTGCTATTATTACATATGCTTCACCTTTGGGTTTACAGTTTCAGCAAAAGAGCATAGGTTTAAAAGTCAGTCTTAGTTTCTTTACTTTATCCCTTCATCCATCCAATGAGTATTTATGGGGGACTAGGAGTCACTAAAGGAGCTCTGGTAGCATAGTGCCTAAGGCACTTGACTGCTAACCAGAAGGCTGGCAGTTCAAACCCACCAGCCACTCCTCGGAAGGAAGATGG
>NW_006921957.1:3185476-3187677 GCF_000298275.1 Orycteropus afer afer
CCAAGGAGGGGTCACTATGAGTTGGGTCTGACTCGACGGCATATAACAACAACAACAACAACAACAACAACAGGAGTCACTAAAGAAGGTTGGTGGTTCAAACCTACCAGCCGCTCTGCAGAAGGAAGACTGGGCAATTTCCTTCTGTAAAGATTTACCACCTCGGAAACCCAAAGGGGGTTGCTATGAGTTGGAATCGACTCGACGGCAGTCAGTTTGGTTTGGTTTGGTTTGTTGTTGTTTGTTGTTAGGTGCCATCAAGTCATCTCTGACTCATAGCCACCCTATGTACAGCAGAACGAAACACTGCCTAGTCCTGTGCTAGTCTCACAATTCTTGCTATACCTAAGCCCATCATTGCAGCCACTGTGTCAATGCAGCTTGTTGAGGGCCTTCCCCTCTTTCATTGACCCTCCACTTTACCAAGCATGACATCCTTTCCCAGAGAATGGTCCCTTCTGAGAACATGACCAAAGTAGGTGAGCTGAAGTCTGGCCATTCTCACTTCCAAAGAGCATTCTGGCTGCACTTCTTCCAGGACAGACTTGTCAGTTCTTTCAGCAGTCCACAGTACTTTCAGCATTCTTCGCCAACACCACAACTGAAAAGCATCAACTCTTCTTCGGTCTTCCTTATTCACTGTCCAGCTCTCATACGCATATGAGGCGATTGAAAATACCAAGGCTTGGGTCAGGAGCATCTTAATCTTCAAGGAGACATCTTTGCACTACAGCACTTGAAAGAGGTCTTTTGCAACAATTTTGCCCATTGCAATCAATATGTCTTTTGATGTCTTGACTGCTGCTTCCATTTTTGTTGATTGTAGAACCAAGCAATATGAAGTCTTTGACAACTTCAATCTTTTCTCCATGTATTGTGATGCTGCTTATTGGTCTAATTGTCAGGATCTTTTTTTTTTGTTTGTTTGTTTACATTGAGGTGTAATCCATACTGCAGTCTTTAATTTTCATAAGTAAGTGCTTCAAGTCATCCTCACTTTCAGCAAGCAAAGTTGTGTCATCTGTGTATCTCAGGTTAATGAGCCTTCCCACAATCCTGATGCCATGTTCTTCTTCATGTAGTCCAACTTCTCAGGTTATTTGCTCAGCATACAGATTGAACAAGTATGGTGAAAGGATACAATCCTGACACACTCCTTTCCTGATTTTAAACCATGCAATATCCCCTTGTTCTGTTCAAACAACAGCCTTTTGATCTATGTATAGGTTCCTCATGAGTACAATTAAGTGTTCTGGAATTCCCATTCTTCTCAATGTTATCCACAATTTGTTATGATCCACACAGTCGAATGCCTTTCCATAGTTAATAAAACACAAGTAAACACCTTTCTGGTATTCTTTGCTTTGAGCTAAAATCCATCTGACATTAGCTATGATATCCCTTACACTACACCCCATTCTGAATCCAGCTTGCATTTCTGGAAGTTCTGTGTATATACTGGTGCAACCATTTCTGAATTATCTTCAGAAGATTTTACTTGCATGTGATATTAATGATATTGTTTGATAATTTTCACATTCTATGGGATCACCTGTCTTTGAAATGGGTACAAATAAGGATCTCTTCCAGTCAGTTGGCCAGGTAGCTGTCTTCCAAATCTCTTGGCATAGATGAGTTAGTGCCTCCAGTGCAGCATCCATTTGTTGAAACATCTAAGTGGGTATTCTGTCAATTCTCAGAGCCTTGTTTTTCACCAATTCCTTCAGTGTAGTTTTGACTTCTTCTTTCAATACCACTGGTTCTTGATCATATGCCACATCCTGAAATAGAGGATCATCTATCAATTCTTTTTGGTATAGTGATTCTGTGTATTCCATCCATCTTCTTTTGATATTTCCTGCATCACTGAACATATTGCCCATGGAATCTTTCAATATTGCAATTTGAGGCTGAAATTTTCCCTCAATTCTTTAAGCTTGAGAAATGCTGAGCATATTCTTCCCTTCTGGTTTTCCACCTCCAGGTTTTTGCACATTTCATTATAATAATTGACTGTCTTCTCGAGCTGCTCTTTGAAATCTGTTCAGCTCTTTGATCTTGTAACTTCTTCCATTTGCTTTAGCTACACTCCACTCAAGGACAAGTTTCAGAGTCTCTTCTGACATTCATTTTGGTCTTTTCTTCCTTTCCTGTCTTTTTAATGACCTCTTGCTTTCTTCATGGATGATGTTCTTGATGTC
>NW_006921957.1:3187777-3191641 GCF_000298275.1 Orycteropus afer afer
TTTCTTCATGGATGATGTTCTTGATGTCATCCCACAATTCCTCTGGTTTTCGGTCACTGGTGTTCAATGCATCAAATCTATTCTTTAGATGGTATCTAAATTCAGGAGGGATATATTCAAGATCATATTTTGGCTCTCGTGGACTTCTAATCGTCTTCAGCTTCAACTTGAACTTGCATATGAGCAGCTGATGGTCTGTTCCACAGTCAGCTCTTGGCCTTGTTTTGGCTGAAGATGTGGAGCTTCTCCCTTCCCTCTTGCCACAGATGTATTCAATCTGACTCCTGTGTACTCCATCTGGTGAAGTCCACGTGTATAGCCACCATTTGTGTTGTTGAAAAAAGGTATTTGCAATGAATAAGTTGTTGATCTTGACAAATTCTATCATGTGATCTCCAGCAACATTTCTGTCACCAAGGCTCTATTTTCCAACTACCTATGATTCTTCTTTGTTTCCAACTTTTGCATTCTAGTCACCAGTGATAATTTACACATCTTGAATGCATGTTCGGTCAATTTCAGACTGCAGAAATTGGTAAAAATTTTCAATTTCTTCCTCTTTGGCTGTGGTGGTTGGTGTGTAAATTTGAATAATAGTAGTATTAACTGGTCTTCCTAGTAGGCATATGGATATTATCCTATCACTGACAGTGTTGTACTTCAGGACAGATCTTGAAACAGACTTTGTGACAATGAATGCCACACCATTCTTCTTCAATTTTTCATTCCTGGCATAGTAGATCATATGGTTAGCTGATTCAAAATGGCTAAAACCAGTCCATTTCAGCTCACTAAATGCCTAGGATATTGATCTTTATGTATTCCATTTCATTTTTGACAACTTCCAATTTTCCTAGATTCATACTTTGTATATTCCATGGTCTGGTTATTAATGGATATTTACAGCTGTTTCTTCTCATCTTGAGACATGCCGCATCAACAAATGGGGGTCCTGAAAGCTATCCTCTATGCACATCACTAAGTTTTGTTCTACTCTGAGGAGACAGCTCTTCTCTAGTCATATTTTGAGTGCCTTCAGACCTGAGGGGCTCACCTTCCTGCACTATATCGCAGAACGTTTCCCTGCTATTCAAAAGGTTTTCACTGGCCAATTCTTTGAGAAGTGGATGGCCTTCTCCTTCTTCCAAGTCTGTCTTAGTCTAGAGGCTCCCCTGAAATCTGCCCACCATGGGTAACCCTGCTTGCCTTTAAAACACTGGTGGCATAGCCTCCAGGCTCACAGCAACATTCAAGCCATCACAGTAGGACAAACTGCTCTGCTCATTTCCTGGTCTCCCTCACCCTGCTTCCTTCCCCAGCCTGCCCCAGGGGCAAACACCTGCCCTTTGTTGGTCCCGGGGCTCACTTACTGTGGCCTGTAGCCCGGCGGGAGGGGGGTGGCAGCTCTGGCTTCACGTACCACTCAAACACCGCCCACTGCTGGTCCCAGGGCTGGTTTGGGGTGTTGTTGTTATGTGCCATCCAGTCAGACCCAACTCATAGTGACCCCTCCTTGGGTTTCCAAGGCAATATCACTACAGAAGTAGATTGCCCAACCTTCCTTCCAAGGAATGGTTGGTGGGTCTGAACCACCAGCCTTCTGGTTAGCAGTCAAGTGCCATAGGCACTACTCTGGTGATGTAATAGTTAAGGTATTTGGCTGCTAACCAGACTGTCAGTGGTTCAAACCCACCAGCTCCTCTGCAAAAAAATAAGACAAGGCAATCTGCTTCTATAAAGATTTACAGCCTTGAAAATCCAATGGGGGTCGTTGTGAGTCAGAATCAACTTGATAGCAGTGAGAATGTGATGAGTCCCTAAGAAGCCATGGTGGCACAGTGGTTAAACACTCAGCTGCTAAATGAAAGGTTAGCAGTTTGAACCCACTAGCCGCTCTGTGGAAGATAGATATGGTGGTTTGCTTCCATAAAGATTTATAGCCTTGGACATCCTATGGGGCTGATCTACTCTGTTGCTATGAGTTAGAACTGACTCAAGGGCAGTGAATTTGGGTCCCCCTGCCCCAGAAGTTCTTGGGTAGTACAGTTAAGTGCTTGGCTACTAGCCAAAAAGTTGGAGGTCTGAACTGACCCAGAGGCACCTTGGAAGATAGGCTTGGCAATCTACAAAAGATTACAGTCTTGAAAACCCTATGGAACAGTTCTACTACACTGTATACATAGGACATCATGAGTCAAAACCAACTCAACAGCAGCTAACGAGAAGAACATTAAATGGAAAGGACAACACTAAGTGGACAGGTTTCAGTAGAGCTTCCAGATTAAGACAGACAAAGGAAGAAGGACATGGCCAAGTCCACTTCTGGAAAAAAAAAAAAAAGCTACTGAAAACATTATGAATAGCAGGGAAACAATGTCTGATATAGTGCCAGATGATGAACCCTTCAGAGTGGAAAGCACTCAAAATACGACTGGGGAAGAGTTGCCTTCTCAAAGAGGTGTGGACCTTAATGATGCTGTTATGTGCCATTGGTCGGACCTGACTCTAGCGACCCATCCTTCAGTTTCCAAGGCAGTAACACTATGGAAGTAGATTGCCTAACCTTCCTGTAGATGGAGTAAAGCTTTTTGTACCTTCATTTGCTAATGTGGCATGACTCAAAATGAGAAGAAACAGCTGCAAATATCCATTAATAATTGGAATGTGGAATGTACGAAGTATGAACTACGAAAACTGGAAGTTGTCAAAAATGAAATGGAACACATGTAGATCGATATCCTAGGCATTAGTGAGCTGAAATGGACTGGTATTGGTCATTTTGAATCAGACAATCATATGGTCCATTATGCTGGGAGTGACAAATTAAAGAGGAATTGTGTCACATTCATCATCAAACAGAACACTTCATGATCTACCCTGAAGTACAATAATATCCAAGTGAAGACCAGTTAATACAACTATTATTTACATTTACACATCAGCCACCAATGCCAAAGATGAATAAATTGAAGATTTTTACCAACTTCTGCAGCCTGAAATTGACCAAATATGCATTCAAAATGATTTGATAATTATTGGTGATTGGAATGCAAGAACTGGAAACAAAGAAGCATCGGTGGTTGCAAAATATGGCCTTGATGATAGAAATGATGACAGAAATCGCATGAAAGAATTATGACCAACAACTTATTCATTGCAAATACCATTTTTCAACAACATATTGGTGACTGTACACATGGACCTCACCTAATGGAATATACAGGAATCAAGTCAACTACATTTGTGGAAAGAGACAATGGAGAAGCTCAATATCATCCATCAGTCAGAACAAGGCCAGGGGCTGACTGTGGAACAGACCATCAATTCTTCATATGCAAGTTTAAGTTGAAACTAAAGAAAATTAAAACAACTCCATGAGAGCCAAAGTATGACCCTAAGTATATCCCGCCTGAATTTAGAGACTTCATGCATTGAACATCACTGACCAAAGACCAGATGAGTTGTGGGATGATATCAAGAACATCATACATGAAAAAAGCAAAAGGTCATTAAAAAGATAGGAAAGAAAGAAAAGACCAAAAAGAATTTCAGAAAAGACTCTGAAACTTGCTCTTGAAAAGAGAGTAGCTAAAGCAAATAGAAGAAATGATGAAGGAAAAGAGCTGAACAGAAGATTTCAAAGGGCTGCTTAAGAGGACATAGTAAAGTATTATAACAAAATATGCAAAGACCTGGAGTAGGAAAATCAAAGGGAAAGAAGATGCTTGGCATTTCTCAACCTGAAAGAAGAGAAGAAAAATTTCAAGGATCAAGTTGTGATATTGAAGGATTCTATGGGTAAAATACTGAACAGTGCAGGAAGCATCAAAAGAAGATGGAAGGAATACACAGAGTCACTGTACC
>NW_006921957.1:3192061-3227297 GCF_000298275.1 Orycteropus afer afer
TGATGTAACACCCATTGAGATGTTTTCACAAACATGAAATGCTGGAGGCACTCGCTTGTTTATACTAAGAAATGAGGAAGACAGCTACCTGGCCAACTGACTGGAAGAGCTCCATATGTGTGCCCATTCCAAAGAAAAGTGATCCAAAAGAATGAAGAAATTATCAAGCCCTATCATTAATATCACATGCAAGTAAAATTTTACTGAAGATAATTAAAAAACAGTTGCAGCAGCACATCAACAGGGAACTACCAGAAGTTCAAGCTGGATTCAGAAGTCACTGTACTAAATGAGGGATATCATTGCTGATGTCAGATGGATCTTGGCTGAAAGCAAAGAATACTGGAAAGATGTTTAGCTGTGTTTTATTGACTGTGCAAAGGCTTTCAGCTGTGTGGATCATAACAAATTATGGATAACATTGAAAAGAATGGGAATTCCAGAACATTAATTATGCTCATGAGAAAACTGTACATAGACCCAGAGGCAGTCATTCAAAAAGAACAAGAGGATACTGTGTGGTTTAAAATAAGGAAAGGTGTGTGTCAGGGTTGGATCCTTTCACCATACTTGTTCAATCTGTATTCTGAACAAATGCAAGAATCTGGACTATATGAAGAGGAATGCAGCATCAGGACTGGAGGAAGACTTGTGAACAATCTGCAATATGCAGATGACACAACTTTGCTTGCTCAAAGTGAAGACTTACTGATGAAGATCAAAGACTATCATCTTCATATGGATTACACTTCAACATAAAGAAAATAAAAATCCTTACAACTGAACTAATAAGCAGCATCATGAAAAATGGAGAGAAGACTAAAGGTGTCAAGGATTTCATATTACTTGGATCCACAATCAATGCCCATGGCAGCAACAGTCAAGAAATCAGACAACATATTGGATTGGGCAAATCTGCTGCAAAAGACTTCTTTAGTGTTTAAGAGCAAAGATGTAATTTTGAAGACTCATAAGATGGGCCTGTCCCAAGCCATGGTATTTTCAATAGGCTTATATGCATGTAAAAGCTGGACAACGAATAAGGAAGACTGCAGAAGAACTGATACATCTGAATCATGGTACTGGTGAAGAATAGCAAATGTAGTACGGACTTGTGGAAGAATGAACAAAGCTGTCTTGGAGGAAGTATAGTTGGAATGCTCCTTAGAAGTGAGAATGGCCAAAATTTGTTTCTCATACTTTGGTCATGTTGTCAGAAAGAACTAATCCCTGGAGAAGGATATCATGCTTGGAAAAGTAGAGGGTCAGCAAAAATGGGGAAAGACCTTCAATGAAATGGACTGACACAGTGGCTACAATGATGGGCTCAAGCATAGTAACAATTGTGCAGATGGTGCAGGACTGGGCAGTGTTTCATTCTGTTGTGCATAAGGTCTCTATGAATGGGAACCAACTTGATGGCACCTAACAACAACAAGAGCACTAAGTGCAAGGATCACAAAAATAAGTAAGTCACAATTTTTGCTTTCAGTAATAAGAGATACTCGCTTGGAAATAAATTGTAGTGCAGTGTGTTAAATACTACAATAGATGTGTGTGTACAAAATCATGATGGCATAAAGAAGAATCAATTCTATGCCTAGTCCTGGCTACTTTGAGATTCTACTACATTATAGGCATATCTTGTTTTATTGGTCTTCCCAGATATTGCATATGTTACAAATTAAAGGTTGTGGCAACCCCTGTGTCAAGCAAGTTTATCAGCACCATTTTTCCAATAGCATGTGCTTACTTTGTGTCTCTGTGTCACATTTTGGTACTTCTAACAATATTTCAAACTTTTTCAAATCTATTTCACACTTAATGGATTACAGTATAATGTAAACAAAACTTTCATATGCACTGGGTCACATAAAAAAATTCACGTGATTTGCTTTAGTATGATATTTGTTGTATTGTAGTGGCTTAGAACTGAACCCACAATGTCTCCAAAGTATGCCTGGACTCCCCCTTTATGAGTCACTGGGTGGTAAAATGGTTTGTGCTTGCCTACTAATGTGAAGGATGGCAGTCTGAGCCCACCCAATGGTGCCATAGGAAGAAAGGCCTGGCGATCTGTTCCTGTAAAGACCATAACCAGTAAAACCCTATGGAGCAGTTCTTCTCTGTAAAATATGGTGTGCCAGGAGTCTGAATCTACAGGGTAGCAATGGGTTTTTTATTTCTCATTTGTAAAATTGGTACAAAGCCCTCATGAGGAGGAATGTTCAATGGAAACCAGGGAGTACTGTGTAATTGCAAGGGATATATATACTCTTGATGGAAATTCTCTCCCCCTTCCAGACTGCTCTGAGGACCTGACTCCTAAAATTCCTCTATCCCTTTTTTTTTTTTTTTTGTGATTTGGGTGAAGATTTACAGAACAAATTCACTTTCTATACAGCAGTTCACATATACTTTGTCTCATGTCATTGACCACAATGCAACAGCTCCCCTCCCACTTCCTCCCCATAGTCACCACTTGCCAGTGTCCATCCCTCTACACTCTCCTGCCCCCTGAGCTGTCTCCCTGTGCATAAGCAGCCCTTCCTTCTCCCATGATTGTTCTCTCCAGGGCGTGTGTCTACTTGAGGTAAATGTTTACTCACATGCCTGTACTTTGTTTGGCTGGAAACCACAGGTGTGGGTTCAATTCCAGACCTGAAGGGCAGCTAGGGGCCATGGTCTCAGTGGTTCCACCAGGCTCTATTGGACCAGCAAACCTGGTCCCAACCATCTTTTTTCTTTTTCCTCTATCCCTTCTTATTCCCCTTGGACCAAACTCCTTAAGCATTCGTGGTGGGGAGTAAGAAAGAAAGAAAGAAAGGCTGGTAAGGACTACAGTGGGGCAGGGTGGTGGAAAGAAAGGAAGCCCAAGGAAACCTCTCAGGGAAGGGCCAGTTTGGATGAGAGAAAGAAAGGGCTACAGGAGGGACAGAACAGAGTCTGGCAGGAAGGAGAGAGCTGCTGCTAAGGGCAGTCCCGGCTTGCCTCAGGCTGACCCCTGTACCTGACACTTCCAGATAGCCATCATCATTCAGGCGGCAGGCCTCAGTCAAAGTGAGAAACAGACAGCCAATGGGATCCAGGGGGTGGCCCACCCATCCCTCCAGGTTTGTGATGGTTGTAGTTCCTCTCTGCAGCAGTTCTGGAAGCAAGCACGTTAGAGTTTTAGACAGTGGAAGAAACACATTGCTCTAGGTCCCTGCTTGAGCCTCCTCCTTAGTCTCTTAAAGCTACCTTCGTTGTTTTGCCTCAAGTTGACAGGACTGGTAACAAGCTCACTAGTCAGCTGTAAGACTATGTGATTTGCATTTAGGCTGCCTGCTAAATCCAGCTGTATCCACATAGGTAGATACAGCTTTTGAGTTTAAAAAGGGTCTTTTCATGGGAGCCTTACAACTGCCCTGTGAGGGAGGCAGGCAGGCATCATTATTTCCATTATACGGATGAGAGAACTGAGATTCAGAGAGGTATTCTAGGTCACACATCAGGATCTCTAATCTTCTAACTCTTGCCACACCCACTCCATAAAACTTAATGAAAATTAAGTACAGGCAGTCCTTAGGTTACAAACAAGGTCTGTTCTTCACTGTGTCTTTAAGTGGAATTTAAAGGTGAATCAGAATAGGTTCTAATTAACCTTACAAGAAAAGGCTGGAAGCTTTTTCAATGATTTAAAGCCTGCATGTGCCGAAGGTGACTGTGATGAAGAATTTGTTATGAGTAGGTTCAGTTGTTCCAAAGTGAGGGAAAATGTACATAATATTAAAGGGCAAAGAGTTGTCCATAAGTCACATGTCAGGCGTTCGTAACCTGGGAACTGCCTGTACTAGGCCTTGCATCCCCAGGAGATCCTCTTGGTCTCAGGTTTAACGGCTGTAGATGGCTCCTAATCACTATACCTTTCTTTTGATGCTTGTAGATTTCCAGTTGCCTCTGTTGCTGCAACCTCAGAGTATTGATAATGGCCACTGTGAGTCTGAGGGCCTCTTTTGGATAACCATGAGAACGCAGGGCATCAACCCGAGCACAGGCTGTAGGCACATGCTCTACCGGATAAGAAGAAAGTATTTGGGCTGAGTTAAATTTTCAAATCAGGAAACTTCATGCTTGACAAAGGGAGTCTGTGTTCAGTTTAGTTCCTCAAGTTCAACTTCACATCTGTTGTATATGAGGAACTATCTTTTACTTATCGAAGATACAAAGTTGAATGAATCATAGGTGCAACCTTCAAAGAGCTAATTTGCAGCATCAGGGAGTGGGGGTGTGGTGTAGAAAGAGACATACAGCTAGGACAATAAAATGTAGTACCTCTATCTGAACATGTATACTGTGGGAACCCAGAAGAGGTAACAACTAACTGCCTAAAGGGAAAAGTCTTATTCATTTATTAATTTTATATTTCCTGAAAATCTATTATATGCCAGGTGGTGTGCTTGGCAAAGGAAATACAAAGATGATTAAGAAATGCTCACTGACCTCTAAGAGCTTGCAAATGGTATATAAATAGAAAATTATAAAACAAAAAGAAATGACATGATAGAAATATGTACAGAGTAAAGACAATATTTGAGCTAGGCCTTGATGGATAACAAAGAGGGAAAGGTACTCCTGGCAAAGGGAACATAAAAGCAAACGCATATAAGTAAAAGCACCAAATATATACTGTATAACAGTCTGACAGACATAACAGCTTCAGAGTAAGCCAAATAGTTCAATATAAGGAGAGTTAACTTATGTAGCTAGAGATAGGCTAGAAAAGTAGAGTCTGGAATGTGAAAGATTTTGAGTACCATAGTACGGAATTTGGATTTACCTTAGAGATAATGGAGGATCACCAAAGACTTATAAATGGGTGAGTGATTATAAAGAAATTTATCTGAATTTCTTTTATTTTAAAGATGACATGAAAAATTATAGAAGTACGGGCCTGGAATTGAACTTACTCTCACAGCTTCCAGTTAAACAATGAACAGGCCTTTAAGGTGAACATTTATACCAAGCAGATACACTCTTTAGAACAGTCAACCACTGAAGATCGGAAGGGTAGCATTTGTACAGGGAGATAGCTCAGAAGGCAGGAATGCATAGGAAAGAAGGACACAGGGAAAAGATAACCAAAGTGAGGAAGTGGGAAGTGTGCTGTTACCTTGTGGAGATTGTAATCAATGTCACAAAACAAAATGTGTGTGAACTGCTGAATGGAAAACCAATTTGCTCTGTAAACTTTAACCCAAATCACAATAAAAATTTTTTAAAAATTATAGAATCACAGAAAATTAGAAAGTACAGATAAAAAGGTAGCAAATAAAAATTATCTGTAATACTGTTACCCAGAGATACCCACTATTTTCAGTTTCATGTATATTCATCCAGAGTTTTCTATTCAATTATTAATAAAAATGGTATGATATTATAATTATTATTTTGTAATTGGCTTTTTCCTCTTCATAACACACACTGTAAATATCTTTCCATGTCTATAATGTTGAAAGTGATGGCATATCATTCCACTGAATATGTGTACAATCCATTGTGTTAACTGCTATTAGATTGTTTCCAGTTTTCCCATCTGTAAATTATTTATATCCATGCTCTAATGGACCCCCTAGCTTATGCATATCTTTACTTAATTATGGTCTTAGGATAAATTTCTAGATGTAGAATTCCTGGCTTAAAGAGTATGAATGTATTTTAGAAGCTTTTGATAAATGTTGCTGAAATATTCTTCAGAAAGGCCGTAAAAATTTAGATTCTTACCAGTGTAAGTACATGAGAGTATCTATCTCCCTGCAACTTTTCCCACACCACAAACTAATTATTTTTATTTTAAAAATCTCTATTTGACAATCAAACAATGATAATTCAGTGCTCTTTTAATATGTATAGTCGATTATTAATGAGACATATATTTTTTCACATGCTTATTAGATTTATGTTTAGATGTATTGGGTCAAAGAAAGGGAGAGGTGATCAAAAGGAATTCCAGGTGGTGACCTACGGTGAATCTGGCCAAGGCTTTCAAGAGAGAGACAGAGACATATCCAGATACAGCAAGATCTTGAGAAAGACAAAGATATGGGGTGAAGGAGTTGGGTGAAGACCATAAAAGTGTTTGCCATTATTGGAAGACTCAGAAAATGAATATTTAAAAAAAGAAGGGGAAAAATAAAAAAGGAAAAGTGTCTATTTTGGAATAGGCGTCCTATGATGAAATCAAGGATAGAAGTGCTAGAAGGCCAGCCTGGCAAGGTATTTCAGAAGTGAGTTTACATTCATGATGGAATGGCTCTATCCTCTTAGAGGAGAGAAAATAGGAAAGAGAAATTAGAGGAGAGAAAATAGGAAAGAGAAATGGAAGACATCTTGGTGAGAAATGCAGATTTTGCCCCAGCTACTAGCACAGGGTAATTTAAGATTCAAGCTTAGTGCTTTATAGCAAAACATATAATTTTAGAGCAGATTATAATGTTGTTCAGTAACTGCTGACTGAGAGAGTCTGTGAACCAATGTCTAATGGTTTTGTTAGTACTCTTTGAGATCTGGTAACTCCTTTCCCCTTTCAAAGCTGAAAGAACAGGATATAAATTCCTCCATTTGAGGTTATTGTACCTCAGCTGAGTGCTTATACAAATAGCTCAGCCTTCACATACATAACCTGAGGCCCTACACAAGGCCTCAAAAGATCTGTGTGAAGAACATCCAAATTGTAGTTCATGTTGCTTATACCTATGCAGATAGCTCATCCAGGCCTTGCTTGAGTAGAGAAAAGACAGATAGACTTACCAAGCCACAGTGGCTGGCCTTGAGAATTAAAGAGCAGTCTCTCACTTTCCCGTTGGCAGGCAGGAGCTGTGTATACATCACTGCTGATGATTCGCTGTAAGTGGCTGTCCTGCCAATGCAATTCACGGCCCTCGATGGCTCTAGTGAACACTGTTCGTTTTGGTCTGGATAAAGAGTCTGGGGAAAGAAAGAAATGCAACAATGTAATGATGGGCAATCTGAATCTCTAGCCCCTGTCTTCTTCTGGGTGAAAGGATGGACGAAAGAATAGTATATGGTTAAGTGCAAGCAGCCAATTTACCATCTCAGTGTTTGTTGTGTTGCTTCTTTCCTGGATAAGCTTTCAGTATGTTTGTGCCCTCCACAGGAAGAACTTCCTTACAGAGATTCATGCTTCCTTCCTCCTTCTACAGAGACCAGTTTCTCCTGGGACCTTGAGCCACAGACAAGAGAGGAGTGACAGTGCTCAGCTCCTCAATCAATGAAGATACCAACTGCTTCTATAGAGGTCAGAGGTAGAAAGAAGAATCTAGGTAACTTCTCTGGCCAATCCAGAATCTGTCTCATTTATAATGTGGCCCTTATCATATTAAGGACTTCCAGGAAACTCATGTTTAAAATTGATAAAAGAGTTGAAGCCTTGTTATTCTGGTACTTTTATCATACTGGTATCTACAGGCTTACAGTCTCGATCCACAATAAGGAAAACTGATGCTGACAAAAGACTGATTAACTTCTTCCCTCATCGGTGTCTTACCATGCCATCTCTCTTCAGGGAAGGGGCTTCTGGGAAACCAAAACTTCAGACAAAGTAGGCTTAATCTTAAAGGTGGCGTGTAGAAAGACTAAATGGAAGCTACACCATCATAAACTGTTGAGTTAGGGAGACTCATGGAAATGACATTTAAGGAAATAAAAATTACTTAAAGGGCCATTTAACTGACTCTGCTATTAAAGCCGTTGAAACTATTTTGGCATTAAGAACTGAAGTACTATATAGATGTTTCCACAGATGCTCAAATGAGATGTGAATCTACTAAACCTGTGCCAAAAAATGGAGGTGGGAGGAGGAGTCAGAGGATTCAGATTGAACATGAAAGAAACTAACATATTCATCCACTTAATAAAAGTCCTTGGAATCTGATCATCTCTTTAGAATTTGATATATCCCACTGGCATGGGCTCAGATGATTAAAGGATGTTATCATATGAATAGGAGCCCTGGTTGTTTGGCTGCTAATGGAAAGGCTGGTGGTTCTAACCCACTAAGCAGCTCTGCGGCTCTGCAGGAGCTGCTTCCATAAAGATTACAGCCAAGTAAACCCTATGAGGCAGTTCTATTCTGTCAAATGGTTCTATTAGTTGGAATAGACTCTGTGGCACCCAACAGCATCAACATCGTAAAACAACATCATAAAAATAGCACTCACAGTATCACTGAAGTTGCTTCTCCTTCATGTTATCCATTAGTGAGAAGTACATTGACCTTTCTATTGTTGCTGTTTTGTGCCATCAAGTCAGACCGAACTCATAGTGACCTCCTTGGGTTTCTGAGGCAGTATCACTATGGAAGTAGATTGCCCAACCTTCCTTCCGAGGCCCTTCTATTAGAGGGAGTCTATGCCCCTTTCTCGTTGGCTCACTAAACCAATGATAGAAAACAAATGAAGGGCTGATTTAGCTATGGCTCAGGGAAGAAAAGTTGCAGAAGCTTTATAGCCCACACATCTGGGGTACTGACATGCCTTGCATCTTTGCCTCTGTTTCTCTATCCCTGCCCTCCTGCTTGTTTCTTTCCCTGCCTTCCATAAGTAAAGTGTCATTAGTTATTGGTACTCACTGCTTTTAGATGAGTGGCTAAGCTGAAATCCACCATTAGTCTGCTCAGCCCACAGTGGGGCTCCCAATATGTCTTTCTTTCTTTCTTTTTTTTTTATGTACACATTTTATTTTGTTTATTGTTAATACCAAAAAAAAAAAAAAAAAAAACCTACTGCCATGGAGTCAATATTGACTCATAGGGATCCTATAGGACAGAGAAGAACTGCTCCATAGGGTTTCCAAGGCTGTAAATATTTATTATTATTATTTATTTTTGCAGTGTTCCATCTCCTTTCCTCCCTCCCCTGGTAACCAACAAGAAAGTTTCCTTTCATATACAAACCTTTTTTTGACTTTTTACAATAATGAACTAATACAACTGGGCTCCCAATATGTCTTGCTATTAATTAAATTAGAAAATAATGAGTGCTTAGTATATGGCAGGTACTGTTCTAGGTGCTGGGGATATACAAGGTCTCTGCCTTTATGGGCCTTTACATTCAAAAAGGGAGAGATAGTTAAATGAATGAGCAAATAAATACATACCAAAAACTAAACTCATATCCATAGTGATACTGCCTCGGAAACCCAAGGAGGGGTCGCTATGAGTTGGGTCTGACTTGACAGCACATAACAACAACAACAACAACAACAACAACAATCACTACGGAAGTAGATTGCCCAATCTTCCTTCTGAGGAATGGCTGCTGGTGGGTTTCAATCGCCAGCCTTCTGGTTAGCAGTCAAATGCCTTAGGCACTACGCTACCAGAGCTCAATACATATAGTATATCAGATATATCAGATGGCTATGAGTGCTATGAAGAAGAATGAAGTAAGGTTGGGTAGAAAGATGCACTGGTGTTGAGAAGTAGTTTACTGTTTTATATAAAATGGTCTAATAGGAAAACAGGAGCTTTGGTAGTGTAGTGCCTAAGGCACTTGACTGCTAACCAGAAGGCTGGGGGTTCAAACCACTAGCCATTCCTTGGAAGGAAGGTTGGGCAATCTACTTCCGTAATGTTACTGCCTCAGAAATCCAAGGAGGGGTTGCTATGAGTTGGTCTGACTCGATGGCACATAACAACAACAACCGGAAAACATTTGCACAGAGACCTAAAGGAATAGAGGGGCAAGTTTTAGAGATAACTAAGGAAAGAGCATTCAGACAGAAGGAGTAAGCATTAAGGTCTTTAGACTGGAGCATATTTGAACAGTTTGAGGAACAGCAAGGAAGTGACTATAGCTGGAATAGAATGAGCAAGCAGCGGAATCATAGGAGATGATGCCAGAGACTGGGGAGCCAGATCATGCAGGGCCTCATAGGCCATGAGCAAAAGATGATTTAAGCTTTTTGAGTAAGAAGACAAGCCCCTGGAGGGCTATAAGCCATGAAGGGACTTATATTTCATGGTCAGACTTGTATTTCAAAAGGCTAGCTCTAGCAGCAGTCTTGAGAACCAACTACAAGATGAAAGGGTAGAAACAGAACCAGTTAGGAGGTTTTATGAATTTAATTGTGTGTCTCCAAAATGTGTGTTGAAGTCCTGACCCCATTCCTGTGAATGTAATCTCTTTGGGGAACAGCATTTTCTTTCTTAGTTAATGAGGCCATATCAGTGTAGAGTGTATCCTAAATCTAATAATTTTTTAAAATTGTGATGGGCTAAAGTTTATACGACAAATTGGTTTCCCATTCAATAATCCATACACATTCTGTTTTATGGCATTCACTGCAGTCCTCACACTGTAAAAACATTCTTCCCACTTCCTCTCTGTATCAGCCCCTACCCTTCTTCCTTCCTTCTCATCCCTTCCCACCTTCCTAACTCCATCCCTGGGCAAATGCTGTCCTCTTGATCTCATGTGCTTGATTGCTCTAATGAGTGCAGAGCCTCCTGATATTACTGCTCATCTTACAGGCTTATTGTTGGCTTAAAGTTGAGTTATAGGGGTTAAGTTCAGTTCCTAGGTTGAAGAGTGTCTAAAGGCCACAGTCTCAGGGGTTCTACCAGTCTTCATCGGACCAATAAGCCTAGTTTTTTTTTTTTTTTTTTTTTAATTATTTTGAGTTTTGTCCTACATTTTCTCTGATTCTATGCAGGACCTCTTATTGTAATCCCTTTCAGAGTGGTCAGCAGTGGTAGTCATGTACCATCTAGTTTTTCTAGTCTCAGGGTTGTGGAATCTAGGATTCACGTGGTCCATTAGTCCCATGGACAAATTGTTTCCTTGCATCTTTGATTTTCTTTATTCTTCTTTGCTCCAGATGGGGAGAGATAATAGTTACACCTTAGATGACCACTCACAAGCTTTTAAGACCCCAGTTGCTACTCACCACAATAAGATGTAGAACACTGTATTTGTGGACTATGTTATACCAATTGACTTTAGTGTTCTCCCAGACTATGGTCCTGAGCCTCCATGCACAACAGCTCATTCATTGCCTTAAGCTGTTTGGTTATGACTAAGAAGTTTTCATAATTTTGTCCCTTGTATGCTCTACTACGGGAGATCTGGTGGCATGGTGCCTAAGGCATTTGAGTGCTAACCAGAAGGCTGGCAGTTCAAACCCACCAGCCACTCCTTGGAAAGAAGATTGGGCAATCTATTTCTGAAGTGATACTGCCTTGGAAACCCAAGGAGGGGTTGCTATGAGTTGGATCCGACTCGACGGCAGTGAGGTTTTTTTTTTGAGTTATGCTCTAGTACATTCATGGATATATTTGCAGCACATATAAATGCATAGGTAGAGATAGCCTCTGTCAAACCTATATTTCGTGAGTGTAGTCCCATTCACCTTAAATCCAATAATTTTTGAGATATAAAAAGAGCATATTAGGTACAGAAGCAAGCAAGGACAAATAAGGGTATAATGATACCACATGAAGATCACCAAGAAACCAAGGAACAGAAGCTGAGAGACAAAGATCTTCCCCCAGAGCAGTCAGAGAGAGACTTCGGCTATAGCTGGTACCCTGAATTTAGACTTCCAGCTTCCTAAGCTGTGAGAAAATAAGTTTCTGTTCTTTAAAACCATCGACTTGTGGTATTTCTGTTATAGCAGCATAAGATAATTAAGACAGAAGGGATTTGCCATAATTTATGAAGTATGGTAAGGTGTTCAGAGTAATATGCAGGGGATGCGATAACAAGTGGTTGAATTCCAGATATATTTTGAAGGTGACTGCAGCAGAATTTTCTCATGGTTTAGATCTGGGGTGAGAGACAAAGAAAAGAGTAAAAAATGACTCCATGGTTTTATAGATAAGAGTTGCTATATATGGAGATAAAGAAGACTATAGGCAGAGAAGGTTTGGGTATAGTTTGAGGGGTAAGACATCCTACTGAGATGCCCATTAATATTTATGTAGAGATATTGAGAAAACAACTGAACAAGTTTGAAGTTAAAAAGAAAGGTCTAGACAGGAGATAGAAATCTGAGAGTTGTAGTACATAGATGATTACTGAAATGATACAATCATCAAGAGAATGAGTGCAAAAAAAGAAGAGAAGTCGTTTGTTGACTAAGACCTGGTAGTCCAGCATTTTAGGTTGGGAAGTGGGAAGAGACAGTGAAGGAGACTGAGAAGGAGGGGCCAATGAAGTAAGAATGAAGAGAGAGTGTTATCCTGGAAGTTATGTCAAAAAAGTGTTTCAAACTCCAACACCTCAATAACAAAAAGATAAATAATCCAATTAAAAATGGGCAGAAGACATGAATAGACACTTCACCAAGGAGGATATTCAGGCAGCCAACAAACATGAAGAAATGCTCATGATCATTAGCCATCAGAGAGATGCAAATCAAAACAACAATGAGATACCATCTTGCTCCAGCACTAGTAGCAAAGTTCAACAAGACAGAAAATAACAAATGCTGAGGATGTAGAGAGATTGGGACTCTCATACATGCTGGTGGGACTGTAAAATGGTACAACCACTGTGGAAAGCAGTATGACAATTCCTTAAAAAGTTGGAATTAGAAATACCATTTGACCCAGCGATTCCATTATTAGGTATATATCCTAAAGAAGTGAGAGCCATGACAAGAACAGATATATGCACACCCATGTTCACTGCAGCACTATTTACAACAGCCAAAAGATGGAAACAACCTAGGTGTCCATCACCTGAGGAATGGATAACCAAACTGTGTATGGTACATACACATAATGGAATACTATGTAACCCTAAAGAATAACGTAGAATCTGCAAAACACTGCACAACATGGATGAACTTGGAGGACATTATGCTGACATTATGTCACAATAGGACAAATATTATATTAGTCCATTATTGTAAGGAAAGGTTTATAGATGGAAGGAAATTTTCTTTGTTGGTTACCAGGTGTGGGAGGGGAGGGTAGGGAACACTGTTAGATATGTAGAGATAAGTATTGATTTGAGTGAACAGAAAGGCAATGTACCAATGTGAGTGATCAACATGGTGGCAGTGAGTATGAGGAAGAAATAGGTACATGGCAGGTGCACACAACAAAGATGAACCCTTTTGCACATACAATACTGCATTGTCAGTGAAGGCAAACATTGATCTACAAGTGGATAGATGGGTAGACAGGCTGAACTATTAGGTATGTCTATGGAGGGGGAGTGTATCCAAGACCCTGTATAGGGTTGGCAGACAATGTTTCTACAAGTTTATTGCTATATTCTGTAAGAATTCCCAGGTATATAGTAGAGCTGACAAGGGACAAGGCTGTAGTCACTTCTTGGTCACAGCCAGCTACCCAGAGGGAGTAAGTAGCTGAACCTGTGGGGTTGGGATCACAGTTGCGGGGGACATCAAGCTCAACTGGCAAAACATACTACACAAAACACTGTTCTACCTCCTACTTTGGCAAGTAGTGACTGGGATCATAAAAGCTTGCAAAAAGCTATCTAGATACAACGATGGGTCTCTCCTTGACCAGAGCAAAGAAGAATGAAGAAAACCAAAGATTCATGGAAACAATTAGTCCAAGTGACTGGTACATCATGCGATCTTCAGCCTATATGACTATGAGACCAGAAGAACTAGATGGTACCCAGCTACCACTGTCAATCACTTGGAAGGGCATCTATGTAGGAGATCCTGGATAGAGAGGGAGAATAAAACTCAAAATCATTTGAAAGAAATAAAAAGGGGGGACCAGGTTTGCTGGTCTGATAGAGCCTGGTGGAACCACTGAGACTATGGTCCCTAGCTGCCCTTCATTTCTGGAATTGAACCCATACCTGTGGCTTTTAGCCAAACAAAAGACAGGCATATGAGTTGAACATTTACCTGAGGTAGATACACTCCTTGGAGAGAACAATCATGGGAGAAAGAAGGGCTGTTTATGCACAGGGAGACAGCTCAGGGGGCAGGAGTGCATGGAGGGATGGACACAGGGAAGAGGTAACTATTGGGAGGAAGTGGGAAGGGAGCTGTTGCATTGTGGTAAATTGTAGTCAATGTCATGAGACAAAGTATATGTGAACTGCTGTATGAAAAGTGAATTTGCTCTGTAAACTTTCACCCAAATCACAATAAAGAAAAAGAAAAAAAGGTGTTTCAAGAAGAGAATGATCAGTTTTGTCAAATGCTGCTGACAGGTCCAGAAATAATTAACTATTGGATTTAGCAGTGGTTAGCATTAGTGACCATTACACGAGCTGCTTCAGAAGTGGTGGGGATGAAAGCCTGACTGAAGTGGGTACAAGAGGAGAACAGAAGTAGAGGAACTGGAGACAATAAATATATACCATTCTTTTGAATTACTTTTCTTTAAAAAGAAGCATGGATATAGGATGGTAGCCAGAGAAGCATGTGGGGATCACAAGTGTTTTTGTTTTGTTCTGCTTTTTAAGTGCAGGAGATACAACAGCATGTTGTGTATGCACAGGAATAATCTATGGAGAGGGAAAAATCTGTGATACACGAGGGAGTGCATATAATTCCTGGAGTGATGTCTTAGATAAAAAGAAATAACAAGATCTCAAAAAAAAAAAAAGTGGAAAGCTTGGACTTGGAAACACCCACAGCTACAAAAGAGGAGGCCAGAGTGTTTGGACATAGATAGAGTTTTAGAAATTCTCTTCTGATTTCGTCTACATTCTCAGTGAACAAGAAGCAAGGCTGTCAACTGGGAGTGAGGAATAGGGAGGAACTACAGAGAGTTTTAAGGATAAGAAGTTGTAAAATAGTATCTTAGAAGAGTAAAAGAGGGCATGGACTAGGGAAATATAGTCATAAATTTAAAATAAGACTAGTTATCACGGTGTGTTTCACCATGTTCAGTTGTGCAGGTGTGAGTTAAGATTGGGATTTTGCTATATGAGTGTGACAACAGGTAAGAGGGAGCTGAGCGTGTATGCAAGGAGGTGATTATAATGTTGTACCAAAGAAGCTAACCTTGGTTAATGAGGAAAATGAGGCTATCAAGATAGTGAAAAAGGATATGAAAGGACCAAAATTCCTAGAAATGGGATACTAAAGAAAATAAGCAAGAAAGACTGGTAACTGGAGATGCTTGAAGTTGAGCTCATGATGAGGGTGTAGTTATTGGTATGACAAAGTTTAAGGTAGGATGTTGAGACTGATTGGCTAAGCCGTGGCAGGAGAAGACCTCTGGAAAGGGTAAAACCCAAACAAAAAACTGAGAGGCCAGAATACTGGAAGGATCATCTATGTGGCTACTGAAGTTATCAAGAATTTTGCTACAAGTACTGACTTAGGGTAGTGCTAGGATGCCAATAACTAACATCTTCAAGGAATGAGGGGGAGTGTCCCAGAAGTCTACAGTTGGATGGCATGAATTTTAAAGGGGATATTTTAGGGAGGAGGGAAAGACAATGATGTAGAAATGGCAATGAAGAATAAACAGGATGCCTATTGCTCCTCTTGGCCTAATGGTACAAGGGATGTGAGAGAGAAATCAGCCACAACTTCAGAAGACTAGAGTAAGCAGTGCCCTCAAAGGAGAACCAGTAACAATGAAGAACCAATATATTATGAGAAGGAAGGAAGTGAAAGACCTGGGGTATCTGCTTGTATGTATTTGACCTTCTCTGTGCCATCAGAAGTCAGTACTAAAAGGATGGCTTCCAGTGTCGTGGAGGCTAGATTAGTTCAAGGAAAGGGTAGATTAAAGGAGTTGCAAAAATATAACTGTTTTCATCTCTCATTACTTTAGTTGCCTTAAATATACTGATACCAATTATGGTAGAGCAGATGAAGACCCAAGAAAAGATTTAAGTGATCTCCTCCTTGAAATTTAAATACCAACAGATTTATCCTATAAAAGAAAGGTACCAAGTAAAATCAGTGTCTGATAAAATCTACCAATGAAAGGGTCCTAGTGGGCCAAAGAATAGGGAGCTCTGTTGGCACAGTGCCTAAAGCATTTGACTGCTAACCAGGAGGTTAGCAGTTCAAACCCACCAGTTGCTCCACAGAAGGAAGATGGGGAAATAAAGATTTACAGTGTGTTTGGTTTAATGTCGATTTGGGCCAAAGAGTAATCAGTGGACAACATAAACAAACAAACAAACAACCCTGTTATAAATTAAAACTGATATAAATGATGATACCCGAGTGGTATCAGTAGGCCAGTGAGTTTGAAAGGCAGAGTACAGTATGCCTGTACTGGCTTTGTCTTAAAAAGCCAGGACTCCTGGAGCAAGAATCCTGATAGTCACTTGGGAGAACATCCCTCCCAGTAATCTGCCTTATAAAAATTAGAGGAAAACAGAAAAGTGAGAAAAGTTATCGTTTGGACGATTTTTAAAGCTTTTTACTGGCCCTCTGTCTCTCCCTTGAGGTAGGTCTTCTGAAATAAAACCAATTCCAATTGAGGTCAAGATATATTATGTATGAAGAACTTGAAGCTTAGATAAGATTCACACAAAGGGCTGTAAGACTTTATGCTGGGTACCCTAAGGGCACACTGGATATGGAAAAGGATAGCATCCCCAATGTTAAAGATAAAAGCTTAGCCTTATTTAAGGTCTGGTATTTCAAGATAAACAAGGGGACAGATTTTTCTTATTCAGGATGACTGTTCTGACAGCCTAAAAGCTGCCTGGCCCCCATTATTCCAGAGTTCTACCCTCCCACTTTTGGAGTTCCAGGCACAAAACGTCTAAAAGGATACCTGGCTCACCTGGGTTGTGACTGGCACTCTGGGGAAGTGCATTGGTGATGTTGGGCAGCTCATGGCCATAGTTCCCATCCTCCAGGGGACAGACATCAAGGTCGCTCCACTTCTGCAGTTGCAGCAGCCAACAGGATTTTTCCTCCAGTTTGCAATGTGGATTTAAAATGATGCACACCCATAAGGCCCCTGGAAAACAAACCAACTTATATTCTTGATATCTTTCCTTTGATGTATGTTTAAGTCTTAATGTTTCAGTTTACTCTTTTCTTCCATTTTTAATTGTAGGGAAAGTTTCCAAAGCATCAGCTCTTCTCATTATAAAAAAAACAGGTCTGCTAAGGTTTTTAGAAGCATAGTGGCTAAGACACTTGCCTGCTAACCAGATGGCTGGTGGTTCAAACCCACCAGCCACTCCTCAGAAGGAAGATGCGGCAATACTGCCTCAGAAACCCAAGGAGGGGTCGCTATGAGTCGGGTTTGACTCGATGGCACATAACAACAACAACAAGGTTTTTAGAACTAGCAAATTTTTCCTTCTCAATCTCCCTTAAAGCAGAGACCATTTTTAGCCCTAGATTTGTGTACTTGTGCACAGAATAAGACAGATTTGGGCTTGAATCCTGAGCTTAGATCAGCAGTCCAACAAACATTTATTGAGAGCCTCCTATGTTTGGAGTTCTTGGGTGGTGCAAATGGTTAATGTGCTTGGCTGCTAACTGAAAGGCTGGAGGTTCAAGCCTACCAAGAGATGCCGTGGAAACAAGGCCTGGCAATCTAGTTTCAAAAAATCAGCCATTGAAAACCCTCTGAAACACAGTTCTTCTCTTACATAGGATTATCATAAGTCAGAACCGACTTAATGGCAACTTTTTTTTTTTAGTATGACTTTGCTACAAATAATATTTACATTGTCATTATATGTTTGTTTTTGGGAAAGCAAGGAAGCAGTTAATGATACATGTACCATGACTCAAATCTTTATATTTCATAGTAAGAAGACAAGAGATAATATATAGAATTAAAAAATCAAGAAAGAGCAGTATAAGGATGTTATTTGGAAATGTAGAGGCACATTAAAAGAAACAGCTAAAAATTATAATTTGTTCATCCTGAGAAGTAGGAGTTGGGGATGTGAAAGGAATGTGGCAAGGGAGTACTATTTTTATTATAAGCTTTGTAAAACTATTTGACTTTTTAACCTATTGAAGTACAGTGAATTACTCAATATGGGCCATATTCTTTGTGATTCCTATCAGATGACTGGGTGGATATGTAAATATGAGATGCTGTGGCCTACCAAAGGGATTGGATAGCTTGCTAATAATGTAAATGCTGTTGTTGTTATGTGCCATCGAGTCAGACCCGACTCATAGCGACCCCTCCTTGGGTTTCTGAGGCAGTATTGCCGCATCTTCCTTCTGAGGAGTGGCTGGTGGGTTTGAACCGCCAGCCTTCTGGTTAGCAATCAAGTGCTTTTAGGCACTATGCTACCAGAGCTCCTAATAATGTAAATAAGGTGCATGATACCTTTGTCAGGATTGGACCATGCCAATAAGGTATATGGAATCCTAACGTGGGGATTGGTCAGTTTTGCCATCCTGCTAGGCTCAAAATGAGCCATCCCAGAGACAGAAAGGGTGGGACTCTGACTACCATCAAGAAAGAAAAGTCATTCTGGGCAGCAGAACTTAGCTGCCTGGGCATTTGGTTGATGTCTAGGGAACCCAGAGAGGGCACTATGGGTCAAGTGGAGCCACACGCAGATGTGGCAGCCTTTGAAAGTTTAGGCTGGCCTATACCAAAAATTGGTTGAAGGTGACTTCCTTGAATCTCTGGATAATGAAGTGAACAATCAAGAGTAGTGTGTGGCAGCAAGGAATCATAACCACAAAGAAAACAGCAGATCTCTGAGAGAGAAAGGTCTTCCCCATGTAGAAGTGGAAGTGGGTAGACCTCTTTGTTGGAATGAAAAGTAACTAGAATTCTTGGATTAGCTAAGAGATAGAATGAGCCCCAAGAGGGTATTATGGGATTGCTTTCCAATCTAGCAGGTGGGAGGTTAAGCCAATTTAATTTAACTTGAGAAAAAGAAAATAGATTTGATGGTACCTGTGCTCTGAGTATGGTAGAACAGTTGGTACTTATTTTGTGAAGACACACCAGCTGTAACCTAAGAGTTCACCCCTGAGCTGTTTGTATAAATAGCCCACTTTTAGAAACACTCCAATTTGTGAGAGACCCACATGAGGGGAAAATTTGCATATGGGGCCTGTCCACCAGCCAAGAAAACTTAATTCAAGGACTAAAACACTGAATGCAACGCAACGCGACACACTGCTGTGGAGTCAGATCTGACTCATAGCAACCCCTCCTTGGGTTTCTGAGGTGGTATCACTACAAAAAAGAAAAAAAAAAAAAAAAAAAGAAGAAAAAAAATAAAGAAACAATGAATAGCCAGGAATGGAGTGTGTCCTTTGGACCTGAGATCCCTGTGCTGAATTTCCTTGATCCAGGAAACAGAGAGCTGTGACACCAGAGATGGTGAGAAGTATCAACAGAGAAATAGTGGCAGCAGAGGCAGCAGAACCAAGAGACTGTCACGAAACAGAGTGGTGGGCTTCCTTCCCCCAGAGAGAGAAAGCTGAGTGCCTTTGGACCGAGGTTTACAGGCAGAGTAGGATGCCTCTAGGAATTTATGGGGAGAGCTAAAAGAGCACTGCAACATTTGCCTGAATAGGGCAGAGGCCTGCTGAGGGCCAGAGAGAGACCTGCTTTCAGACACAGCTGAGAGGAGGCTGTCCTGATCGAAGAACTGTATCCTAAGCCTTCCTGATCCTGAATGAATGAATGAATGAATAAACAAACAAACAAACTCCATAATTGTGATTATTATCTATGAGTTGTGTGTGGCCACTGCAACAAATTATCGAACTCAGCAGAGAAGTAGAGAGTGCCATGGAAGGGATGGTTGGTGTCAGAATCGGTGAAAAGGTTAGAGGGCAGAGGCACGTCTGACCTCCGCCTCATAGGAATCAGCCTTGAGCTGTTGATCTTGATCCTTCTCCTGCCTTGTAAAGTTAGAGGAGCTCAGACACTGCCTTATGTACTTCATTAAAAAAAAAAAAAAAAAGATAAATGCTCCAGCATTCTTTGGGCAGAGATATGGAGAGTGCATACCCAAATAGGGGAAATTACATAAGCAAAGGTAAAGATGCCCTCAGGGTTTATTTGAATGCTTTTAGGTATTTACTCTATTACATACATTTTTCTTCTGGCAGACTTTTTTTTTTTTAGTAATCTAAGATGTTGGCTTTCAGTCTTACCAAAACCAATTCAACTTGTGGTAACCCCATGTATGTCAGAGTAGAATTGTGTTCCATTAAAAAAAAAAAAATCAAACCTGTTGCTGTGGGGTTGATTTGAACTTATAGAGACCCTACAGGGCAAAAAACTGCCCCATAGGGTTTCTAAGGCTATAAATCTTTATGGAAGCAGACTGCCTCATCTTTCTCCTGCAGAGTGGCTGGGTTCAAACTGTGGACTTTCAGTTAGTAGCTAAGCGCTTTAACTACTGTGCCACCTGAACTCCTTACCAAAGAACAGAAACAAATAAACAAAAAATCCATGCTTTCAAGTCAATTCTGCCTCATAGTAGCCCTACAGGGAAGAGCAGAACTACCCTTCAGGGTTTCCTAGTTTACACATCTCTAGAGGAGTAGATTGCCTGGTCTTTTCTTCCTTAGACAGGCTGGTGGATTGAAACTGCTGACCTTTGGATTAGCAGGTGAGCACTTAACCAGTGCTCTACCAGGGCTCCTTAAAACGCAAACCCACTGCTGTCAAGTTAACTCTGATTCATAGTGACCCTACAGGACAGAATAGAATTATCTCATAGGGTTCCTAAAGCTAAAAATCTTTATTGAAACAGACTGCTACATCTTTCTTCTGCAGAGTAGCCGGTAGGTTCGAACTACTGACCTTCTGTAACAGCCAAATGCCTTAGTCACTATACAACAAGGGCTCTTTCAAAACAAAAAAACCCACACCAAACCCGTTGCTGGTTCCGACTCATAGTGACCCCTCATTGAGTTTCCAAGGTGGTATTTATTGTTGTTATTGTTATGTGCCTTCGAGTTGGACCTGACTCATAGAGACCCCTCCTTGGGTTTCCAAGGTAGTATCATTATGGAAGTAGATTGCCCCATCATCCTTCTGAGGAGTGGCTGGTGGTAAGTAAATCTTTATAGAAGTAGATAGCCCCATCTTTCCTCCACAGAGCGGCTGGTAGGTTTGAACCATCAACTTTCTGGTTAGCAGTTAAATGCTTTGGACACTGCACTACCAGAGCTTCTTAGAAGGCTCCTTAAAGAAAAAAAAAAAAAAAAAGAAAGAAAAGAAAACCCACTGCCTCATCTTTCTCCTGCAGAGTGGCTGGGTTCAAACTGTGGACTTTCAGTTAGCAGCTGTTTCTGACTCATAGTGACCCCCATTGGGTTTCCGAGTTGGTAAATCTTTACGGAAGTAGATTGCCTGGTCTTCCTTCTGCAGACGTGGTTGGTGGGTTTGAACCGCCAACCTTCTGGTTAGCAGTCAAATGCCTTAGGCACTGCACCACCACCAGAGCTCAGAAGGGCTCCTTAGAGACTACTAGTTTCCTACCATTTGTGGTGTCCTTTAGGAACACTAGGTGGCAGGAAATCCTTAATATGTAGTTGCAAAATCAAAGCCTAATTCACTGCCATCATGTCAATTCTGACTCAAAGCGACCCCCTTTGGGCTTCCAAGGCAGTAAATCTTTACAGAAGTAGATTGCCCAGTCTTCTTCCACGGAGTGGCTGGTGGGTTTGAACCACCAACCTTCTGGTTAGCAGTCAAATGTCTTAGGCACTACACTACCAGAGCTCAGGAAGTTAAAAAATTTGGACCAGTGCAGCAGTAAGAAAGATGCACAAAATATTCATTTAGTTTCTCTGCTATCATTTATCTGAGAATCCTAAAGGCCTGTATAAAACCTCATTACACAATTCTTTTTTTTTCCCCCGTATTGTAATCCTTTCCCTGTAGTGGCTATGCCACACTGTCTGCTGGTTTTTCTGAAATTAGTGTAGGGAGGGATAGAGCTTTACCCAACAAACAAAAAAAGATAAGAATGACCTCATCATTTTTGATGAGCGAGAGAGAGAAAGGCTAAGGACAGAATTTTAAGGAAACATCAACATTTAAGTAGTGGGCAGAGGAGGAAGAAGAACAAGCAAAAGAGAAAGAAAGATCAGAGAGGTGGAAGAACCAAAAGAATTGATGTCACAATTACCAATGTCTAATGGAGCAGAAGGTCAACATTAGTAATATATATTTATTTCACAGTTTAAGTGTTTATCTATAGTGAAAAAAGGATTTTCATATTTAATCTTCACAAGTAGAATAAGGATCAAAAAGAGACCATTAAAAAGGCAACTAGGACATTTCTAATGACCTTAGGAATGGCAAAATTAATAGGATAAGAGGAATGGAAAACAGATTGGACAATTTGACAGAGGCTTAAGTGGTAAAGAAATAGGCTGCTAAGTAGCCATCTACAAAGAACAAAACCAAATCCACTGCCATTGAATCAATTCTGACTCATAGAGTCCCTGTTGGGTTTCCAAAACAGTAAATCTTTACAGAAGTAGACTGCCTCATCTTCCACAGAGTGGCTGGTAGGTTTGAACCTCCAATCTTCTGGTTAGTAGTACAAATGCCTTAGGCACTACACTACCACAGCTCCTTAAGTTTAGACTCTAGGAGCTTTTATTTTCTAGGCATTTAGATATCGAGAAGGGAGTCCCTAGAAAGTGAGTACAAGCACATTTTTATCTTCAAGTTAAAAATGAGTTCTGGTTTATTAATTAGGTCTGCATAAATTTGTTTAAAAAATACTCAAAGACTGTCACATCTCTAAGAAAGTGCTAAAGCAAACAACCCTGAAGTTACCTGCATATGACGGAACTCATGGGGACTGTGTTACTGGTATACAAAGCACACTTTCCGATGACCAAAAAAATGTCAAAATTCTAACCAAAGATAGTTATTGGAACATTAAAATTTTACATTCTATTATTTATCAAATATAAGAATAAGATAATAATAACCAGTTGCTGTCAATTCTGACTCATGGTAACCTCATATATGTCAGAGTAGACATTCTCCATAGAGTTTCCAATAGCTGATTTTTTGAAAGTAGATTGCCAGGTCTTTCTTCTGCAGTATCTCTGGATAGGCTCTAATCTCTACCTTTTGGTTAACAGTTGAGTATGTTAACCTTTTGCATCACTCAGGGCCTCCAAGATAATAATAGCTATTATTCATTTCTTTTTATGGGTGACCCTTCCTTGAGTTTCCAAGGCTGTATATCACTACGGCAGTAGATTGCCCAACCTTCCTTCCGAGGAGTGGCTGGTGGATTTGAACTGCCAGCCTTCTAGTTAGCAGTCAAATGCCTTAGGCACTACATTACCAGAGTTCCCAAGGCATTATATTAAGCACTTTATATGCATTGCCTCATTCAGTTCTCCAACTCTGAGGGTCAATAACAGGTCTTAGACTGGTTACAGAAGGTAGAGAATGGGGAACCAAGGATGACTCATATTTTCTTCTTGAGTATAGATATAATATACGCACTGAGATGGGGACAATAAAGGGAAAGTCAGGATTTGGTGGGAAAATTAAGAGTTTTGTGATAGTCATGTTAAGTTTCAGATGTTTCTTAGAAGTGGTTGGCAGTTGGATACTAAGACTGGAGCTCAGAGGAAAGGTCAGGGTTGGAGACATAAATCTGTGACTTACTTGCATCTGGATGATATTTAAAGCCGTGAGACTGAATATAATCACTTTAGGTAAAGGATGTGGACAGGAAGAGTGCTACTGATGAGGAGCTTAAAAGGAGACTGAGAGAAAGTAGCCAGGAATTAAGGTGAAAAGTCAGGAGAGTGTGGGTTACAAAACCAAGAGAAGAATAAGTTTCAAGAAAGGTATGGTCAACTTTACTGAAAATTGCTAAGTGAGGTAAGAAGTGACCATTGTATCTGGCAACACTGAAGTCACTGGTGATTTTGGTAAGAGTCATTTCTGTTGAGTGGCAGCAATGAGCAATGGAAACTTAGTTGGAGTAGACTCAAGAGAAAACGGAAGTGAGCAAATGGTCAGGTAACTTTCAAGGAGTGTTACTTTGACTGGGAGAAGAAAAATGGGGTAATAGTTGGAGGGGGATGGGAAGGTCAAAGAAACTTTTTTGTTTTTAAGATTGAAGATGTTAGAGCTTATTTGCATGCTGATGGGAATGTTATAGTAGAGAATTAAGAAATCAATGATGCCAAAAAAGAAGAGATAATTACAGAAGCAAAATTCCTGAGAAAACAAGATAGGATAGGATTTTGGGAAAATATATAAGGATTGGTCTTTTATAGGAGCAGAGACACTCTGTGAATTGTAACAGAAGAGAAAGCAAAGCATATGGGTATATACAAGGATAGGTTAATAGATTTGTAGGTGGGGAGATAAGGAATTTCATGTCTGATTGCTTCTATTTAGTCTGCCTCAGGAACTGAAAGTAGCGATCTCACCCCTCTAAATTATTACAGACCCTGCCCACCCCTTCCTCAGGTGAGCAGAGCCTGTGACCAGTAAGGAGTCCTTATAACAGTTAAAGGAGATCTGGTAGCGTAGTGCCTAAGGCACTTGACTGCTAACTAGAAGGCTGGCAGTTCAAAGCCACCAGCCACTCCTCGGAAGGAAGGTTGGGCAATCTACTTCCATAAACCCGAGGAGGGGTGGCTATGAGTCGGGTCTGACTTGATGGCACATAACAACAACAACATAGTAGTTAAGGGAAGCATAAACTCACTGTGTTCTACTGCGTGATCCAGTAAGGTTTTCCTAGTGCAGTGGTTCTCAAAGTGTAGTCTCTGGATCATCAGCGTAAGCATCAGCTGGGACTTTGTTAGAAATGCAAATTCTCAGGTCCCATTCCAAACTTAGTGAATCAGATACTCTGCGGATGGAGCCTAGTGATCTGTTTAAACAAGTGCTCCAAGTGGTTCTAACACACACTAAAGTTTCAGAATCACTGTCTTAGTGGGATGCTGAGGGTTTCTTGGAAGGGTGATACAGCAATTTCTTAGATACAAAAATGTCAGAAGTAAGAGGTTCTCAGGACAAACTGAAATATATGATAAGAGCTTTAATAGCACTGAGAATCAGCTTTGCTTACTTCCCCTCACTTATATTTGCTCCAAAGGCCAAGGCCAAGTCCATAGCACAATCCATGACTGGCAGAGAAATGACTCCAAGAGATTCAGGCCTCAAATGAAAGTGATTCTGAAGACTTACTCTCAAATTCTTAAGCAACCTGTACTTTGAAAAAGAAAGTGCGTAACAAGATAGAACTGAGGAAGACGCAACAGAGCAATGTGTGATTTGGAGTCAGGCAGACTGAAGTTCCCATTTTAGAGCTGCTACTTATTAGTGTATGACCTTGAACAAAATACTTAACTTTTCTGAACTCAGTTTTCTCATCCCTTCAGAGGAGAGTCTAGAAGCAGTTTTTTGTATCCAAGTTGCTACGCTTTGTGTCATGTAATCCTGGTCACAGCTGGTTAGACCCATCACTGTAGATTAATAGTACAACATTCCTATACTTCAGAAGGCATGATCATGTTGCTGCAGAGACAGTTTTCCATAATTTTTTATTTCTTATCCAGAAGTAACCAAGGGTGTCTGTTTCTTTACAATAGGAACACAGATACCCATAGGGTTGAATTGAGAATTAAATGAAACGATGTAAATATAATCTTTAACACAGAGCCTGGTACATAACACTCAATAATGAGGCTATTCATTAATAAGCGCTCCAAAGCCATGTGTGTCCCCAGTGATGTCAAAAAGCCTGGATACACAAACCAGAAACCCAGGTTTACCAGCCCCAGAGTAACCAAGTCCCAATATCACTAATCCTCATTCTCAGGGCTTTCAGTCCTAACTCTATAAAACATATGCTTCAGGGCTCAGTCCAGGAAAATTCACTAGAATCCCAACCTGTAATTTTTTCTTGTGCTATTTTGTATAAACAATAAAACAAAAGGAGAAGACATAAGGAGCTGCCTAAAATAAACAAAGCAAAACAAAACCCACCGCCATCAAGTTGATTCTGACTTATAGCAACCCCCATAGAGTTTCCAAGGCTGTATGTAAATCTTTATGTAAGCAAACTTCTGCATTTTCCTCCCGTGGAACAGCTGGTGAGTTTGAACTGCTGAACTTTTGGTTAGCAGCCCAACCAGTACCACCAGAGCTCCTTGCCTAAGATCTGGAGGAGGATAATTCCATCCAACTAAAGTTTACTATTGCTTTCTGGGGTGAGAGAAGTATGCAGGAGGCAGCCATATTAGAACATTTTTAATATATCCCCAAAATGGGGTCATAGTGAATTCAGGATATGAAAGGTTCTACAAACAGGGAGAGGAGTTAAATAATAGAATGACAAAACTGGATTTGCAGCAGGGGGATGATATATGGAAATGAGATGGCCCTGGGAAGAGAACCTAGAATAGAGAGGCCCATTCAAGAAATCATAGTTCTAAAGTATAAGTGCCAAGACCCTCAATCAGGCCAGTGGTGACAGGGAACAAAAAGTGGGAATAGATATTAAGTTGAATTTTTAAGGTTGAGGAATCAAAAGAAGTTGGTGACTGGACGTAGGCAATGAAAAAAAAAAAGAGTCCTTGACAATAAGTTTGTTAGAGTAAGAAATGCTGAGGCCAACACTACCCAGAGTCAGAAGAACCTTTTTTAGGGGAAGGTTTGAGTTCGTTTGTAGATTCTCAACTCTGAGGTAAACAGGGGATGTGTAAATGGAAACATTCAACAAGCAGCTGCTAACATGGAACTGGAGCTCAGATCAGTGGAAATAAGGTTGTGGTTAAGATTTCAAAGTTTTCACCATAGAGGTAAGCTCTGAAGCTGTGATATGGAAAGAAAGAAAAAAAAAGAATAAAAAAGAAGTTCTGAAGAAAGTAAAGATAAAGAATTAGTCTAGTGCCATGCAAAGGCTTCTACATGGTAACAATCAAAAACAGAATGTTATCAATAGCAAAGTAAGCAGAAATCTGTGGAAGTAATACAAGTGAGTTCAGAACTACTCCATTTCTAAATCTTCTACCAGCTAGGCTAAAGTCCACTTAGTGAGGTGCATGCAATAACTGAAGGCAAGTTGTGGTTCAGTGAATTATTTACTATAGCCCTTGTAGCCATAGTCTTTGTGACTCCAACACAATGACTGGGTTTGACTATGCAAATAAGGTGCTTGTGGCCCACCAAGGAGACTGCCAGCTTGCTGCTATTGCAAATAATGTACATGGAACCCTTCTGGGGGGTTGTTATTGTTGTTAGGTGGCTCCAACTCATAGTGACCCTAAGGAACTCTAGTGACATAGTGACTAAGGCATGTGACTGCTAACAGAAGGTTGGCAGTTCAAACCCACCAGCCACTCTATGGAAGGAAGATGAGGCAACCTACTTCCATAAAGATTCATTACCTTGGAAGCCCAATTAGGGTCACTATGAGTCAGAGATGACTCAATGGTAGTGGGTTTGGTTCTGGTTTTCATAGTGATCCTATGTACAATACAGCAAAACATTGCCTGGTCATGTGCCATCCTCAGTATATTTGCTATTCTTGAGCCTATCACTGCAGCCACTCTGTCAATCCATCTTGTTGAGGGTCTTCCCCTTTTTCAGTAACCTTTACTTTTACCAAGCATGATATCCTTCTCCAGGGACTAGTCTCTTCTGACGACATGAGCAAAATATGAGATGAACTCTGACCATTCTTGCTTCAAAGGAACATTCCAGCTGTACTTCTTCCAAGACAGATTTGCTCATTCTTCTAGCAGCCCATAGTATTTTCAGTATTCTTCACCAACACCACAATTCAAATGCATCAATTCTTCTGCAGTCTTCTTTATTCATTATCCAGCTCTCACATGCATATGAGGCTTTTGAAAATACTATGGCGCAGGCCAGGTGCACTTTAATTTTCAAAGAGTCAGTCATCTTTGCTCTTAAACACTTTCAAGAGTTCTTTTGCAGATGATTTTCTCCATGCAATATGTTGTCTAATTTCTTAACTGCTGCTTCCATGGGTATTGGTTATGGACCCAAGTAAAATGAAATCCCTGACAACTTCAATCTTTTCTCCATTTATCATGATGTTGCTTATTGGCCCAGTTGTAAGGATTTTTATTTTCTTTATGTAATCCATGCTGAAGTCAGAAGGATTTGATCTTCATCAGTAAGTGCTTTAAGTCATCTTTACTTTCAGCAGGTTAAGGCCGTGTCAACTGCATATCACAGGTTGTTAATGAGTCTTCCTCCAATCCTGATGCTGCATTCTTCTTCATATAGTCCAAAAACCAAAACCAAACTCACTGCCATCAAATCATTTCTGATGACCCCTCCTTGGGTCTCTATGGAAGTAGATTGCCCAACCTTCCTTCTAAGGAGTGGCTGGTGGGTTTGAACTGCCAGCCTTCTGGTTAGCAGTCAAATGCCTTAGGCACTACACCACCAGCGCTCCTTCATATAGTCCAGCTTCTTGGATTATTTGCTCAGCATACAGATTGAATAAGCATGGTGAAAGGATACAACCCTGACACACTTCTTTCCTTATTTTAAACCATGCAGTAACCCTTGTCTGTTTGAATGACTGGCTCTTGGTCTAGTATAGGTTCCTCATAAGCACAATTAAATGTTCTGCAATTCCCATTCTTGGCAATGTTATCCAAAATTTGTTAGGATCCACACAGTCGAATGCAAAATCAGTAAAACACAGGTAAACATCTTTCTGGTATTCTCTGCTTTGAGCCAAGATCCATCTGATATCAACAATGATATCCCTCATTCCATGCCCTCTTCTGAATCTGGCTTGAATTTCTGGCAGTTCTCAGTCAATATACTACTGCAACTGTTTTTGAATTATCTTCGGCAAAATTTGACTTGTGTGTGATATTAATGATATTGTTTCATAATTTCTGCCTTCTGTTGGATCACTTTTCTTTGGAATGGACACAAATATCGATCTCTTCCAGTCAGTTGGCCAGGTAGCCATCTTCCAAATTTCTTGGCATAAATGAGTGACCACCTCCAGCTCTGCATCTGTTTTTTGAAACATCTCAGTGGGTATTCCATCAATTCCTGGAACTCTGTTTTTCACCAGATCCACTGATGCTGCTGCTTCCTTCAATGCCATTGATTCTTGATCATATGCTACCTCCTGAAATGGCTGAATGTTGACCGATTCTTTTTGGTATAGCCATTGTGCATTCTTTACATCTTGTTTTGATGCTTCTTCTATTGTTCAATATTTTTCCATAGAATCCTTCATATTGCTACATGAGCTTGACATTTTTCTTCAGTTTTTGGGGGTAGGGCCATGCAAATAAGTATGGAACTTTAATGAGGGGATTGATTAGTCCTGCTATCCCACTAGACATGGAGAATGAGAAGGAGGGGCTGTAACACAGAAGACAGCCAAGAAATGGTGGCACAGCAGTAGCAAGAGGATAGCAGTGGAGATGAAGCAAATCAGGAGTATGGCTTGAGACGGTTGTGGTGGAGCTTGCTGACTCATTCCTGAGAAGGTTCCAAGCATGGTCCAGCACCAGAAGGAGAGAAGAAACTGTCCTGATCAAGAATTTTATCTTGAGTTGTTCCTATTACTTCTGAGTCATTTCTGATCCTGAGTTGTATCCTGTTACTTCCCTAATAAACTACTTAAGTTCGGTTTGTGAGTTCTGTGAGATGTTACAGCAAATTATTGAACCCAAAGACCAGAAGAGTACTGGAAGAAGTGGAAGTAGTTGATGTTAAAGATGATGGAGTGGTAAAGCAGCTTAGAAAAGTTGGACATTTGGGACATCTTGAACTTCCACCTCTCAGGAACCAGCTTTGTGCTGATTCTTATTAATTATTCATTTACTTGGTGTCAGAAGTTGGATTTGCTGCAATAGCCCAGACTCACTGGAATATGTAGTTTTGGAAAAAAGGGGATAAATGGGAGAATAAGAAACCTTTGGTTTCTGGATGGAACATAAAACACACATGGATTGAAGGGTATTATGTTGTAATCAGTTATCCAAGGAAAAAAGAATTCATGGGAAGTAGCAGTGGTAGAATTAATTCCTGAGAAATTGTCTAATTGGATGCATAAGGAAATTCAGAGTGATAAGGAAAGGATGAAACACAATTTCTTGGTTGCCGTTACCAGTAACAGCTGAAAGTACATGCAGATTGTAGTACTGAACTGAGCCCAGATTGTAGATTGGTATTGTCAAGTTCCTGAGGAATCTTCACCAAAATGGACTGCGAGAGTAACTAATTTAGGGGTAGTGTCTTTAGTTTTGAATACTGCAGAAAGGAAGATTATGTTTGGGTCGATGCAACTCACTATGAAACAGTCACAAAAGATGATACAAGATCCAATTACACAGCAGGTTAACCCAGAGGGGATGGTAGCATAGTGGACTGGATAAAATTTGCAGTGATATTTATTTACTCTGAAAAGGGAAACTGCCTTTCTCCCCCTCTAAATACCCTGTGGAATACTCTGGAGGAAGCAGCTGAAGTGCTGCTTATACAAGCCACTCTGGAATGGCTCTATGGTGATCAGGATATTCATCCAATGAGTATGCCCCTTAACAGGTCATGGTAGATATGGTAATCAAGGGTAAAATTTTGCTATTGTGAAAGCACAAAAAATCTGAGAAGACTTCTCAGATCTGTGGGCACATCTTCTCTGCATGAGTCTTAAAGATGCAAAAAATATGAGTCTTAAAGATTCATAGGAGAACAGAAAGAGGCAATGAGGAAAGAACTAATCTCAGGAGGTAGAGATTTTTAAATGGTTACTAAAACATGGGATAAATAAAGCAGACATTGATGGAGTTGAAACAAAGGTTCTAATGCAAATGTTGAGTGGACCAACAGTAACTCCTGCTGGTCCTCCAGTTTCAAGAGGCCTAAACAAGCCCATTCTAATCACCCCGTTGTTGCTGTTATTGTTGTTATGTGCCGTCGAGTCATACCTGACTCATAGTGACCCCTCCTTGGGTTTCCGAGGCAGTATCACTACGGAAGTAGGATTGCCCAACCTTCCTTCCGAGGAGTGGCTGGTGGGTTTGAACCGCCAGTCGTCTGGTTAGCAATCACCCCACTCAGTAGGAATTTAATGATGGGAATTCTCACCTGGGATCATATGAAGCACAGGCCAGCTTTAATACAGAACTGGAATGGGCAATTGAAACATTTGTTATCTAAAACAGGTGAGCTGAAGATAAAGGCACGAAGGGCTCTTCACCTTCAACATGAGGGGAGGCAAAGGGAAGATCTCCACTAGACAGATTCCTATGCTTCTCTGGGGCCTCTAGGGAAGAAGAGGATGCCAGTACCACTGGATAGTTCTTCCCTACATTATCTAAAATTGCTTTTTTCCTGCCAGATACTGCAGTCCCAAGATCGGGAATGCAGCTGTATGTGCCAGGAGCAGGTGTGATCCAAAAGACTGTAACTATACCTCTGAACCTGTATTCCAGAATTCCCAAAGGCTTGATAGGGTGGGTTTTACCTTACACCTACATAGCAATTGGGGTTGACAGTGAATACTGCCATACTGCCTATGGTTGAGATAGCCCACTAGTGTTGTACCTATGTAACTCTAGCCAACACGAATGACAGTGGATTGAGGGGGGAAGCATTTTTTAGACTGGTTGTGCTATCAGTAATGTGGACTGGCATAGCAGGTGAACCTGATGTCACTTACCATGGTGGAAAAGTTTAGATAAAATAAATGACAAATGGAAGGAAGGAGGAATAATAGCTGAGGTAAAGGAATGAATAAATGGGTTACGCAGTGGAGGAAGTCTAACAATATGCTGACACAATGAAAGAGACTCAGAGCAAGAGGATAATCTTCTTTTATTAGAGGCCAGAGTGCATGAAATGATTTTTGGAGAACTTGACGAGATCAGATGGATACCTGAAGCAGACCTGAATAGCTGGTGGTACCTAAGTAACCTCATCCTAAGGACTCCTTCCCCTATTGAAGGCTTAATTGTCAATGACTGTTTTAGACTGGTAAAATGATTGGGAGGGGGATATTAATCCTTCAAATATAAAAGGGCCCATAGGTAGAAGAGCAAGGGGGTGGACTGTGGTGCAGTAAAGTACTTAATATAGCCCTTCTAGCTATAGTCTTTGTGACTCCCACACAGTGATTAGGTAGGACTATACAAATAAGGTACTGTGACCCACCAACGGGACTGGATGGCTTGTAGCTAATGCAAATCAGGTGTATAGAACCCTAGTGAGGGTGGGATCATGCAAATAAGGTGTATGTAACCCTAACAAGGGAATTGATCAATTTTGCCATCCCACTAGGCATAGAGGGAGACATGGAGAGAGAGAGGAGCTATAACAAAGAAGACAGTGGGATATAGTAGTTCAAGATGGCAGGAACCAGGAGTCCAGCACCTGATGGCTGTGGTGAGGCTTGCTGACGCATGAAGCTGAGAGTTGTAACACTTGCCCAAGAAGGCCTCGAGCAGCACCCAGCAGCAGAGGGCAAGAAAAAGCTCTTCTGATCAAGAAATGTATCCTGAGTTGTTTCTGTTACTTTTGAGTCATTCCTAATCTCAAGATGTACCCTGTTACTTCCCTAATAAACCACTTAAGTGTAAGTATGGCCCATGAGTTCTATGAGACTTTGCAGTCAATTACCAAACTCAAAGACTGGAGGGAGAGTATGGGGGTAGAGGTGGGGGTAAGTAGTTGATGTTAAAGATAATGGAGTGGTACAGCTGTTTAAAAAAGTTGGACATTTAGGACATCTTTAACCTCTGCCTCATAGGAACCAGCTATATGCTAATCCTTATAAAAGAAATGATTCATTTACAAATGTCCGTTAACAATGTTGTCAGAGGATGATCTGGTAGGATGTAGCTATGGGACTTACCTAGCTCATCCCAGAGTTGCCTGCACTTGTCTGTCATGCTTGTTCCTTGCTGCCTCCAGAGTGTGAGACGTGGGTCAGCCATAAACTGCTCTGTTATAAGTGTCAACATCCTGGCTCCATTGGAGTCTCTCATCCGCAGCATCTCTCGAACCTGATACACAGGAGGGGCAAAGAGTTGGTGACTGCACATCATAAAAAACTATAAAGAGAAAGAAGGGGTGAAGGGGGAAGAGAAGATGAAATATCTAAGCACAATATATCCCAAAAGTCAGAAAGAAGGACTCTTGCTCTGTAAGCAAGTTCTCTGCATGTATCAAGAAAGCCTGCTTAACACTGAGTTTATGCTAATGGTGGTGGAATATTTTGGAAAAGAATAGCAATAATGGTGGCACAACATGAAAAATGTCATCAGTGTCCCTGAGCTGTAAATGTGGAAGTTGTTATTTTGGTGAATGTCTTGGTGTGTGTTTTCACCACAATAAAAGTATTTAAAAAAAAAAAATCCTGCTCAAGAAAGAAGTTGAAGCAAGGTGGATATAATTTTGCATCAATCAGTTCATCCTTTCAAAGGATTTTCTGTTGGCCACTTTTAGTTTGAATAAGTTATTTTTAATTTTAGGATATAAAAATAAAATTTTAAAATAATCATCAACATATATTTAAAAATAATCCTCAAGATGCAAGAACTATGGGGAAAAAGAAATGCAACAGTGTATAATGACATGCATGGAGAGTTGTTTTGTCCTCAAAATATATAACTTTTGATCATGGATTTTCTGTTACGTGTAAAATAGATACCTGCATCCCTGTTTGAAATGATAAACATGTCAGTATCAGAGGTTAATATTTAAAACAATTGGGAAAGGTATTTGGAATGGAGAAAGAAAAATAATCTTGTAGCACCACTGAAACGTATAGTTTATATATATTCATTAAATAAACTTTACTGGCATAAATATGGTCCATTCTTAGTTTAAAATATCCCTATTTTCCCCTTTGATAGAACACTAGCATTTTAAGAGTCCATGTTGAGACTTTAAATTCTATCATATACTAATCTTAAAAAAAAAATGTTTTCAGTGCAATGTTAGTTTTAAAATTTAAATACTCTTAAGAGCACAAATTTACCTATTAAGTTATTTGGAAAACCCTACTGTAGAATTATCTTGAACAATTTATCAGATTTCATAGCACATTTTTGCTTCCCTTCCCTATCACAAGGATTCAGAGCATTTTATTCTCATAATAGGTTCTGAGGCAAAGGGCAAAGGAAAAAAAATGTCTGGTTGAAATACTGTCTCTTCAGGGACACTATTGAGACTCTAGTCTTCAAGGTCTCATCAAACAGATGGAGGATCAAAGCACAGAGAAGGTAGTTTCCTTACTAACACAATCTACCTCCCAGCAAAGCCATGCTAACCCATTTAGATATGGAGAAGGAAAAGGACTACCAAAGTGAGGTAGTAGGGCTCACTGGATATACCTTCTCAGGTCTGCTCTGATCAGCCCTTCTACTAGGTTTTAAGCATTCAGAACAGCTAGGTCAAGTGAGATGTTTATAATGCATGAAGCCAGAAGTATGGTAAGGCCAGCTTACTTTAAAAAATATTAAAAAAAAAATCTCCATGTCTTACCTTGGCAAACATTGAGTTGAGCTGCTTTCCAGAGCCATAGTAACCACCTTGGGAAAGAAAGAGCTTCACCTGTTCTTTCACTTGTTCTTCATCTAAATGCCAACAGTTCTCATCATCAATGCTGGCTCCAGCTGTGGGATCAGGGGCACCTGTGTAGAACAGGCATCATGAAATGAATACCCTAAGTTCACATGCTACACATGGAGCAGGAGCAACATTTTGTAAACATACTCAAATACAGGTGGGTATTCTGCTTTAATCTGGACATTGTCAACTGTGTGGTCCTAGATAAATGTAAGAAATGTAATGTTGGGTTTGTGCTCCTTAGGTCTCAGATGTATTCTCTTCCAAGGCCTACAAATGCCATCTTCAGGGAAAAAGCGTAGAAAGGATACACAAACATGAAAATAGTGATGTATTTTTTTCCTAGGAAGGTGATATTTTTCCTTCTTTTTGCTTTTTTATGAAGTTTAGAAGTGCCTTAATAGACCCATATTATTTTAAAACAAAAAAATGTTTTCTTAGAACATAAAAAAATTCTGCTTTTAGAGTTCACTATAAAATTGTAGCTTCCCAACTGGATTCCACTTCTAGACTTCTATAAATCTGTCCCCTAAAGCACAGGCAAAGCTGCATACAGGATAAAGTTTTGTAACATTATAGGCAAAATCTCTTTCCTTTCTGAGCTCAACTTTACAACCCTGCTTAAAGCGCTACTACCCATCAGCCACTCCTCGGAAGGAAGGTTGGGCAATCCTACTTCCGTAGTGATACTGCCTCGGAAACCCAAGGAGGGGTCGCTATGAGTTGGGG
>NW_006921957.1:3234962-3243515 GCF_000298275.1 Orycteropus afer afer
CAAGATTATCTTCTGTGTCTGTGTTAATTGGTTTCCCTTTTCTTTGTTGAAGAGGGTCTGTGCAAGCCTTCTGCCTAGTCCGCCATCTTGCCCCGCCCCAAATCTGCTCTTTTGGTAAGCAATTTATTCTCCAGGGAACTAGGAATGCTCATATATTCATTCATCCCACAAATAGTAATGAACACATATGATCTGTCAGTTTATCTACTTTATGCTACTTTTCATTAAATGTTTTAATCTTAACACAGATCTGATATTACTTTCCTGCTCAAAAGCCTTCAGTGATGCACTATTCCTAAATTAAGTCCAGATGCCTAAGTTTGGCATTCAAGGCCTTGTATACTCATGCCCTTTTATTTCTAGTATTGTTTTTGCTATACTTATGCTATACTTCAGGTAGAAACTTAGTGTTACCAGAAGTCAATCACATTTTATTATGATTTTACTTATGCCTTTTCCCTTTACTTCATGTCTTCTCCCTGCCCCAAAGTTGTTTTGTCCAAACAGCAATATTCTCCTTGTTAATATACCTCAGCTCTAGAATCAGGGCCACAATGAGAAATGGAAACCATAAGGTAAGTATTCAGAAAGGCTAACACTGCCAAATTCATGTATTGGCTTAGTTCACTTGGCAGGAGAGGCTCTTCCCTACCTCCTCATCAAATTAGCCATCTATACCCCATTGCCACCTGTCAAAAGTAAGCCCATCTTATGTTCATATACTCAGTACATGAAGGCAGTAACATTCTTCATAGCACTTTATTACTGCTCTCTTAAAGATCTACCACATTTTGTTTTATATTTGAATTGTGTATTTCTATATATTCCCAACTAAATTGAAATTTAAGGTAGAGTTTCATTTTTGTACCTCACAGTGGCTGGCTCTTTACAGCATTGAGTTACATATATATGTTGTTATTGTTGTTAGATGCTATCAAGTCAGCTCCAATTCATAGGGACTCTATGTACAACAGAATAAAACACTGCCCAGTCCTGTGCAAGGCTCATAATCTTTGCTATACCAATATAATATTTATAGAATGTACAAACATGCATCTTACTGACTACCTAGATTTAAGCTTCAAGGTGACAAATATTATGTCCTATACACCTTTTGTCTTACAATTTGTCTGTTAGTTTGTCATACTGTGGTGGCTTGCATGTTGCTATGAAGCTGGAGGCTATGCCATCAGTATTTCAAATACCTTCAGGGTTACCAGTGGTGGACAGGTTACAGTGGAGCTTTCAGATTGAGAAAGACTGGGAAGAAGGAAGGGGCCATCCACTTCTGAAAAAGTTGGCCAGTGAAAACCTTACGAAAAGTAGTGAAACACTGTCTGATATATTACTGGAAAACTTTATGAATAGTCCTGAAACACTGTCTGACATAGTGTCAGAAGGTCAGAAGGCACTCAAAATATGATGGGGAAAGAGCTGCCTCCTCAAAGTACAGTTGACCTTACTGATGTGGCTGGAGTAAAGCTTTTGGTACCACCATTTGCTGATGGGGCACAACTCAAAATGGGAAGAAACAACTGCAAGCACCCATTAATAATCAGAACAAGGAACCAAATATGAATCTATGAAAACTGGAACTTGTAAAAAATGAAATGGAACCCATAAAGATCAATATCCTAGGCATTAATGAGCTGAAATGGACTAATTTTAGCCATTTTGAACCAGACAATCATGTGGTCTACTATGCCAAGAATGACAAATTGAAGAGGAATGTCAATGCAAGACCAGTGACTTATTCATTGCAAGTATCTTTTTTCAACAACATTAATGGTGGCTGTACACATGGACCTCATCAGTTGGAATACACAGGAATCAGATTGACTACATCTGTGGAAAGAGGAGACGGAGAAGCTCATTAGTGAGCTGAAATGGACCAGTTTTGGGCATTCTGAATCAGGCAACCATAGCCCTGAATGACAAACTGAAGAGGAATGGTGTGGCATTCATCATCACAAATGATGTTTCAAGTTCTGTCCTTAAGTACAGTGCTGTCAATGATAGGATAATATCCATATGTCTACAAGGAAGACCTGTCAATACTACTATAATTCAAATTTATGCACCAACCACCAAAGCCAAAGATGAGGAAATTGAAGATTTTTATCAACTTCTGCAGTCTAAAATTGACCAAACATGCAATCAAGATGTGTTGCTTATCACTGGTGATTGGAATGCAAAAGTTGGAAACAAAGAATAATCACCAGTAGTTGGAAAATTGGCCTTGGTGACAGAAATAATGCTGGAGATCTTATGATAGAATTTTGGAAGACCAATGACTTATTCATTGCAAATACCTTTTTTTTCAACAACACAAACGATGGCTACACACATAGACTTTGCCAGATGGAGTACACAGGAATCAGACTGACTACATCTGTGGCAAGAGGAGATGGAAAAGCTCAATATCTTCAGCCAAAACAAGTTCAAGAGCTGATTGTGGAAACGACCATCAAATACTCAGATGCAAGTTCAACTTGAACACAATTAAAAGAAGTCCACAAGAGCCAAAATATGAGCTTGAATATATCCCTCCTGAATTCAAAGACCATCTAAAGAATAGATTTGATGCACTGAACACCAACGACAAATTGCCACCAGGTGGCAAATGCATTCCTTGGAATGGAATGCATATGAAATACGAGAAAGGAAAAGATGCTAGGGATGACTACCAGGTTTCTGTCCTGAGTTAGTGACTGTTAGCGGTGCTTCTTACTGGATGATGAACACAGGAGGTATCTTAGTTTCTTAGTGCTATTGTAATGGAAATTCCACATATGGATGGCTTTAACAAACAGAAATTTAATTTCTCACAGTTTAAGAAGCTAGAAGTCTGGATTCAGGACACTGGTTCTAGGGGAAGGCTCTTTGCTCTAGGAAAAGATCCTTGTCTTTCAGCTTCTCTTCCTTGGTTCCTTGGTGATCTTCATGTGGCATCAGGCTTTCTCCATTTGTGCTTCTTCGCTTCTCATCCATTCTTTTTCTACCTCAGAAATGATTGGCCACTTTTGAGTTCATTTACTACATGGATGAATCTTGAAAATATCATGCTGAGTGAATGAACTATCTCAGCTGCAAAAGAACATTCTACACTGATATGGCCTCATTAACATAATAACAAAGAAAATCCTATTCCTAAATGGGATTACATTAATAAATATTAGAATTTATAGCACATATTTTTGGGAGACACAATTCAATCCATAACAGGAGGGGAAATATGTTTGGAAAAGAAGACCATAAATTCATGTTTGAATATGTTAATCTTTGTGATTATGTCTTTGGGATGTGAAATAGTTAGTTGGATATAGAGTCTAAACCTCAGAATATATGGGATGGAGAAATAAATCTCTGATTCACAGTACACAGGTGACATCTGAAGTTGACAATCTAGCTGAGATTGCCTATGGAGAACATACAGAGTAAGAAGAGGAGAAAACAAAATTAATCTAAGAGAAATGCCAATATTCATAGGTGAGAAAGTAGAGGAGCGTACAGCACGTAGAAATGAATTAACAAGAGCACAGACAGCTTTAACTAGACAAATGAGGCCTGAGGTTAACAAACTGGCCTCTCCAGGTGCCCCTCCTTAAGTCCCAGGTAAAATATATATGTATTTTTTAAACGGTAAAAATGTCCCTATATATGCTCACTGGCTGGAACATTTCAGTCTTTTCATAAAAAGGTATAAAAGTATAAAGCTATTTGCCCTCAGAAGCTGTAAAGTGGACCTCGGGATTATAAGAGACATGGTGACAAGTGAAGATAGAATGGAAAGAATGCCTTTTATAAATAATTATGAAACAAACCATCCCGTGGGTTAAGGCTCCAAGTGAGCACTGAGGCTGTACAATGGGACTTGTTCTGAGGGGGCTACTCAGTCTATGGAATCAATTTTTCTTTCATTCTTAAATTTCCTTACTTACATTATAAAAGTAATGCATGCTTCTTGTGGAGAAACTGGAACCCACATCAATTGCTGGTGTGAATACAAACTGGTATAGCCGCCGTGGAAAACAATTTGGTAGCTCCTCAAAAAACTGAACACAGAACTACCGTATGACCCAGCAATCCCAATCCTAGGTATATACCCAGAAGAAGTAAAGCCATGAACACAAACGGAAACCTGTACACCAATGTTCATTGCAGCACTTTTCACAATAGCCAAAAGGTAGAAACAAATGAAATGTCCATCAACAGATCAATGGATTAAAAAAGTGTGCTATATGCACACAATGGAGTATTACTCATAAAGAGAAATGAAGTTCTAATGGATGAACTTGAAAACATCATACTGAGCAAAGTCAGTCAGATATAAAAAGGACAAATATTGTATGATCTCATTTATATGGAATAAGCAAATATAAAGAAACCAAAGATTATTAGTGGTTACCAGGGATGGGAGAGAGGGTGAAAAAGGGAGTTTTTGCTAATAGAACAGTAAGTTTATGTTAATGATGGTGGAATTATCTGGAAAAGGATACAGGGAATGGTTGCACAACTTGAATGTAACCAATGTCACTGAATTGTAGATGTAGAAATTATTGATATGATGTATACACACTGTTATGTACACATTCACAATTTTAAAAAGTAATGCATGCTTATTGAAGAAAATACACTAAAGCATAAAGAAAATAATAATGCACTCATAATTCCATCAGTCAAAGACTGTTAATATTATGATGCGTTCGTTTCCTTCTGGTCTTTTTCCTCTGTACAGATGCTTAACATAGCAGTAGCACCAGAAGCCATCTAAAGTCAGTAAGGGGAGGGATAAGAACCATTCATCTGAAGCCGATTCCCATGAAGTAGAGGTCACACATACCTGCACTCTCCAACTTTTTACCAGATCTGACATCAGCTGTCCTCCCTTCAGCACTTAACTGCTCTGCTGGGTTTGATAATGTGTTGCAATGGCCACACAGAACTCACAGACCATACTCATGATTAGGGGATTTATCAGAGAAGTAACAAGTAACAATTAAGGATCAGGATCAACCTGGAGGTAAAAGCAACAACTCAGGAGACAGGAAACAGTTCATCAATCAGGACTGCTTCCAACCAAAACAGTTCTCAGCTCCTTCTTGGCTGTGCCCACAGGCAAGCCTCACTTCTTGGCTGTGCCTGCAGGCAGGCTGCACTTTTCTCGGCACTTCTCTTGGCTGTACCCCAAGGCCAGCCCCACTCAGACCTCTGCTACCAGATCCTGCTCAGCCTGACCTCTGCCTTCCTCAGGCAAGCGTTACAGTTTTTTTTTGGCTCCACCACGAAGTGCCTGGAGGCACCTCACTCCATCAGCAAGCCTCTTGCCCAAAGGAGCTCAGCTCTCTTGCTCTGTGGGTTGGTTAGCCTAGTTCTGTCAACATATGCCCAAAGACACCCTACTCTGCCAGCAGCTTCCCATCTGAAGGTTCTCTGCTCTCTTGTTTCATGAGTTGGGAAGCACACTACAGCTGTCTTGCAGTCCCATGCCATGGCTGTCTTGTGCTGCTGCTGTCCTGAGCCCTCTCCAGTGTTATAGCTCTCTGTCTCCTGGGTCTAGAAGATTTTCAGCAGAGGGGTCCTGGTTTCAAGGGTGAGCTCTACTCCTGGTTCTTCTTGATGGCAGTGAGGTCCCCCTCAGCGTCTATGGATTTAGCTCTTTTTTAAGTCTACTCCCACCAAGACCATGAATTGACCAATGCCTTCAGCAGGGTACAGTCACCTTATTTGCATAGTAAACTATCCAATCCCTGCAAGGGTTTTATGTACTTTATCTGCTTAGTAAACTGTCCAATCACTTGCAAGATTGTGGCCTAACAAATCATTTTGGCAGAACTACTAATACAGGGGCAGAAAGGCTATATAAAAGAAAGCTGTTGCACTGCACATGTGTCTGCATACACACATTTCTAATTGATTTGACTATCAGAGCAACTGAATAGAAGTGGTAATAGTGGACAACCTTTTCTTGTTTCCTGATTTTGAAGAAATGCTTCTAATGTGTCCAATATAGAATGAGAGTTGCAGTTTTATGAAGATAACCTTTATTATTATGTTAAGGCAATAGTTCTTAAAAGTGCTGAGTCTACAGAGACCCCTTAAGGGGTCCATTAGGTTAAAACTATTTTCATAGTTAAACTAAATGTTATTAGCCTTTTTTTTTTTTTTTTTTAATTTTCACTTTTGCACAGATGGTACAAAAGAAATAGTGGATAAAACTTAAAGTAACTTAATATGAATCAAGGCAGGGGCACCAAACTCTACTAGTAGTCAATATATTCTTCCCTGATACAATTTGGAATAAAAAATGCAGTCTAACTTATGAATGTCCTTGATGAAGTGGTAAAAATTATTACTTTTATTAACTATTGTGATGGTTATACTTGTGTGTCAACTTGGCTGGCCTGGTTGAGTGGCTGCACAGCTGGTAGTAGTTATTCCTCATGATGAGACTGGCAATCAACTCCATGGTGGGATCTACCACAAGCAGCTGAGTAGCTACCTTTGGGATGTGGTCTGCTTCCTGTATATAAGGAGAAGCCTTGGGGATAGTTTCCAACTTATGGCATGCTTGAACCCTGCATGTAGCTGTGTCGTTGTTCAGCAGCCTGCCATGCTTTGCCGATCTTGGGACTTACAATGGACTTGACTTAATGGCCTGCTGTGTGGTTTGGTAACATTGGGACTTTGCCATTTTATTTGTCGACCTTGGGCTTGTTAGCCTCCGCAGCCAGTAGCTGCCTAAGTGAAGAGATGCCTCTAGCTTCAGTGTGCTGGGAGTAGCAGGCAGAGCTGAAGCCCAAGGTGGAGGAGCCTTCACCCAGACCCTAGAGCCTGGCACTTTGAACTCGGACTTCTAGCCTCCCAAACTGTAAGAGAATAAATTCCTGGCTGTCAAGGCCATCCCATTTGTGGTATATTCTTGTCAGAGCAGCACTAGGTAACCAGAACAAATATCAACTCTTGATTGCACATCTTTTTAATATTCCATATGATGAAAATATGAAGTACATATAAAGCACTTTCGCTATATGTACAAAGCACTTCTGTTAAATGTATACTCAAGTATGAAGGCTGTCTTGAGGAAAAGTACTTCATGGTTGTCTGAGGTGCATGAACTAGCCATTTTTTTTTTTTTTCATGAAATACCATTTTTACTTGAGGGAATAACTGACAGACAATTGTGGTTTTTCAAACTTGGTTATATGGCAAACATTTGCTCAAAAATGATCAAAGTTAGTCTATCACTTCAAGGAAAACAACTGACAGTATTTGTTGTCAATGACAAAACTTGAGATTTCAAGCAAATTTACAGTTTTAGAAAACTTGTATCTGTCACTGTCAGCTTGACTGTTTCCTAATTTTTAAATACTTTTCTGATAATAGTGGTGATATTAAAGAAATGAAATATTTTGCTATTGTGCAATGTGTCAACATTTGGAAGATATGAATAACTTGGTGAACCAATATTTCCAAATGATTAACGGATGATATTCCCAAAAAACAAAAAATCAACTCATGAATGAATATTCAATGTACAAGACAGACCAATGGATTCCCTCATGCCCTTTTTATGGTAAAAAAATTTTATTAAGGAGCTTCTAAGGGGGTGAAGGGGTGGGGACAATGAGGTCCGAAGACCACAATATATAGGAGCTCTGGTGACATAGTGCCTAAGGCACTTGACTGCTAACCAGAAGATTGGCGGTTCAAACCCACCAGCCACTCCTTGGAAGAAAGGTTGAGCAATCTACTTTTATAGTGATACTGCCTTGGAAACCCAAGGAGGGGTCGCTATGAGTCGGAATTATGTGTCAGTTTGGCTGGGCCTGGTTTTGAGTAGCTGGGTAACTGGATGTAGTTATTCCCCATGGTGAGATTGGTAATCAACACGGTGGAATCTACTGGAGCAGCTGAGTAGCTGCCTTAGGGATGTGGTCTGCTTCAGGTGTATAAGGAGAAGCATTAAGAACAGTCTCTGCAGTTTTTTGGCATGACTGAACCCTGCATGTAGCCAGCTCTTCAGTCATCAGCCTGCCATGTTTCCTGCCAATCTTGTGACTGTCTCTGTCTGGACTTGAACTACTGACCTACCATGCTGTTTGATAATACTGGGACTATGCCATTTTATTTGTCAACCTTGGGTTTGTTAGCCTCAGCAGCAAGCAGCTGCCTGAGTTAAGAAAAGCCTCCTGCTTCAGTGGGCTGGGAGCAAGAGGCAGAGTTGAAGCCCAAGGTCAAAGGGCTTTCACCCAGCCCCTAGAGCTGGCACTCTGGACTCAGATTTCTAGCTTCCTAAATAGTAAGAGAATAAACTGTTAAAGCCATCCCATTTGTGTGTTTCTCTTAGAGTGGCACTAGAGGTAACTAAAACAATAAAAGAATGAAAAGCTGCCTGGTTCTGACCCATCTTCATGATAGTTAGTATGCTCAAGTCCATCACTGTAGCCACTATGTATTTTGAGTGCCTTCCAACCAATATTGTCTTCTATATGATTGGGAGCTCTGGTAGCATAGTGGCTAAGGCACTTGACTGCTAACCAGAAGGCTGGC
>NW_006921957.1:3243615-3252008 GCF_000298275.1 Orycteropus afer afer
TCCTCGGAAGGAAGATGGGGCAATCTACTTCCGTAGTGATACTGCCTCGGAAACCCAAGGAGGGGTCGCTATGAGTCGGGGCCGACTCAACGGCATATAACAACAACATATCTAATAATATTCTGTTGAGATCCATAATGTTTTTATTGGCTAATTTTTGGAAGGAGATCACCAGGCCTTTCTTCCTAATCTGTCAATGGGGACACTTCCTAAAACCTGTCCACCATGTGGCATAGCTTCTAGCATCATAGCTTTATGTAAGCCACCACAGTATAACAAACTGACGGATGGTGAACAATGCATGTAGCTCTCAACAAACTACTTCTGGTCAAATTTTGATGTAGTATCAAAGAAAAGGATCCACAATTATCTGAAAAGGCTACATTATATATCCATGTGAGGGTGGATCTTACATACTTCAACTAAAGTAACATATCACAACAGCCTGAATGCAGATGCAGATATGAGAATCCAGCTGTCTTCTATTAAGTCAGACATTAAAGAGATTTACAAAAATATAATACAATGGTACTTTTTTTTTGGGGGGGGATAGTTATTTTTCATAAAACATGCTATTTATGTTAGGATATAATGGGTTTATTATTTTTAAAATATGCAAATATTTTCAGTTTTAAGTTCTAATACTACTTGTAAATATCAATAGATATAACCCACATAAACAAATAAGCTCTTTGGGGGTCTTCAATAATTTTTAAGAGTATAATGGGTTCTAAAACCCAAAAGTTTAAATACTGCTGAGTTAAGGGAATTTTCTTTTAATCCTAGTCTACCAAGTGTCCTTTAAAAAATTTAAATAATGAATGGATTGTATCTTATTATATGTTTCTTTTTTAATTTATTGGGATGTTCGTATGTCATTTCTCCTTTAATCTTTGCATGTGTTGAATGGCATTGATAGATTTTCTAATAATTCTATATCCTTGCATTTTCCTGAAATAACTAAACTTGGTCTTGGAATCATTGTTGGATTTGGTTTGCTTTTATTTTGCTTATGACTTCTGCATCAATATTTATGAGTCAAATGACCATATAGTTTTCCTTTCTCATACCATCCTTATCTGATTTTGGTATCAGCTAAGGGACACCAGGAAGTGAGCCAGTGGCGGTTTGGAACAGCTAAGGGATACCAGGAAGTAAGTAGAGTGGTTTGGAACAACTAAGGGAGAGAAACTTGTCTGTCTGTGTGTCGTACTGTGGTGGCTTGAGTGTTGCTTTGAGGTAGGAGGCTATACCACTGGTGTTTCAGATGCCAGCAGGGTTACCCATAGTGGAAAGGTTTCAGTGGAGCTTCCAGAATGAGACAGACTCGGAAGAAGGAAGGGGCTGTCCACTTCTCAAAGAACTGGCCAGTGAAAACCTTATGAATAGCAGTGAAATACTGTCTGAAATGTTCTGGAAAACTTTATGAATAGCCCTAAAACAGTGCCCAACACAGTACCAGAAGATGAGCCCCTCAGGTTGGAGGGCACTCAAGATATGACAGGTCTCAGCATAGAGCTGACCTTAATGATGTGGATAGAGTAAAGCTTTTGGGATCTTCATTTGCTAATGTGGCACGACTCAAAATGAGAAGAAACAGCTGCAAACAGCCATTACTATTTGGAACATGGAATGCACAAAGTATGAATGTAGGAAAATAGGAAGTTGTCAGAAATGAAAATGAACACATAAAGATAGATATCCTAGGCATTAGTGAGCTGAAATGGACTGCTTTAGGCCAATTTGAATAAGACAACCACATGATCTACTATGCTGGGAATGACAATTTGAAGAGGAATGGCATGGCATTCATCATCACAAAGAATGTTTCAAGATCTATCCTAAAGTCCATTGCTGTCAGTGACAGGACAATATCCATATACCTACAAGGAAGACCAATTAATATTATTATTCAAATTTACATACCAACCACCAAAGCCAAAGATGAGGAAGTTGAAGATTTTTCCCAACTTCTGCTGTCTTAAATGAACCAATCATGCAATCAAGATGTGTTAATTATCACTGGTGATTGGAATGCAAAAGTTGGAAACAAAGAAGAATCACCAGTGGTTGGAAAATACAGCCTTGGTGATAGAAATGATGCTGGAGATCTCACGATAGAATTTTGCAAGACCAACGACTTATTTATTGCAAATACCTTTATTCAACAACAGAAATACCGGCTATACACGTGGACTTTGCCAGGCAGAGTACACAGGAATCAGACTGACTACATCTGTAGCAAGAGAGGCAATAGAGAAGCTCAATATCATCAGCCAAAACAAGGTCAGGAGCTGATTTGTGGAACAGACCATCAACTGCTTATTTGGAAGTTCACGTTGAAGTTGAAGACAATTAAAGCAAATCCACAAGAGCCAAAATATGATTTTATTGATTATATCTCTCCTGAATTTAGACACCATCTAAATAATAGATTTGATGCATTGAACACTGTGGGATGACATCAAGGACATTATCCATGAAGAAAGCAAGAGGTCATTAAAAAGACAGGAAAGGAAGAAAAAAACAAAATGGATGTGAGAAGAGATTCTGAAACTTGCCCCTGAATGGTGAGTAGCTAAAGCAAATGGAAGAAATGACAAGATAAAAGAGCTGAACAGAAGATTTCAAAGAGCAGCTTGAGCAGACAAAGTCAATTATTACAATGAAATGTGCAAAGAGTTAGAAAACCAAAAGGGAAGAACATGCTCAGCATTTCTCAAGCTGAAAGAATTGAAGGAAAAATTCAAGCCTCAAATTGCAAGACTGAAAGACTCCATGGGCAAAATACTGACTGATGCAGAAAACATCAAAATAAGATGGAAGGAATACACAGAGTCACTATACCAAAAAGAAGTGGTCAATGTTCATCCATTTCAGGATGTTGCATATGATCAAGAAGCAACGGTACTGAAGGAAGGGTCAGAGCTGTACTGAAGGAATTGGTGAAAAACAAGTTTCCAGGAATTGATGGAATACCAACTGATGTTTCAACAAATGGATACTGTGCTGGAGGCATTCACTTGGCTATACCAAGAGATTTGGAAGATAGCCACCTGGCCAACTGACTGGAAGAGATCCATATTTGTACCTATTCCAAAGAAAGGTGATCCCACAGAATGTGGAAATTATCGAACAATATCAGTAATATCACACGCAAATAAAATCTTACTGAAGGTAATTAAAAAAAGATTGCAGCAATATATTGACAGAGAACTTCCAGAAATGCAAGCTGGATTCAGAAGAGGATGTGGAATGAGGGATATCATTGCTGATGTCAGATGGATCTTGGCTGCAACACAGAATACCAGAAAGATGTTTACTTGAGTTTTATTGACTATGCAAAGAATTCAATTGTGTGGATCATAACAAATTATGGATAACATTGAGAAGAATGGGAATTCCAGAACACTTAATTGTACTCATGAGGAACCTGTACATAGACCAGGAGGCTGTTGTTTGAACAGAACAAGGGGATACTGCATGGTTTAAAATCAGGAAAGGAGTGTGTCAGGTTTGTATCCTTTCACCATACTTACTCAATCTGTATGCTGAGCAAATAATCCAAGAAGCTGGACTATATATGAAGAAGAACATGGCATCAGGATTGAAGGAAGGCTCATTAACAACCTGTGATATGCAGATGACACAACTTTGCTTGCTGGAAGTAAGGATGACTTGAAACACTTACTGATGAAGACTGAAGACTACAATCTGCAGTACGGATTACACCTCAATACAAAGAAAACAAAAATTTTCACAACTAGACCAGTAAGCAGCAACACAATAAATAGAGAAAAGATTGAAGTTGTCAAAGACTTCATATTACTTGGTTCTACAATCAACACCACTGGAAGCAGCAGTCAAGACATTAGACGATGTATTGCAATGGGCAAATGTGCTGCAAAAGACCTCTTTCAAGTGCTGAAGAGCAAAAATGTCTCCCTGAAGACTAAGGCGTGCAGAACCCAAGCCATGGCATTTTCAATCACTTCATATGCATATGAGAGCTGGACAATGAATAAGTAAGACCAAAGAAGAGTTGATGCTTTTGAGTTGTGGTGCTGGTGAAGAATACTGAGAGTACACGGACTGCTAGAAGAACTAAGAAATCTGTCCTGGAAGAAGTGCAGCTAGAATGCTCCTTGGAAGCCAGAATAGCCAGACTTCATCTCACCTACTTTGGTCATGTTGTCAGAAGGGACCATTCCCTGGAGAAGGATATCATGCTTGGTAAAGTGGAGGGTCAGTGAAAATGAGGAAGGCCCTCAACAAGATGGATTGACACAGTGGGTGCATGATGGGCTCAAGTAGAGCAAGGATCGTGAGGCTGGCACAGGACCAGGCAGTTTTTCATTCTGTTGTACACAGGGTTGCTATGACTCAGAGATGACTCGATGGCACCTAATAACAATAACAATATCACTGTTTTTACTAACTTTGTAATGAGTCCAAGAATAGCCTCCACTTTTAATTCCCTGAAAGAGTTGTTGTAAGATTGGAATGATGTGTTCTTTGAAAGTTTAGTAAAAATTTCCTGTAAAATTGTCTAGATCTAGTGTTTTCATTTTTAACCTCTGCTTCAATCTTTATAATTATAAAACTACTCAAGTTCACCATCTGTACTTGGTTAAGTTTTAGCAGGTTTTATTTTTCTAGAAATTTGTCTATTTTATTTGTTTTCAAATTATTCTTGTACAAATTTGACTGTCATACTATTTTAAAAAATTTTGAGGAATAACAGATTTTTCATTAAACTTTTAAAAACTGAAATAGAAATTCTGAAAAGTACTTATATCATAAATGTACAGCTTGATGAGTTAATAAAATCATTAGAACTGTGTAAGTATCACCAAGGTCAAGAAACAGATTACTACCAGCACTCAATAAGCCCTCTTTTTACCCCCTCTCAAACACTGTCCCCTTTCCTGTTTCCCAAAGGTAACTACTAACTTAACTTCTAACACCATGGAACTGTTTTTGAACTTTATATTAAATAGCATCATACAATATATATTCTTCTGTGTCTGGCTTATTTCACTTAATATTACATTTGTAAGAGTCACCAATGTTATTGTATTTAGCAGTATTCAATTTGTTTTCATTGAAGTAACCAAAACCAAACTCACTGCCTCCTTTCTGAGGCAGTATCTCTATGGAAGTAGAATGCCCAATTTCCTTCTGAGGAGTGCCTGGTGGGTTTGAACTGGCAATCTTCTGGTTAGCAGTCAAATGCCTCAGGCACTACATTACTAGAGCTCCTTTTACAGGAATATATCACAATTTAGTTAGCCATTCCACTGTTGATAAACATTTGGATTGCTTCTGTTTTACAAATTACACTGCTCATTTCTAGTGGATAGACATCTAAGAGAAAAATGTCTAGGCCACAGGGTATGCATATGTTCAACTTCAGTTAGATAATATTAGCTTCCCACAGTGATTATAACAATTTACACTCCCACCAGCAATATATGATTTGTAGTTGCTCAATTTCTCACCCATACTTGATATTGATAGTTTAAAAGATGTTAACCATTCTGTGATTCCTTAAAAAGTTGGAATTAGAAATACCATTTGACCTAGACATTCCGTTATTAGGTATATATCCTAAAGAAGTAAGAACCAGGACAAGAACAGATATATACACACCCATGTTCATGGCAGCACTATTTACAGTAGCAAAAAGATGGAAACAACCTAGGTGCCTGTGGTAAATTACCTGGCATGATTTTTCTAGCCATAATTTCTATAACTCCTACTTTGCTGTGAGCATCTGAGTGGCTGATTGTTAAAGTTATCCACTTGGTGTATTTCTGTTGGAGTGGCAGGAAGTAATTTTCTAGTCAGTTCATTCTCCCTCAGGTGTATAGAATTCTGATGTTGGGACTGGTTAGTTTGGCCACTCTGTCAGATTCAAAAGGAGCCCTCCTAGAGGCAGAGAGAGTCTCTCTGACTGCCAGCTGAGAAAGACGTGCTGCTGAGAGAAACGTGCTCCTGAGAGACATGAGACAGACACACTGATGAAAGAGAGATGCAAGAGAGACATGCTGCTGAGAGAGAGATGTGCTACTGAGAGAGACTAAGAGAGACCGTTGACTAAGAGATGGATGTCTGAGAGAGACAGAGTGTGTTCCTGAGCTTGAATTGTAGCCTGTTGCTTCCCTAATAAACCCCATAATCTGTGAGTTCTGTGTGGACACTGCAGCCAATTATTGAACTCAGCAGAGAGGTGGTGGGTGCTGTGGGATGAACGTTTGGTGTCAAGGATGGTAAAGAGGGCTGGAGGGTGGCGGCATGTCTGGCTTCATAGGAGCAGGACTTAGGCACTGATGGTAATTCTGTCCTCCTCTCTGCCCCTTTACCACTGCCCATCAACAGGACAGATAACCAAAGTATGGTACATACACCACATGGAATACCATGCAACCCTAAAGAATAACATAGAATCTGAAAAACACTGCATAACGTGGATGAACTTGGAGGACAATATACTGAGTGAAATAAGTCAATCCCAAAAGTACAAATATTGTATTAGTTCATTATTGTAAAAAGTCAAGGAAAGGTTTATATATGGAAGGAAATTTTCTTTGTTGGTTACCAGGGGTGGGAGGGGAGGGGAGGGAACACTGTTAGATAGGTAGAGACAAGTATTGATTTGGGTGAACAGAATGGCAATGTATGAAATGTGAGTGAATAACATGGTGGCACTGAGGAAGAAGAAGACAGAGAGAGGTGCACGGGAGGTAAGACAACAAAGATGAGCCCTTTTGCGTATATAGTACTGCACTGTCGGTGAAGGCAAACATTGATCTATGGGTCGATAGATAGGTGGACAGGCTGAACTATTAGGTTTGTCTATGCAGGGGGGCATCTGACTTGATGGCAGTGAGTTTGGTGTTTGCTTTTTTATGCAGGGGGAAGTGTGCCCATGACCAGGTATAGGGTTAGTGGACAATGTTTGTCAAGTATATTTCTAAAGGGACAAGGTTGTAGTTACTTCTTGGCCACAGCTAGCTACCCAGAGGGAGTGAGTAGTTGGACCTGTAGGCTCAGGACCATAGTCGCAGGGGATATCAAGCTCAACTGGATAACATACTACACAAAAACATTGTTCCACATCCTACTTTGGCGAGCAGTGACTGGGATCTTAAAAGCTTGCAAGCAGCCATCTAGATACAACAATGGGTCTCTCCTTGTCCAGAGCAAAGAAGAATGAAGAAAACCAAAGACACATGGAAACAATTAGTCCTAGCAACTGGTACACCATGTGATCCACAGCCTATACAACTATGAGACCAGAAGAACTAGGTGGTACCCTGCTACCACTATCAACCACTTCGAGGGGGATCTACGTAGGAGATCCTGGATAGAGTGGGAAGGAACAAAACTCAAAATCATTAAAAAAAAAAAAAAAAAGGGGACCAGATTTGCTGGTCTGATAGAGCCTGGTGGAACCCCTAGCTGCCTAGCTGCCCTTCGAGTCTGGAATTGAACCCACTCCTGTGGCTTCCAGCCAAACAAAAGACAGGAATATGAGCTGAACGTTTACATTAGGTAGATACACTCCTTGGAGAGATCAATCATGGGAGAATAGAAGGGTTGTGTATGCACAGAGAGATAGCTCAGGGGGCAGGAGTGCATGAGAAGGAAGAACACAGGGAAGAGGTAACCATGGGGAGGAAGTGGGAGGGAAGCTGTTTCACTGTGCGAAATTGCAGTCAACACCATGAGACAAAGTGTATGTGAGCTGCTGTACGGAAAATGTATTTGTTCTATAAACTTTCACCCAAATCACAATAAAAATAATAAAAAAAAAGATTTTGGCCATTCTGGTGGGGGTATAGTGTTATCTCATTGTGCTTTTATGTTTTCCTGATTATTAAGTTAATGTACCTTTTAACATGTTTATTAACCATTTGGATATCCTTTTCTGCCAAGTGCCTATTCAAGTCCCTTGTCCATTTTACTATTTGCAGGGATTCTTTATATATTTTGTATTCAAGCCCTTTGACAGTTATGGATTATAAGTATCTTCTCCCACTATTTGCTTGCCTTTGCATTTTCTTAAAAGTGGCTTTTTAAATAGATACTCTTAATTTTCAATGTGGTTCAATTTAACTCTTTTCTTACTTAAGAAATCTTTCCCTATCTCATGAAAGGACATGAAAATATGTTCTCATGTTATCACATATAAACTTTATTGTTTTATTTTCATATCTATATCTACAATCCATCTGGCATTGATTTTTCTGTATGGTATGAAATAGGAATCAATTTTTTTTTCACATGAATATTCAATAACTTCAGCACAATTTATTGATAAGATTCTTCTCTTCCCATTTCTGGGCACTTTGTGGGATCCTTTCACTTTAGAAATTTGGAAACTCATA
>NW_006921957.1:3252108-3253641 GCF_000298275.1 Orycteropus afer afer
ACACACGTATTTTGTTGTTGTTATGTGCCGTTGAGTCAGACCTGACTCACAGCAACCCCTCCTTGGGTTTCTGATGTGGTATCCCTACCGAAATAGATTGCCCAACCTTCCTTCTGAGGAGTGGCTGGTGGGTTTGAACCTCCAGCCTTCTAGTTAGCAGTCAAATGCCTTAGGCACTATGCCACCAGAGCTCCCTATGCTAGGTGATAGTGACTCAGAAATTAGTAAGGTATGGTTCTTGACCTCATTCCTCAAGGTTTCTTTGTTTGTTTTTTTCTTTCTTGACATTCACTCTTTCTTTATGGATAAGCAGGAACTAAAGTCTTGGCTGGAATGCTGTATCCCAGAGAATCTTGGGTATGGAGTCACCAAAGTAAATCACAAAAAGGGCATGGAGTAGTGCCAGAGGTAGAGTTGAAAAGATAGTCCAAATTCAATCACCGATCCTAAAAGGACCAAGCAAAATCTAGCTATAAATACATATCAAGACTAATTTTAGAAAAATGTTTCAGAGAAGTGAGGAACAGAGCAAATCCTAGGTCTATTCCTGAGATGAAAAATAGTTAGCAAGCAGTTTTAGAAATATTATTCCTGGTCTCTTAGTCTGTTTGAGTGAGGAGTGGGATTAGGGAGAAAGGGGAAGGAAGATGTTCAAAGTACTTAAATATTCAGCAGGGAACAGAAACATGACTTCAAGTATCATCTCTGTGCTACAGACTCAATATTCTGACTTTCCTCCTCAATTCCAGATCCACAGAGCTAACTATCAGAAATCTTTACAAAATATCCTTTCTAAAACTCTCACTGCTTTCAAGTCAGTTCCAATTCATAGTGACCCGTCCTTGGGTTTCCGACGCAGTATGTCTATGGAAGTAGATTGTCCAGTCTTCCTCCCAAGGAGTGGCTGGTGGGTTTAACCACCAGCCTTCTGGTTACTAGTCAAAGGCTTTAGGCACTATGCCACCTTTAAATTTATCTTCCTTCCAAATTCATTCATCTTCTTATGCTCCCTAATTAATGGCCACATCATCAAATCATCAATGCCACGTGAGCTAGATATTTTGGAATTCAGTTTTCTCTCATCATCTTCTTCTTCTTCACTCCCAAGTCATCAACACACCTGGATGTTGTGCTCAGTCCATTTTACCTCTTCATTATCTCCATTTAAGGAAAAGAAAATCAGTAACATTGCCTATATCAGCACTGGTTATTAGAAATAGAGTAGGACAGGTCTGTGAAATACTATGCAACCTCGGGTAGGAAGCTAATGTAAGTGTCAAATAAACACAGGTACAGAAGCAATAGCTCCCAGGGAAGGTTAAGAAACACATCTCAAGTTCAATGTACAATTTCAGTCTGTTGTTGTTGTTGTTGTTAAGTGCCGTCGAATCATTTCTGACTCATAGCGACCCCATGCACAGCAGAACGAAACACTGCCCGATCCTGCACCAGCCCCACAATCCCTGCTATACTTGAGCCCATCATCACACCCACCGTGTCAATCCATCTCGTTGAAGGCCTCCCCCTCTTTCA
>NW_006921957.1:3256316-3267094 GCF_000298275.1 Orycteropus afer afer
TAGGACAAACCGACAGACAAGTTTGTCTTGCTGTTGTAGACCTCTCGTATCACACCAACCTGGATCCCTGTGGCTGACTGTACCTCTGTCTGGCTTCCTGGCTTTTAATCCCCTTTCTCCTGCTCTTCTGGCCTGCTGCTTTGGGCGTCCCTGAGTTGTCCCTGGGGCTGACTGATCCTCTGTCCGGGTTCCTGGCTTTTATCCCCTTTCTCCTGCTCTTCTGGCCTGCTACTTTGGGCGTCCCTGAGTTGTCTCTACTCACCTGTAACCCTGGGGCTGATATCAGACAAGTAACAAGATACTGTGATGGAAGGTATAACAAGGGATGAAGGTTGCTTCAGCACGGTAGTGGCATAAAGATTAAGTAGGTAGCTTCAGTGATAGTGTTGGTGAAAATGACAGGTACAATGCAGGTCCTGTATCAGGGTGGTCAGTCCAAGGAAAGGCAAGACAGCTTGAAAATAGGCAATCAAACCCACTGCCATTGAGTTGATTCTGACTCGTAGTGACCCTGTGGGACAGAGTAGAACTGCCTCACAGAGTTTCCAAGTCTATAAAACTTTATGGAAGCAGACTGTCACATCTTTCTGCTGCAGAGCAGCTGGTGGTTTTGAACCACTGACCTTTTGGTTAGCAGCCAAACACTTTAACCACTGTACCACTAGGGCTCCTTGAAATGGGCAACAATTCTATGAAAGGGAAAGAGGTAGGAAATTTTATGAAAGGGAATGAGGAAATAGGTCATAGCCCAGTTTTTGGAGTATACTTTTTCCTGGTGGTACTATAGACTTGGGGAATGGGACAGAACTCAGGTCCCCAAGAGCTTTACTTAAACAAGCCAGAGAAGTAGAACAACCTCCCCATTTAGGCTAAGAAGAGATAAAGAGAGCTATTCTTTGACCATATTACCCAAATATTAAGAGTCTAGTTACCATGTAAACTACAACTATGAGTATAAAACAATAGAAGATTATTTATACTGGTTAGCAAGAGCTTTTGGAAGCCTGTCTGTGAATATTGTTTCTGAGAAGTGGAGATGTTGTTTGCAGGTCTTGATTGGCTTTGTTGGATAACTAGGAAAAAGAAGGCCTTTGACACATGGGACTATTGTAACATACAGGCCACTCAAGTGGTCTCACTGCATCTTTCACCAAAGTTCTTCTTAAAATATAGATGTAGCAAAAGTTATTCTCCTAAAATAAAATTTATCTTAATAGAGAGATAATATAGAGAAACATAAAAAGCAAGATTTCTGACATCAGATGAGCCTGGGTTATAAATAATTCCCTTATTGATAAAATGGAAATAATTGTAACACCTACTTTACAGGGTAAGTTTGATGACTAAATGAATTAACATATATAAAGTCCTTCACATGATGCCTGGTACATAGTAGGCCATAACAAACAAAATTTTAAAACTGACTCATTTAATTCCTCTTTTTAAAATCCTTCAATGGTTTTCTATGATTAAGTCTCTATAATCTGGCTTAACTATAAAAGGAAACATTTATTTCAGACTTGTCTTTTCTACCTGATTATATACTACTCAGAAGCAGGAACATGTCTGTTTTATCCCCTCAACAACCAGCATAGTTCTTTGCACATAGTAGGTTCTCAAAAAACACTTGTGAATGAGTAAGTGCGTATGATCTCTTTTTCCATCCATGCACCTCCATCATATATAGCTCATAATAAGTACAATGCTAACAGATGCTCTTCAGAATAACCCTGAAGGCATGTAGGATTCTAAAATGTCTAAAGAATTCTCATATCCATTTCATTTCACTGAATGGTACAAGTTATTTTGTGCTTTCTTTTACTCTTAAATATTTTGGACTCCTGGGGACAGGGATTATGGAATAAAGTCCATAAACTAATAATATATAACTTTCATAAGGTAGATTCTTAGATTACTTCAAGAACTTACCAGTTAAATACATACTTGTATGAATAGAAGAAATTGAGTAACTGTAAGTGAATATAATTACAAAAACACCCCAATTTCTAAATATGCAATATAAACATAGCAAAAAAGCAGATTTTTTGCACTAAAATGTTGAAAAATTACCATGCACTTGGTTGATTTCTGAGTTGGAGGATAGAATCTCATCTGCCAGTTTCTGTGCAGTAGGAAGAACTTCAGTGTGGTGTGCTGTGATTAAATATTGAATAAACTTTTGTAGCTGATCCCTATTCATCTGAAAAAGAGTTTCTGAGATAGGAAGACGCAATTTGACTTGGTCTGGTTTACGGATCCTGTGGAGTGAGAGTGCCACCACATGAGCACAGTAGAATATGTCCTTGTTCCCACAGCCACATGTCACTGAAGTGATTTTGCATCGATCAAAACTGATTGCAACTTTGTAAGTCATTGCTGGTTCAGAAGCAGTGGCCGGCTCCGTTACTGTGCCACTCAGGTGGAAGCCTAAGGAAACAAAATTTAAAAAAGTGTGTTTAGAGAGATTCTATAGTAAGAGAATTTAATTTTCTCATTTTGCATTTCAATTCCTCAATTCAGAAATGATTTACTGAGAATCTCCAATATATATGGTAGGCTGTGCCACAGACACAAAGGCCAATGAAACTTAGGACTTGATTTCAAGAAACAATCTAGAACTAAGGTCTTTAACCTGGAGTCCACAAACTCCCTGAGCTTATACGCAAAACTGTTTGTAGATATGTACATTTTTTTGGGGGGATAGTTCACGTTTAACATCATGGTCTCAGAAAGGTTTATGGCTTCAAATAAGAAACTTATGTAATAGATTTTCAGTTCTGGGTAGTGGCCAAAGGCAAATCCACAAATAACATCAGTACAATGTAAAGTAAGTGGAAGAGAAACTAAATGAGGAAGGGCAGGAGAGAGACAAGGAAGATCAAGGACAGTTCTTACTCAGAACAGAAAATTCCCAAATGGTGACTATGTTGTTGTTGTTGTTAGTCACTGCCAAGGTGGCTCTGACTCATGGTGCCCTTATGTATAACAGAAAGAAACATTGCCCAGTCCTGTGCCATCCTGATAGTCTTTGGTATGTTTGAATCTATTGTTACGGCTATTGTGTTAATCCATCTCATTGATTCCCTCATTTTCACTGACGCTCCACTTTATCAAACATGATATCCTTTTCTAGTCACTGGTCTTTCTTGATGAAGTGTTCAAAGTAAGTGATTAAAGTCTTGCCATCTTTGCTTCTAAGGAGCATTCTGGTTGTATTTCTTCTAGGACTGATTTGTTCATTCTTTTGGCAATCCATAGCATTTCAATAATCTTTGTCAAGACCACAATTCAAACGCATCAATTCTTCTGTCTTCTTTTTTTTATTGTCGAGCTTTCACATGCATATAAGACAATTGCAAAGACTATGGCTTGGGTCACTGAATACCTAAAAGGCAAGAAACTTTATATAAAATGGAAGGTAAGGGTTAGTTTAATGAGACTATGTAGTGTTACACCTCTACTTACTAGGCACACAACACCAATAATTTTGAAATGCAGAGAGAAGCCATTTTAAAGTTATAACTAAATTGGAAAAAATCAAATCAACAAAAAATTTCATTCTCCAATAGTTCATTGTTTATTCTTTACTTTAAATATGATTCTTCCTTTGGATCTTGGACAGAGTGGGAGAAAAATGTGCAACAAAACTCAAAATCATAAAAAAGACCAGGCTTACTGGTCTTAGAGAGACTGGTAAAACCCCTGAGACTATGGCTCCTAGTCACCCTTCAGGACTGGAATTGAACTCACTCCCGTAGCTTCTAGCCAAACAATAGACAAGGTGAACAGTTATACCAGATAGGTATATTCTTTAGGACAATCAACCATGGGAGATCAAAAGGGCAGTATTTGCACAGGGAGATATCTCAGAGAGCAGGACTGCATCAGAAAGAAGGACACAGGAAAAAAGTAACCATATGGAGGAAGTAGGAAGAGAGCTGTTACATTATGGAGACTGCAATCAATGTCATGAAACAAGATGTGTATGAACTGTTGAACGGAAAACAAATTTGCTCTGTAAACTTTCACCCAAATCACACATAAAAAGGGACCTAGGTAGGTAACAATAAATTGTATTATTGGACTGTAACAAATAAGTAAATATGATTCTTCTCCTTTGACAAGAATATGTATCTAATTATTCAAACACATTCAACAAAAGAAAACCATTGAAAATTGTCAAAGATTTGTTGGAAGAGAATTTCCCTGGTATGATGAAAGATGAGAATATATCCATTCAGGAAGTCCAACAAACTCAAACAGGATAGACCCCAAAAGAAAATCACCAAGACATATCATCATCAAACTCACCAAAATCAAAGACAATGAAAGAATCCAAAAAGCAGAATGGGAAAAATGAAAAGTTATACACAAGGGGCAACCAATAACACCAAGCTCGGATGATATCTCAGCAGAAACTATGTAAGTGAGAAGATAATGGGATAGTATATATAAAACCCTGAAAGAAAAAAAATTCCAACCAAGAATGATATACCCAGTAAAACTGTCCCTCAAATATGATGAAATTAGGACATTTCCAGATAAGCAGAAATTAAGGGAATTTGTTAAAGCCAGACCAACCTTACAAGACATGCTAAAGTGAGTCTTTTGGATAGAGAAGCAACAAAAACTGACAACAACAAGTGACTATTAACACACATGATGACATAACCAACCCAGTTATGGAAGTATCCAAGGTAAATAAGCCTACAAGATTGTAAACAGGGAACCAGAGACATCAATTGATAAATGAGGACAACTACAAACTAAAAAGAGGGAAAAAACTATATAGTTATAGAACTTCTAAATGCTAGAAAAGTCAAGACAACTGCAAGGTAGAATGGACAGTTCTAAACTTAGGAAGAAAACTACAAATCACAGGGTAACCTCAAAGAAAAATGATAAACTTTCACATTGAAATAAAAAAGAGGACCAGCACAAATATTTAGCAAATACTGAAACAACAGCAATAAAGGAAGTGATAACACGATTCCAAAACAAAACTAGCTCAGCACAGAAAACTATATGGAACAAAGAAATTAAGTAACACCATGAAAAAACACATATCAAAATGACAGCAACAAATTCACACTTGTCTATAATTACACTGAATTTCAATGGACTAAATGCACCACTGAAGAGATGGAGAGCTGCAGACTGGATAAGAAAACACAACCCATCAATATTCTATCTACAAGAGACACACCTTAGAGACAAAGACAAAAATAGACTAAAAATCAAAGGTTGGAAAAAATGGCAACCATAAAAGAACAGGAGTGGCAATATTAATTTCTGATAAAATTTGACTTTAAGCCACAAACCACCATAAGAGACAAGGAAGGACATTATATAATGCTTAAAGGATCAATTGAACAAGAGGACATAGCAGTAATAAATACATATGTATCCAATGAAAGAGCCCCAAAATACACAAACCAGGCTCTAACAGAAATGAAAAGACAAACAGATGACTCCATAGTCATAGTAGGAGAATTTAATGCACGACTTTCAATCACAGATAGAACAACTGGAAAGAAACTCAACAAAGATGCAGAAGAACTAAACAATACAATCCACCAACTTGACCTTTTAGACATCTACAGAGCACTTCACCCAACAACAGCACAATATACATTCTTTTCCAGCGCACATGGAACATTCTCCAGGATAGACCATATGTTAGGGCACAAAGGAAGCCTCAATATATTTAAAAACCCTGAAACACTGCAAAACATCTTCTCAGAACACAATGCTGTAAAATTAGAAATCAACATTAGGAAGATGAACAGAAAAAGAGCAAACACATGAAAACTGAATAATACCCTCCTGGAAAACGACTGGGTAATAGAAGAAATAAAAAAATTCCTTGAGTCAAATGAGAATGAAAACACAACATACCAAAATCTTTGGGACATAGCAAATCAGTGATCAGAGGCCAATTTATAGTAATAAATGAACACATCAAAAAAAGAATAAAGAGCCAAAGTCAAAACCTTAACCCAATATCTCCAACAATTAGAAAAAGAGCAGCAAAAGCCTATAGTCACCAGAAGAAAAGAAATAATAAAGATTCAAGCAGAAATAAATGAAACAGAAAATAGACAATAGAAAAAAAATCAACAAGACTAGAAAGAAGTTGGTTCTCTGCAAAGATTAATAAAACTGACATACCACTGGCAAATTTAACAAAGGAAAAGAGGGAGAGAATACAAATAACACAAATAAGAAATGAATTGGGTGACAATACAACAGAACCAACAGAAATTAAAAGGATAATATCAGGATACTATGACGAACTCTAGGAGCTCTGGTAGCATAGTGCCTAAGGCACTTGACTGCTAACCAGAAGGCTGGCGGTTCAAACCCACCAGCCACTCCTCGGAAGGAAGGTTGGGCAATCCTACTTCCGTAGTGATACTGCCTCGGAAACCCAAGGAGGGGTCGCTATGAGTAGGGGGTGACTCGACGGCAAACAACAACAACATGATGAACTCTACTCCAACAAAATAAAAAATCTAGAAGAAATGGACAGATTTCTAGAAGCATATTACTCACCTAAACAAACAGAGGCTGAGGTGGAAAATTTAAATAGACCCATAACAAAAGAAGAATTTGAACAGGTCATAAAAAAAATACCAACAAAAAAAATCCTTGGCCCAGCTGGTTTCAGTGGCAAATTCTACTGAATGTTCAGAGAAGAACTGACACCAATCCTATTCAAACTACTCCAAACCACAGAAAAGGATGGAATCCTTCCAAATTCATTTCATGAAGCAAGCATAACTTTGATACCAAAACCAGGCAAAGACATCACTAAAAAGGAAAACTATAGACAACTATCTCTCACTAATATAGATGCAAAAATCTTCAACAAAATTCTAGCCAATAAACTCCAACATATCAAAAAAGTAATACATTAAGACCAAGTGGGGTTCACAGCAGGTATGCAAGATGGTTCAACATTAGAAAAACAATCAACATCATCCATCACATAAATAAAACAAAGGAAAAGAAGCACATGACCCTCTCAACTGATGCAGAAAAGGCATTTGACAAAATTCAAATTCACAGGATGGTCTCTATCACCACTTCTATTCAACATTGTATTGGAAGTCCTAGCCAGGACAATAAGGCAAGAAAGGAAAATCAAAGATATCCAAACAGGTAATGAAGAAGTCAAACTATCCCTATTTGCTGATGATATGATCCTATACATAGAAAACCCAAGAGACTCAGCAAAAAAACTACTGGAAATAATTGAGAGATTTAGCACAGTGGCAGGATACAAGATCAACACACAAAAATCAGTTGGATTCCTATACACCAGCAAAGAGATTGCTGAAAAGGAAATAAGGAAATCAGTATCATTTATAATAGCTACCAACAAAAAGAAAATGCTTGGGAGAAAATCTTAACAGGGACACAAAAGACCTGTACAAAGAAAACTATAAAACTCTGCCTCAAGAAACCATAAGAGATATACATAAATGGAAGAACATATCATGCTCATGGATGAGAAGATTGAACATTGTGAAAATGTCAATACCACCAAAAGCAATCTATACATTGAATGCAATACCACTCCAGATCACATCAACATTATTTAATGATATGGAAAAAACAATAATTAATTTTATATGGAAAGGAAAGAGACTTTGGATAAGCAAAGCACTCTTGAAGAAGAACAAAGTAGGAGGTCTTACACTTCCAGATCTCAAAACCTACCATACAGCCACAGTGGTCAAAACAGCCTGGTATTTGGTACAATGACAGACATATAGATCAGTGCAATACAATTGAGAACCCAGAAATAGACCCTTCATCTATAGTCAGCTGAAATTTGACAAACGTCCAAAATCCATTAAATGGGGAAGAGATAGTCTCTTTAACAAATGTGCTGGCAAAGCTGGTTATCCATTTGCAGAAAAATGAAACAAGAACAATACCTCACACCATACAGAAAAACTAACTCCAGACGGATCAAAGACTTAAATGTGAAACCTAAAACTATAAAGCTCCTCAAGGAAAAATTAGGAGTACATTTAGGGGCCTTCATTTATGGCATAAATAGACTGTCAAGCATAACCAAAAATACACAAACAACAGAAGATAAACTAGATGAATGAGACCTTCTAAAAATTAAATTTTTATGTAATTCAAAAGATTTCTCCAAAAGAGTAAAAAGAGAACCTACAGATTGGGAAAAAATATTCAGCAACGACACAACCAATAAGGAACTTATCTCTAAAATTTATAGAAAACTCCAACACCTCAACAACAAAAAGACAAACAATCCAATTAAAAAATGGGCAGAAGACATGAATAGATACTTCACTAAAGAAGATATCCAGGTGGCCAACAAACACATGAAGAAATGTTTGCAATCATCAGCCATTAGAGAGATGCAAACCAAAACAACAATGAAATATCATCTTGCCCCAGCACTAATAGCAAGGTTCAACAAGACAGAAAATAACAAATGCTGGCAAGGATGCATACAGATTGGGAGTCTTATACATTGCTGGTAGGAGTTCTGGTGGCACAGTGCCTAAGACATTTGACTGCTAACCAGAAGGCTGCAGTTCAAATCCACCAGCCGCTCCTCGGAAGGAAGGTTGGGCCATCTACTCTGTAGTGATACTGCCTCGGAAACCCAAGGAGGGATTGCTATGAGTCGGATCTGACTCCACAGCAGTGCATTTGCATTTTATTCACTGCTGGCAGGACTGTAAAATGATACAACCACTGTGGAAATTGGTATGGTGATTCCTTAAGAAGTTGGAAATAGAAATACCATTTGATCCAGCAATCCCATTACTACTATATATCCTAAAGAAGTGAGGGCCAGGACATAAATAGATATATGCACACCCATGTTCATAACAGCACTATTCACAATAGCAAAGAGATGGAAACAACTTAAGTGCCCAACAACCGAGGAATGGAACATACTCACAGTGGAATACTATGCAACATTAACGAATAATGTAGAATCTGCTAATACCATATAACATGGATGAACTTGGAGGACTTTATACTGAGTGAACTAAGTCAATCACAGAAGGATAAAATTTATATGAGTGCTCTATTGTAAAAAGTCAAGGAAAGGTTTATACATGGAAGGAAACTTTCTTTGTTGGTTATCAGGGATTGGAGGGGAGGGGAGGGAAAATTCCTAGATAGGTTAAAACAAACAAACAAACAAACATGTATATAGAAACAAATGATTATTAGTTGCTACCAGGGGTAGAAGGGAGGGGGAAAGGGGAAGCTTTTGTTTGTGGTACATTGAGTTTATGCTAATGGTGGTGGATTATTTTGGAAAAGGATAACAATAATGGTGGCACAACATGAAAAACATCATCAATGTCCTTGAGCTGTAAATTTGGAAGTTGTTATGCTGGTGAATGTCTTGTTGTGTATGTTTTCACTACAATACAAAAAAAACAAAAAGACATCATGCTTGGTAAAGTAGAGGATCACAGAAAAAGGGGAAGAGCCTCATTGAGATGGATTGACATAGTGGTTGCAATGATGGCCTCAAGCATAGCAAAGATTGAGAGGATGGCGCAGGACTGGGCAGTGTTTCATTCTATTTTACACAGGGTCGCTACGAATTGGAGCCAACTCAACAGACCTAACAACAACATCATTATCCCCATGTTTTGTAGGTTAAGAAACTGAGGGTTAGAGAAGTTAACTTGTCTATGTTTATATGATTGTCTAAGTGGTAAGAATAAGAAGTAAGTAAGTGGTAGAGCCAGGATTTGAACCTAGGCAGCACAGCTTCAGTCTCAGCTTCTAACAACTACATTTTATTTCCATTACAATGTCTCTAAGGCATCACCTCAAGTTCTAAGGTCAGGAAAATGAGAGTTATGTCTAGTATGGCTTATTAAGCAGTTTTTTGGGTTTTTTTTTTTTGTAAATTAGAACATTGTTAAATCTTACTAACCTAATTTTAATCTTTTGTTTACATATAGTCAGGTCCTATGATACTCAACTACCAAACTGATCAGCAAATGGAATTCTAACAGGGAGAAGCGCAGAAAAGAGGCAATATACAGTCTGCCTGGTCAGGTTCAATTTGCTAACTAAAAAATCATAGTAGGTCCCAGCTAGAATGGGAGAAAAATGTAGAACAAAACTCAAATTCATAAAAAGACCAGATTTACTAGTCTGACAGAGACTGGTGGAACCCCCGAGAACACAGCCCTAAGTTATCCTTCTAATGTGGAACTGAAGCCACTCCTGAAGGCCACCTCTCAAGTGAATAACAGACTGGCCTATGAAACAAAGAGTAACACCCATGAGGAATGTGCTTCTTAGAATAATCAACTATATTAGAATTAAAGGGCAACATGTGCCCAAAAACAAAGAAGAAAAGGCAGAGAAGGGTAGGGAAACTGGACGAATCCAGGGTGGAAATGGGAAAAGTGCTGACACAATGAGATTGCAACCAATGTCATGGAACAATCTGTGTATGAATTACTGAATGGAAAACTACTTTGGTATGTAAACTTTCACCTAAAGCACAAAATGTTAACAAAACAAAACCAAGTCATAGCACTTGTCCTTCCCTTTGGGACTATAGGAAATTTAAGAGCCAAAACACACAAAAATGTTAAATCAAATTTAAGTCATTCACTGAGCTGGTAGTTATTTAACATCTACTATGTGTTAGTAGAAACAGTGACCGAAAGCCAGATGAACTGTGGGAAGATATCAAGATATCAAGATACGTTATCCATGAAGAAAGCAAGAGATCACTAAAAAGA
>NW_006921957.1:3268921-3285835 GCF_000298275.1 Orycteropus afer afer
TCGGGCAGTGTTTCGTTCTGCTGTGCATGGGGTCGCTATGAGTCAGAAACGACTTGACGGCACTTAACAACAACAACAACAATGTGTTAGGTCCCAAGGATACATCCATGAAAAGACCAAATGATTCTTGATTTATAATATTTATAATATTAAATAATTAAGTCCACAAATAATTATTCAATTCCAATTGTGAAAAGTCTATGAAGGAGAAGTACAGAATAATATGATAATACATAATAAAGGAGACCTGACCTGATTCAAAACTAGTGGTACAGGATGAGTACCTTGAGGAAATGATATTTTGAGCAAAATTGTATAGAATAAATAAATTAGCAAGGTGAAAGGATGGGAATGGCAGAATAGTGGTAAAGAGGACTCCAAACCCAAAACAATCCATTGCCATCTCATAGCAACATTATAGGACAGAGTAGAATTGCCCACAGGGTTTTCAAGGCTGTAATCTTCTTGGAAGTAGACTGATACAACTTTCTTCCACAAAGTGGTGGTGGGTTCAAACTGTCAACTTTTCAGTTAGCAGTCAAGTGCTTCAAACACTGTACAGCCAGAGCACCTTAAAGAGGATTCTGGGGTGGGGGAGCATATACAGGAGTCTTGAGGCAGAGAGGAGCACAGAGTATGTTCATAACTCATTAATAGAGAAAAGACCAGTGACTGGAGCAAACAGGAAGGGGTAAAGTGGCATGTGATGAAGCTGGTGAGGCAAGCAAGAGCCACTGCTCTGAGGTTCTCCTAAAATGCCTCCCTCTGCTCCATATCCAAAAGGTGAATAAGTCCCGTGGATTCTGCTTCCTAAATATCTCTCCAGCCTAGCTCCCACCTTTTAACTCCCCCAAAAACTACTTCATAATAATCTCTTGCTTGGATAAACTAATCTTCCTGCCTCCAAGTCTTGACCTCTTGACTCATCTTCCATAACATGAGCAGCATGATCATTCCTAAAGGGAAATCAGATCATGTCATCCCTACTATTGTAATCTATTTATCTATTCCTGGTACTTAACACAGAGACTGTCAAAGAGTAAGCATTTACAATAATGTCTGCTGAAATGATCTATTTAAAATCCTTCAATGGTTTCACACTGATTACAGAATAAAGGTCAAACTTCTTCTTGAGTTGTTGTTGTTAGGTGCCATCAAGTCAGCTCCGACTCATAGTGACCCTACGTACAATGGAATGAAATACTGCCCAGTCCTGTGCCAGCCTCACAATTCTTGGTATACCCAAGCCCATCGTTGCAGCCACTGTGTCAATCCATCTCATTGAGAGCCCTCCCCTTTTTCGCTGACCCTCCACTTTACCAAGCATTATATCCTTTTCCAGGGAATGGTTCCTTCTGACAACATGACCAAAATAGGTCATGAAGTCTGGCCATTATCACTTCCAAGGAGCATTCCGGCTGCACTTCTTTCAAGACAGATTTGTTAGTTCTTCTAGGAGTCCATGGTACTTTCAGTACTCTTTGCCTACACCATAACTCAAAAGCATCAACTCTTCTTCCATCCTTATTCACTGTCCAGCTCTTTTACACATATGAGGTGACTGAAAACACCATGGCTTGGGTTAGGCACACCTTAGTCTTCAAGGAGGTATCTTTGCTCTTCAGCATTTTAAAGAGGTCTTTTGCAGCAGAGTTGCCCAGTGCAATACATTGCCTGATATCCTGACTGCTGCTTCCATTGGTGTTGATTGTGGAAACAAGCAATATGAAATCTTTGACAACTTCAATCTTCTTTCCATTTATCATGATGCTGCTTATTTGTCCAGTTGTGAGGACTTTTGTTTTTTGTATGTTGAGGTGTAATCCATATTGCAGACTGTAGTCTTTAATCGTCATTAGTAAGTGTACCAAGTCATCCTCACTTTCAGCAAGCAAAGTTGTGTCATCTGTGTATCACAGGTTGCTACCGACTCTTCCTCCAATCCTGATGCTACGTTCTTCTTCACACAGTCCACCTTCTCAAATTAATTGTTCAGCATACAGACTGAATAAGTATGGTGAAAAGATGTAACACCGATACACTCCCTTCCTGATTTTAAACCATGCAGTATCCCTTTGTTCTATTTGAATGATAGCCTCCTGGTCTAGGTACAGGTTCCTCATGAGCACAATAATTAAGTGCTCTGGAATTCTCATTCTTCTCAATGCTATCCATAATTTGTTAGGATCCACACAGCTGAATGCCTTTGCATAGTCAAAAAAACACAAATAAACATATTTCTGGTATTCTTCACTTTCAGACAAAATCCATCTGACATCAACAATGATATCCTCCATTCCAAGTCTTCTTCTGAATCCAGCTTGGAGCTCTGGAAGTTCCTTGTCAATATATTACTGCAATCATTTTTTAATTATCTTCAGCAAAATTTTACTTGCATGTGATATTAATGATACTGTTCTATGATTTCCACATTCTGTGGGATCACCTTTCTTTGGGTTGGGTACAAATGTAGATCTCTTACAGTCAATTGGCCAGATAGCTGTCTTCCAGATTTCTTAGTAGATATAGTAAGTATATCCAGCACAGCATCTGTTTGTTGAAACATCTTAATGGGTGTCCTGTCAATTCCTGAAGCCTTGTTTTTCACTAATTAATTCAGTGCAGCTTCAACTTCTTCCTTCAGTACCATTGGTCCTTGATCATATGCCACCTCCTGAAATGAATGAATATCAACCAGTTCTTTTTGGTACAGTGATGCTGTGCATCCCTTCCATCTTTTTTTGATGTTTCCTACATCAATCAATATTTTGCTCATAGAATCTTTCAATATTGCAACTCAAAGGCTTGAATTCTTCTTCAGTTCTTTCTGCTTGAGAAATGCAAAGCATGCTCTTCCCTTTTGGTTTTCTTACTCTAGGTCTTAGCGCATTTCATTATAATAATTGACTTTGTCTTCTTGAGCTGCTCTTCGAAATCTTCTGTTCAGCTCTTTTACCTTCTCATTTCTTCCATTTGCTTTAGCTACTCACCATTCAAGAGCAAGTTTCAGAGCCTCTTCTGACATCCATTTTGATCTTCTCTTCCTTTCCTGCCTTTTAAATGACCTTTTGCTTTCTTCTTGTATGATGTTCTTGAAGTCATCCTACAATTCCTCTGGTTTTCAGTCATTGGTGTTCAATTCATCAAATCTATTCTTTAAATGGTCTCTAAATTCTGATGGGATATATATAATCAAAGTCATATTTTGGCTTGTATGGACTTGTTTTAATTGTCTTCAGCTTCAACTTGAACTTGCATATGAATAGTTGATGGTCAGTTCCTGGCCTTGTTTTGGCTGAAGATGACCTTCTCCATCACTTCTTTCCAGAGATGTCATCAATCTGATTCCTCTGTATTCCATCTGATGAAGTCCATGTGTATAGCCACCATTTATGTTGTTGAAAAAAGGTATTTGCAATGAATAAGTCATTGGTCTTGCAAATTACTATCATGCGGTCTCTGGCATCATTTCTATCACAAAAGCCGTATTTTCCAACTACTGGTGATTGTTCTTTGTTTCCAATTTTTGTATTCCAATCACCAGTAATAATCAACACATCTTCATTGCATGACTAGTCAATTTCAGACTGCAGAAGTTGGGAAAAATCTTCCAATTTCCTCATCTTTGGCTTTGGTGGTTGGTGTAAATTTGAATGATAGTCATATTAACTGGTCTTCCTCATAGGAGTATGGATATTATTATCCTATGACTGACAGCATTATACTTCAGAATAGATCTTGAACCATTCTTTGTGATGATAAATGCCACACCATTCCCCTTCAATGTGTCATTCCTGGCACAGTAGATCATATGGTTGTCTGATTCAAAATGGCCAAAACCAGTCCATTTCACCTTACTAATGCCTACAATACCAATCTGCATGTGTTCCATTTCATTTATGACAACTTCCAATTTTCCTGGATTCATTCTCTGTACATTCCATGTTCCGATTATTAATGGATGCTAGCAGCTGTTTCTTCTCATTTTGAGTCATGCCTCATAAGCAAATGGAGGTCCCAAAAGCTTTACTCCATCCACATCATTAAGGTCGGCTTCACTTTGAGGAGGCAGCTCTTCCCCAGTTGTATTTTGAGTGCCTTCTGACTTGAGAGGCTTATCTTTTGGCTCTATATCAGACAATGTTTTATTGCTATTCATAAGGTTTTCAGTGGCCAATTCTTTGAGAAGTGGATGGCCCCTTCCTTCTTCCAAATCTGTCTTAGTCTGGAGGCTATGCTGAAACCTGTCTACCATAGGTGACCCTGCTGGTCTTTGAACTTGGCAGTGGCATATACGCCAGCAGCACACGAGCCACCACAGTATGACAAACTGACAGATGAGAGGTGGTCTTCATGAGTAGCCTCTATTTCTTCACATTGTTTCCCACCACTTCTCAATTCACTAAACATACCAAATTACTTGGTTTCTCAACTAGTTATATTTTCTCCATTTCTCAGGCTTGATGTCTTTCCATGTGAAGTTACCTGTATCTGATATTTCCTTCTCATCTCTTTCTCATCCTTATTTCTCAACTTAAATGACCTACTCTGACAAGTCTTCTTGATCTCTTGGACAGTTAAGTGATTCTTACTGAGCTCTCATTTTTCATCAGTCCTATCTCTATTATAACACTTGCCATAAGTGTAATTAATAGTTTCCATATATGTCTTTTTCCTTTAGATTGTGAACTCCTTGAAAGCAGGGTTTATGTCTTTTTCATCTCTGTATTTTCATTGCAGGTACACTGTGAGGGCTTAGTAAGTGTTTGTTCATGGATGAATGAATAAGTGAACACTAAACTGAATCTTTTCTCCATTTACTGTGATGCTGCTTATTGGTCCAGTTGTAAGGATTTTCATCTTATGTTGAGATGTAATCCATACTGCAGACCAAAGTCTTTAATCTTCATCAGTAAGTGCTTCAAGTCATCCTCACTTTAAACAAGCAAACTTGTGCTGTCTGCATATCACAGGTTGTTAATGAGCTTTCCTCCAATTCTGATGCCATGTTCTTCTTCATCTAGTCCAGCTTCTTGGATTATCTGCTCAAAATACAGATTGAGTAAGTATAGTGAAAGGATACAACCCTGATGCACTCTCTTCCTGATTTTAAACCATATAGTATCCCCTTGTTCTGTTTGAATGACAGTCTTGAAGTCTATGCATAGGTTCCTGATAAGCACAAGCAAGTGTTCTGGAATTCCCATTCTTCTCAATGTTATCCATAATTTGTTATGATCCACACACTCAAATAGCTGGATTATATGAAGAAGAATGTGGCATCAGGATTGGAGGAAGAATCATCAACAACCTGTGATACGCTGATGGCACAACTTTGCTTGCTGAAACTGAGGGTGACTTGAAGCACTTACTGATGAAAACTGAAGGCTAGAGTCTGTGGTATGGATTACACCTCAATATAAAGAAAACAAAAATCCTCACAACTGGTCCCATAAGCAACATCAGATAAATAGAGAAAAGATTAAAGTTGTCAAAGACTTCATATTTACTTGGTTCTATAACCAATACCAATGAAAGCAGCAGTCAGGACATCAGACGACATATAGCACTGGGAAAATTGGCTATAAAAGACCCCTTTCAAGTGCTGAAGAGCAAAGATGTCTCTTTAAGGACTAAGGTGCACCTGACATAAGCCATATTATTTTCAATCACTTCATATGCCTGTGAGAGCTGCTGGACAATGAATAAGGAAGACCGAAGAAGAGTTGATGCTTTTGAGTTGTAGTACTGGCAAAGAATGCTGAAAGTACCATGGACTCCTAAAAGAACTAACAAATCTGTCCTGGAAGAAGTACAGCTGGAATGCTCTTTGGAAGCGAAAATGGCCAGACTTCATCTTACCTACTTTGGTCATGTTGTCAGAAGGGACCATTCCCTGGAGAAGGATATCATGCTTGGTAAGGTAGAGGGTCGACGAAAGAGGGGAAGGCCCTCAACAAGATGGACTGACACAGTGGCTGCAATGATGTGCTCAAGTATAGCAAGGATCATGGAGCTGGCACGGGACCGGGTAGTGTTTCGGTTTGCTGTGCGTAGGGTCGCTATGAGTCAGAGATGACTCAACAGCATCTAACAACAATTAAAACACAATCAAATGCTTTTGCATAGTCAATAAAACATAAATAAATATCTTTCTGGTATTCTTTGCTTTCAGCCAAGATCCATCTGACAGCAGTAATGATATCCCTTGTTCCACGTCTTCGCGAGTAGTTCTTTGTCAATATACTGCAGCAACCGTTTTTTAATGATCTTCAGTAAGATTTTACTTGTGTGTGACATTAATGACATTGTTAGATAATTTCCACATTCCATGGGATCACCTTTCTTTGGAATAGGTACTGTGGTGGTTAAGTCTGTGTGTCAACTTGGCTGGTCCTGGTTGAGTGGCTGGGCAGCTAAATGTAGCTATTCACCATGGTGAGATTGGTAATTAACTCCATGGTGGAATCTACTGGAGCAGCTGAGTAGCTTCTCTGGGTATGTGGTCTGCTTCCCATATATAAGAAACAGCTTTGTGAATGGTCTCTAGCTTATGGCATGCTTTAACCCTGCATGTAGCTGCATTGTTGTTCAGCAGCCTGCCATGCTCTGCTGACCTTGGGATTTTCAATGGACCTGAATTCATGTCCTGCTGTGTGGTTTGGTAACATCAGGACTGTGCCTTTTTACTTGTCAACCTTGGGCTTACCAGCCTCAGCAGCCAGCAGCTGAGTGAAGAAAAGTCTCCAGCTTCAGTGGGCTGGGAGCAGGAGGAAGAGCTGAAGCCCAACGTTGAGGAGCTTTCTCCCAGCCCCTAGAGCCTGTCAGACTTAAAGTCTCCAAAGTGTAAGAGAATAAACTCCTGTTTGTTTAAGCTATCTCATCTGCGGTATATTTTTGTCAGAGTGGTGCTAGGTAACCAGAACAGCTACAAATGTGGACCTTTTCCAGTCAGTTGCCCAGGTTGCTGTCTTTCAAATTTCTTGGCATAGACAAGTGAGTGCCTCTAGTGTGGCATCTGTTCGTTGAAACATCTCAGTGGGTATTCTGTTAATTCCTGGAGCCTTGTTCTTTGCCTTGTTCAGCACAGCTTTGACTTCTTCCTTCAATACCATTGGCTCTTGATCATACGCCACCTCCTGAAATGCATGAACATTGACCATTTCTTTTTGGTACAGTGACTCTGTATTCCTTACAGCTTCTTTTGATGTTTCCTGCATCAGTCAATATTTTGCCATAGAATCTTTCAATATTGCAACTTGAGGCTTGAATTTTTTCTTCAGTTCTTTCAGCTTGACAAATGCTGAATGTGCTCTTCCTTTTTGGTTTTCTAACTCCAGTTCTTAGCACATTTCATTATAATAATTGACTTTGTCTTCTTGAGCTGCTCTTTGAAATCTTCTGTTCAGCTCTTTGATCTTGTCATTTCTTCCATTTGCTTTAGCTACTCTTCACTCAAGGGCAAGTTTCAGAGTCTCTTGTGACATCCATTTTCGTCTTTCCTTCCTTTGCTCACTTTTTAATGACCTTTTGCTTTCTTCATGTTTGATGTTCTTGATATTATCCTACAATTCCTCTGGTTTTCAGTCATTGGTGTTCTATGCATCAAATCTATACTGTAGATGGTCTCTAAATTCAGGTGGGATGTAATCAGGTCATATTTTGGCTCTTGCGGACTTGTTTTAATTGTTTTCAGCTTGCATATGAATAGTTGATGGTCTGTTCCACAGTCAGCTCCTGGCCTTGTTTTGGCTGAAGACACTGAGCTTTTCCATCACCCCTCTCCACAGACAGAGTCGATCTGATTCCTGTATGCTCCAGCTGGTGAAGTCCATGTGCACAGCATCATTTGTGTTGTTAAAAAAGGTATTTGCAATGAGTAAGTCGTTGGTCTTGCAAAATTCTACCATGCAATCTCCAGCATTATTTTATTACCAAGGCCATATTTTCCAACTACCTACGATTCTTCTTTATTTCCAACTTTTGCATTTGAATCACCAGTGATAATCAACACATCTTGATTGCATCTTTGGTCAATTTCAGACTGCAGAAGTTGGGAAAAATCTTCAACTTCCTCATCTTTGGCTTTGGTGGTTGGTGCATAAATTTGAATAATAAGTTGTTAAAGATTTCATATTACTTGGTTCCACAATCAACACCAACGGAAGCAGTAATCAAGATATCAGATGACGTATTGCACTGTGAAAATCTGCTGCAGAAGACCTGTTTAAAATGCTGAAGAGCAAAGATGTCTCCTTGAAGACTAAGGTGTGCCTAACTCAAATCATGGTATTTGAATCACCTCATATGCATGTGAGAGCTGGACAATGAATAAGGAAGACTGAAGAAGAGTTGATGTTTTTGAGTTCGTGGTGCTGGTGAAGAATACTGAAAGTACCACAGTCTACCAAAAGAACTAACAAATCTGTCTTGGAAGAAATGCAGCTGGAATGCTCCTTAGAAGTGAGAATGGCCAGACTTCATCTGACCTACTTTAGTCATGTTGTCAGAAGGGACCTTTCCCTGGAGAAGGATAACATGCTTGGAAAAGTAGAGGGTCATTGAAGAAGGGGAAGGCCCTCAATGAGATGGACTGGCACAGTGGCTGCAATGATAGGCTCAGGTATAGCAAGGACTGTGAGGCTGGCACAGGTCTGGGCAGCGTTTTGTTCTGTTGTACATAGGGTCATTATGAGTTGGAGCTGACTTGATGGCATCTAGCAACAACAACAACAAAATGGAATCTTTAATTTATATATTAACATTTGTGATTTACAGAGGATTAAGCATGTTTATATATGTCCTGATTTTATGATTAAAATTAAATCAGTCAAAAATTATTTTATTGGGATGATGAGCACAGTAACAATAATTTGTACACAAGCTAATAATTTTGAAGCACCAAGATCATTTTCTACAATTCATATTTATGCCTCAAATGAACAGCTATTATACTTCTGCCAATTTTTATAACCCATTTTTCAGTTTTAACAATACAAAATATAAAGTTTTCCTAGCTAACATTTATTTATTGAGTATGTAGTATGTGCCAGACAATGTTCTAAGTGCTTTCCATGTATTAACTAATTTAACTCTCACAATAACTCTTTTTCAGATAAGGGAACTGAGGCTCAGAGAAGTAAAGGAACTTATCTAAGATCCAGAGGCTACAAAAGGTAGACTTAGGATTTGAATACAGGCAGTCTGATTCCAGAGCCTTATCTTAACCACTCTGATATATTAAATATGACTATTGTTGTGTGCTATCGAGTCATGACTATGCAGTTTAAATTATGTATACAAAAATTCACAAAAGTCATTAGCAAGTACAGTTCCACAAAGATGGAGTCCTATCCTAAGGACATCAGAGTTTCTAAAGTTGGTCTGATTTCCTGGGTAATTGTTTAAGGCAACTGAAATGTACAAGTGCTCTGGGATGCTCTTAAAGTTGGAATGTAGATAGATTCATGAACTCAACTGTGTAAGAAAATATCTCAGCACAGCCATTGAATCATCTGCTTAGAGTTCTAAAGCAAAGCACTTCTCAGTACAGCCCTCTGACACCATTCAAAGTCTTTTGTGTTTCTGAGAGCAAGAAAGGCTCTAGTACAGCTTAGGCAATTAAAACCACTCATTGCTCTTTTGATTCACCAGGCCCCTCGGCAGGTGCTAAAGCATGAAAATGAACGTTATTTCAGCCAATGACAGGGAAAAGAAGAGCTGTGGTTCACAAAGAGAGTAATTTTTCTTATATTCAGTTAAATATAACGTATATATACTAGGTAACTTAGTTGAATGAGAATACTTTCCTCTTGAATAACTTTGGCTTTGATGAAGCTGTGTAGTGTAAATTAGACCTTAATTCCTGTATCCTGGAAGGTAACAACAGTGTAAAAATAAAAACCCCCTGCTGTCCAATTGGTTCTGACTCATAGGGACCCTACAGGACAGAGTAGAACTGCCACATAGGGGTTTCCAAGGCTGTAAATCTTTATGCAAGCAGACTGCCATATCTTTCTCCCATGGAGCAGCTGGTGGATTCGAACTGCTGACCTTTTGATTAGCAGCCAAGTGCTTTAACCATCACACCACCAGGGCTCCTCCACAATGGTATACCAGCAGAAAATAAAATAGTCAGTCTTTCTCACCTTTTTGTCACTGTTTTTTAAGCAAAATAGTAGCCACATGAAGGCTTAAAACAGAGGGAATGGCATGTAGGCCCAATCAAAACAACTAATTCCCTTTTGAAGAAGTCTTATTCATAAGCTGGGTAACTACAGCCTAAACCAGAATACTAGAATGGTCTCTGTGAACTCATAACCTGATATAAAGAGCTCTACAATCAGAATGCTTGAGTCTCTGCAGCGTTCCTGAATTCTTCTTTGCCTCAGTTTCCTAATTATACAAATAGACATAATAATATTTACCTGCTTACCCAACTCATGTAAAAGTTAATTTGTAAAGAACACATTTCCCAGAGATAACACTCAATAGCAATCCCAACTGTCTAGGGCCGGAGCCTACATAAGTTCACAAGAAGCAGATGGCATCTACATACTGGGTTAGGGTGCGAGAACTGCAAAGTGAGGAGCAGTATTGTTATTTGAGAATACAAATGATGCTGCCCCATTACCCTGAGAGCTACTTGGTTTGTTTGTATTAGAGAGGTCATCCTAAGCTTCTCTGAGCAGCTGAGTAAGCTGGAGGGTCCTTGCAGCCATCTGCTCCCCTCCCAGACTACTCTGGCAAATCAAGAGGTTTTCCTTGTATTAACCTCTGAAGAGCAGCCACAGGCCCTTTCTCAGCACCAGCTTCAGCAGGCAGTGGTCTCTGCTCTCCATCTGTGCCAACAGCCATAGTTAAAGAACAATAAGCCTTCCCAAGCCCAGGCATTCACTTACAGAGATACCCTTGCATTAACCTACTTTTCCAATGTTCTTTTACTTGTGTCCCTGCAAGGGGATTTGGTGTATATTTTAAAAGATCAAGGCTTTATTTCTCTTATTTTTGAAGCATTTTATGTAGGAAAAAAATGGGAAGGATTCGTCTGGAAAATTCATTTTTAAATCTAACATGCATAAAGCAGAATTACCCTTTAAGAACAGTAGTTTCATTTTCCCCTAACCACTCTACGGAGCATAAGACTTATAGAACAAGTTGTCTTGTATACTAATGGATAACCAATCTATTCAAAACTGTAGTTCCTTAGCACACAGATATGAACACAGATGGGGGGTGGATACCACACTCTTCTGCACAGAATTTCCTTTTGATAAAGTAGTTCTTTGCAGAAAGGGTGTGCACAGACACAAGATACATATGGTGCCAGAATGGATGTTGTAGACTAATACCTATCACCTGGGTTACTGGTTCAAACACAGAAAAGAGTGATATATAATTGTAAAATTATTTCTAAAATTACACTATTCCATTCAGTAGTCTGAAATCAATTGTGGGAAGTTAGCAGGCAGCAAGTAATAAACTGCATTTCAAAAGGAAAAGGTTATACATAGCTGTTTTTGATTAACCACAGTGTTGTGTGATCAAACATGTATTTTTCAGTTTTAACAAAATTATTTTCAGATTTATTTTAAAGTATTAAAAAAAACTACCCAGATATCCTATTCCAGGAGGAAAAAAAATTTCCTGGCTACTTCTTGGAGCTTGAGTGTACTGAATTAAGTCAGCAGAATATACCAAAATTATATTTAAATAAGTTAGTATATATAAAGCAACTAGAATAGTGTCTTGCATAGCATAAATGCTCAAAAAATATTTTTATATTAGTGTTCTGACTGTAATTGTAGCTCCCTTATTCCAATATCTAAATATCCCCTCATTTCAAGAAAAGCTTAACTTCAAATGGTCTAAAGAAAAATGCCTATGCATAAATATATCATATGAACTGTAATCAAACTCTTATAGCAATCAAAAGACTAATTGTTAGGCAATCTTAATTCTCAGCTTTTCTAAGCTTCATGACATTTTATTTTCAACATGGCCTTTTTAATATGGAGATGAATGCATATCCCACATGAAATTCTTTATTTAAAGGTTTCTTACACTAGTAAGAATGCCATTCCTAACATGTACAACATTTTGGTCAAGGCCTCATATTAACCTCTGTTGTTGTTGGTACATGCCATCGAGTCAAACCCGACTCATAGCGACCCCTCCTTGGGTTTCCGAGGCAGTATCACTACGGAAGTAGGATTGCCCAACCTTCCTTCCGAGGAGTGGCTGGTGGGTTTGAACCGCCAGCCGTCTGGTTAGCAGGCAAGTGTCTTAGCCGCTATGCTACCAGAGCTCCCATATTAACCTCTAACCTCTAGCTCTGTTATTTTGTTCCATTTTGCAATTTGACCTGGGTGGGGCAGCAAGGATGTAAAAATAAATTCAGTTATGACTATGCTTTTTATTTCAGTTAGAAATCGGAGCATAATAATTTCTCCACATTCTACAGCAACCTGATTCCAAACACACACATAGAAGACATTCTCATTAAGTCTTCACTCAGGGCTCTAAATGCATTCACATCATCCACTGGATCTGAGGAGTGGTTCTTCAAAGGAAAAACCTCTGGAGTCAGCAACTCTTCTGAATCAAAATTACATTCTTTATTGTACAATTCCATCAATTGGCCAGTGTCTCTTTGTGCCCACTGTTCTAATATGGCTTTTTACTCCTTTGTTGCTCTAACCTCAAAGGCAAGGAGAAACAAAATTGCTAAATAAAATGTTCCTCCTCGTGTGTATTTCTTCTTTAGAAAGATTCCCTAAACACCTCTGTTGTTGCCAGGTGCCACTGAGTTTGTTCTAACTCATACTGACCCTGTATACAACAGAATGAAACACTGACTGGTCCTGTTCCATCCTTACAGTCTTTGCAATGCCTGAGCCCACTGTTGCAGCCACTGTATCAGTTCATCTTACTGAGGGTCTTTCTCTCCCTTGCTGACCATCTATCTGAACACCTTTAGAATACTCAAATTGTGAATTATGAATTCATAAATTCTCATACTCTAAGCGATATAATTTATTTTTCTCTTCTTTGAACTGAGTTTAAAAGTTGTTTATAAAACAGTCATGATCTGAGCTAAATGTCCATTCACTCAGGCCTAGTCTCAGAATTCAAACAGCTAGAGCTCAGAGGATAGAGGAAAGTACACAAGGAAAAGAAAGCTATCTTCTGTGAGTCATAAGAAGGTAAACTTGCTTCCTGGGGAACCTGTAGGAGAAACAGAAAAAGCTAGTGAAGCTTTCTCCATTTAATCCAGGTGTATGTAGATTTAGTTCTTCTGTAGTTCACCTAGGGCTTTCAACACTAAGAATGCAAGGGCTCTGGAATATTTCTGCAGGCAAGGAAGCAGAGTTCTAGAAGGTGAATGGAAATATCTTTAGCTGTTGTTAAATGCCATCTAGTTGATTCTGACTCATGGTGACCCCATGTACGCAGAGAACTGCTCTATAGCATTTTAAAGGCTTTGGCCTTTTGGAAGCAGATCACCAGGCCTGTCTCCCTGAAGGACCTCTGGGTAGTTTCAAACTGCCAATCTTTTAGCTAGTGGTAAAGGGCTTATTCTTTTGCACCACCCAAGGACTACTCTTAGCTGAGAAGCAGCTAAAAGATAAAAATCTTAGGAGGAAGTTTCTTTGACTCAGAGGTCTAGGGCTATATAATAAAATCCCAGTCTCCACACCAAAATACTATGCCAGGGAAAATATTTTATAGTATTTTATTTCTTCTCATGCAAAACTTGCTGAGGGGAAAAAAGGAGCAGGCTATCATCTATGAAAATAGTGCTAAAATCGAATGATCACTTCAGAGAATGGGAGTACTGATCGGCAGGATTAGATCTCTATTATTTTTTATAGTGGTCACATTAAGCTCTTTTTCTTATTAAAAAATAAAGCACTCTGTGGTAGAACAAAATAGGAGTTCTGGTGGCACAGTAGTTAAGCACAGTAGTTAAGCTACTGAAAGGTCGGTGGTTCCAACCTACCAGCCATTCCATAGGAGAAAGATATGGCAGTCTGCTCCTGTAAAGATTTACAGCCTTGGAAACCCTATGGGGCAATTCTACTCTGTCCTACAGGGTTGCTATGAGTCAGAACTGACTTGATGGCAATGGGTTTGGGTTTTTTTTTTTTTTTTTTTTTTTTTGTAAAACAAAGTTGATATTCAACTTCAGGATAAATACAATACTGTAACAGTAATTATAAGGAATAGAATCATTGATAGGTAGATTCACTCACACATTCAATAAACATTATTTAAGCCCTATGTGTTAGGTAAGGTTTCTGGGTGACACAAACACTTTGTGCTTGACTACTGACCTATCCAGCAGTGCTACAAAAGAAAGGCCTGGTGATTTACTTTTATAATAATTACAACTAAGAAAAACATGGGTTTCCATGAGTCAAATCCACTTGAACATTTTTCTTTTTGTTTTTATGTGCCAGGTTCTAGGCTGGATACTGAGGATACTAAAATAAGAAGGAGCAATGAGGGAGCAAATGCTATGATCAAACAAAAAACCAAACAAACTCACTGCCATTGAGTCAATTCTGACTCGTAGCGACCCCCTTTGAGTTCCCAAGGTGGTAAATCTTTTTGGAAGTAGACTGCCCAGCCTTCTTACACAGAGTGGGTGGTGGGTTCGAACTGCCAACCTTCTGGTTAGCACTACTGGTTAGCCTTAGGCACTACTCCACCAGAGCTCCTTAAACGCTATGATACCAAAAAAAAAACAAACTCATTGCTGTGGATTTGGATCTGACTCATAGCAACTCCTCCTTGGGTTTCCAAGGCAGAATCACTATGGAAGTAGATTGCCCAATCTTTCTTCCAAGGAGTGGCTGGTGGGTTTGAACTGCCAGTCTTCTGGCTATCAGTCAAGTGCCTTAGGCACTATGCCACCAGAGCTCCCAGAGAGATCAGCAAATGGTGTTATAGGAGAATAGAGGAAGAACACTTAGCCCAGGCTCAGGGTGCTGAGTTCAGAGAAGACTTTCAGATGGCAGTAACACTTGGCTATTTCAATTAGTCCCTTTGCTTTAAATACCATCTATATACCAATGACTCTCAAATTTATAACTCAGATAAAGTTTTCTCTCCCAAATTTCAGGGATGCTTACTCATCATTTACACTTAAAGGTCCAATAAGTATCTCAGACTTAACATGTTCAAAACTATAGACTTTCCCATCTCAATTGATGGCAATTTTCATCACTCCAACTGCTCAGGTCAAAAACCTTGAAGTCATCATTGACTTTTCACTCTCTTCACATTCTACTTCTAATCCACCAGGAAATCACACTCATTCTGCTTTCAAAACACTTCCAGAATTTGACCATTTCTCAACATTTCCATTATTTCTACCCTGGTCCAAGCCGCCAGTATCTTTCACCCAAATTACTTCTTTAGCCTTGTAACAGGTCTATTTCCTTCTACCCTTATTTGTCCCCTCTTCAATCTCTTCTCCACAAAGCAGTCAGTTACATAAAAATATGTTGGGTTGTGACATTCTTTTACTCAACAAACTTCCAAAAGTTTCCCATTTCATTCAAAATAAATAATAAATAATAAATTCTTACAATGGCTTACATAGGTCCTCTGTGATCTGGCCCACCTCTTAACTTCTCTACCTATTTTTATTATTCTGCCCCATACAGTCATTGCTGCTCCTCAAAGACACCAGGCACAATGCTACCAGAAGGCCTTTGTTCTAGCTGTTCCCTCCAAATACCTTCTTGGTTAATATCCTTCCCTCCTTTACATTTGCTCAAATATTACATTCTCAGTAAGGTCTGTCCAGATCACTCTATTAAATACTGAAATCTGTCTCATCTCCTCATGGCTATCCCGCACTCTATATTCCTTCAAACCCTGTTTGATCATACCTTTTTCCTATAGCACTTACTTACTTTCTTTTTTTTTCCTTTTAACTTTATTTATTTAGTGTTGATGTTAAGAATACACATAGGAAACCATACACCATTTCAACAGTTTCTACATGTACATTCCGTAACACTGACTACATTATTTGAATTGTACAAATATTTTCACCTTCCTTTTCTGAGTTGTTTCTCCTTCATTAATATAACTCACTTTGACTTCCTCCTTCAGTACCATTGGTTCTAGATCATATGCCACTTCCTGAAATGGATGAAGATCAATCAATTCCTTTTGGTACAGTGATTCTGTGTATTCCTGCCATCTTCTCTTGATGTTTCCTGCATCATTCAATATTTTGCCCATAGAATCTCTCAATATTGCAACTCAAGGCTTAAATTTTTTCAGCCGCAGGGATCCAGGTGAGGAGAGGGAAATCAGGCACGCCCAAAGCTGCAGGGCGGGAGAATGGGAGAAAAGGGATAAAAAAGCAAGGAACTTGGACAGAGGAGCAGTCAGCCGCAGGGATCCAAGTGGGGAAGGAACTCAGGCACGCCCAAAGCAGCAGTGTGGGAGAGCAGAAAAAAGGGGATTAAAAGCCAGGAACTCAGACAGAGGAGCAGTCAGTTGTAGTGATCCAAGTGAAGAGAGGAACTCAGGCATGCCCAAAGCAGCAGGGTGGGAGAGTGGGAGAAAGGGGATTAAAAGGCCTAGGAATCTGGACAGAGGAGGAGTCAGCCGCAGGGAGCCAGGTAAGAGTGGTACAAGAGGTTTCCAACAGGGAGGCAAACTTGTCTGTCGGTTTGTCCTACTGTGGTGATGTGCTGATGTGAGTTTTTAGGCTGAGCCACTGGTGTTTCCAATCCAGCGGGATGCACATGGTGCACAGGTATCATCCCAGCTTACAGATTGAGACAAACTAGGAAGAAGGAAGAGGCTGTCCACTTCTCAAAGAATTGGCCAGGGAAAACCTTATAAAAAGCAAAGAAACACTGTTTGATACATTACTGCACAACTTTA
>NW_006921957.1:3288475-3290103 GCF_000298275.1 Orycteropus afer afer
AAGACTGAAAAAGAATTGATACTTTTGAGTTGTGATGCTGGCGAAGAATGCTGAAAGTACCATGGACTGCTAAAAGAACTAACAGATCTGTTCTGGAGGAAGTGCACCCAAAATGCTCCTTGGAAGCGAGAATGGCCAGATTTCGTCTCACCTATTTTGGCCATGTTGTCAGAAGGGACCATTCCCTCGAGAAGGATGTCATGCTTGGTAGGGTGGAGGGTCGACGAAACAGGGGGAGGCCTTCAACAAGATGGATTGACACAGTGGCTGTAATGATGGGCTGAAGTATAGCAGGGATCATGGAGCTGGCGTGGGATTAGGCAGTGTTTCGTTCTGCTGTGCATGGGGTCACTATGAGTCGGAAACGACTCAACGGCACGTAACAACAACAACAAATATAACTCACTGCCTCCTAAAGTTCATGTATAATATTTTGAGTTGCTGTTGTCAATTTGAACCCGTATAGATAGATCTTGATAGAGCACAATGCTTAAGGCAGACATTCTTATTAGTTAAGCTAAAGTATTGTTTGGTTTTAAGATTTCAGAGCATATTTTTGGTTGAAGTTTTAAAGATTATCTCAGGGCAATAGTTTCAAGGGTTCATTTACCCTCCATGGCTCCAGAAAGTCAGGCATGCCTGAAAATTTGAAATTCTGTTCTGCTTTTTCTCCCTTTTGTTCAGGAATTTTCTATAGAGTCATTGATCAAAATGTTCAGTAACGACAGTTGGGCACCATCAAGTTCTTCTGGTCTCATGGCAAAGGAAACAGCTGTTCATGGAAGCAATTAGCCACACATTCCATTTCCTCCTCCAAGTCCCAACTCTTCTTCCAATGTTGCTATGGGTAAATAGAGACTAATTATTGTGACTTGGATGGTTATCTAAGCAAGATCTTGAAGGAACCACATGGCTTTTCCCTATCATTTATAGTGAAATTTGACATGGACTTAAAAATGAAAACAAATCTTAAAGATTTGGAACAATCTGTTGTACTAAATCAGAATACATGTTCTAGAATTTTCACCAAGGACATGGCTACACAATTTTTTTTTTAAAATTGTGATTTGAGTGAAAATTTACAGAGCCAATTCACTTTCCATACAGCAGTTCACATACACTTTGTCTCATGACATTGACCACAGTTTACCACAATGCAAGAGCTCACCTCCTACTTCCTCCTGATATTACCTCTTCCTGTGTCCATCTCTCCAAGTACTCTTGCCTCCTGAGCCGCCTCCCTGTGCATACACAGCCCTTCTTTTTCCCATGATTGTTCTCTCCAAGGAGTGTATCTACCTCAGGTAAATGTTCAACTCATATGCCTGTCTTCTGCTTGCTTGGAAGCCACAGGTGTGGGTTCAATTCCAGACCTGAAGGGCAGCTAGGAGCCATAGTCTCAGTGGTTCCACCAGGCTCTATTGGACCAGTAAACCTGCTCCCCTTCTTTTTTTTCCCTTCAAATGAATTTGAGTTTTATTCCACATTGTTCTCCCTCTCTATCCAGGATCTCCTACATAGATCCCCTTCTAAGTGGTTGACAGTGGTAGCCAGGCACCATCTAGTTCTTCTGGTCTCATAGTCATATATAGGCTGCAGATTGGATGGTGTACCAGATGCTAGGACTA
>NW_006921957.1:3292028-3297866 GCF_000298275.1 Orycteropus afer afer
TGAAGGAATCACCATACTGCTTTCCACAGTGGTTGTACCACTTTACAGTCCCACCAGCAGTGTATGAGAGTCCTAATCTCTCCACATCCTCGCCAGCATTTGTTATTTTCTGTCTCGTTGAACTTTGCTACTAGTGCTGGAGCAAGATGGTATCTCGTTGTTTTGATTTGCATCTTGCTAATGGCAAATGATCGTGAGCATTTCTTCATATGTTTGTTGACCACTTGAATATCCTCCTTGGTGAAGTGTCTATTCATGTCTTCTGCCCATTTTTAAATGGATTGTTTGTCTTTTTGTTATTGAGGTGTTGGAGTTTTCTATAAATTCTAGAGATAAGTCCCTTGTCAGATATGTCATTGCCAAATATTTTTTTCCCAATTTGTAGGTTCTCTTTTGACTCTTTTGGAGAAGTCTTTGGAAGCACATAAAAATTTAGTTTTTAGAAGGTCCCGATCATGTGCTTTCTCTTCTGCTATTTGTGCATTTTGAGTTATGCTTGATAGTCTGTTTATGCTATATATTGTTGTTGTTATGTGTCCTCAATTTGGACCCGACTCATAACGACCCCTCCTTGGGTTTCCAAGGCAGTATCACTACAAAAGTAGATTGCCCCATCTTCCTTCCGAGGAGTGGCTGGTGGGTTTGAACCGCCAGCCAATTTTCCCCTAGTTTTTCCTTGAGGAACTCTATAGTTTTAGGTTTCACATTTAAGTCTTTGATCCATCTGGAGGTAATGTTTGTGTATGGTGTGAGGTACAGATCTTGTTTCATTTTTCTGCAAATGGATATCCAGTTTAAACAAACATTCTCCTCCCCAATTTAATAGATTTTGGCCCTTTGTCAAAGATCAGTTGACCACAGGTCGATGGATCTATTTCTGGGTTCTCAATTCTATTCATTGGTCTATGTGTCTGTCATTAAAACAATACCAGACAGTTTTGACTACTGTGGCTGTATAGTAAGTTTTGAGATCCAGCAGTGTGAGACCTCCTACTTTGTTCTTCTTCTTCAATAGTGCTTTGCTTATCTGAGGTGTCTTTCCTTTCTGTATAAAGTTAGTGATTGGTTTTTCCATATCCTTAGAGAATGTTGATAAGATCTGGATTGGGATTGCATTGAACATATAGATTGCTTTGGGTAGAACTGACATTTTCACAATGTTCAGTCTTCCTATCCATGAGCATGGAATGTTCTTCCATTTATGTAGGTCTCTTATGCTTTGTTGAAGTAGTTTTTTATAGTTTTCTTTGTACAGGTCTTTTGTATCTCTGGTAAGATTTATTCCCAAGTATTTTATTTTTTTGGTAGCTATTGTAAATTGTATTGATTTCCTTTTCAGCAAATTCTTGGCTGGTGTAGAGGAATCCAGCTGATTTTTGGATGTTGATCTTGTATCCTGACATGATGCTAAATCTCTCAATTAGTTCCAGTAGATTTTTTACGAGTCTCTTGGGTGTTCTAGCATAGGATCATAACATCAGCAAATAGGGAGTGTGACAAATCAATGTGTGATGTACGAGACCAAACTGGAGACTAAACTGATGGCTACCACCTACAACTAGAGGTTGAGGAGAGGTTAGGAGATACATAGAATGGAAAGAGGAAGGAAAAGGGCAAGGGAGAAACAAAGGGAACTAACATATAGTAAGTGCTTGCACTGTTATTTTTCTTTTCATTTTACAAATGAAAAAAATGGAAATGTACAGAGATTAAAGAACTTTCCTGGAATCACACAGCTAGTAAGTGGCAGAGAGCCAGAATGTGAACTTAGTCTAGTGCTATTTCCTCTCCAACTTGCAGACATAAAAGGAAAAATTTAAAAGCAAAGGGGAAAAGAAGGGAGTTGGGAGAAGCAGGCTAGAAGGAGCACTGGAATGGTAGATGGTCACTCAGAATAAAACTCAAGTCCTTCCTAAAAAACTGACATGCTGAACATCAACTACACTCTCTCCAGGATACTAAATAAGACAGCTCTGTTCTTGTTCCGCCAACTTTACTCTATCTCTATTTTAAGATTAGCTCCAACGCAGCTTTATCATATCTCTGACTGAAGTTTACTAAAATTTGCCCACATTCAACTAGTAGTTCCTTTGAGAGGCATAAAAGAGAAAAGATTAGAATATTTGATTTGAAAAAATACAATGATAATGCTCCAGTCCCCCAAATAGGCTGTTTTGTTTAACATCACTGCTCAAATTGAGTTTCAAGAAGGACATCACCTAAGATGCTTGTTAAAAGGAAGATTTCTAGGCCCCATCACAAATTGAGTGATTCAAAATCTCTTGGTATGGGGCCTATAATCTGCATTTTATTTTTTAAAAATAAATTTTATTGAAATATAATTTATATACAGTGAAATACATAAAACTAAAGTGACATAAACTAAAGTGACCTGGGTCGATGAATTTTTTTTGTTTTTGCAGTGTTCCGTCCCCTCCCCTCCCATAATCTGCATTTTAAACAAGCATATTAGGTGGTTTGATGGAAACTAAACTATGATAACCATTCGAACTCTAAAGGAAAGATTATAAAACTGTTATTATCTGATCTAGCATGGGGGGGGGTACAGTCAGGAAAGGCTTCTCCAAAGAAATGACATTTTTCAATGAAAAAAGATGAGGGTGGAGTATTTTGAGGTGACCACAAGTATTCTATTGTAGCTCATCAACAATGCAATTTAAAAATGCATTCACATTTTTGTCTTCAGGCAATCACTATACTCAGCGCTGGTTACATCATACTGAAAACACTCTTCCTTAGCTATGAGCTATACGCTAGACTGGCTAGTGGAGAAATCAGGAAACTATGCCATAAAAGGAATGATGGAAGAGAGAGATTTGGGGCTTGTACATATGTAAGAACGAGGCACTAGTGGTTCAGTAGTAGAATTCTTGCCTTCCATGTGGAAGACCCAGGTTCAGTTTCTGTCCCATACACCTCAGGCAGAGTCCCAGCCATCTGTCAATGGAAGCTTATGTGTTGCTATGATGCTGAACAGTTCAAGTTTCAGCAAAATTTCCAGACTAAGACAGACTAGGAAGAAAGGCCTGGAGATATAATTGCAAAAATCAGCCAATGAAAATCCTATGGATCACAATACTTTTATCAGCAACTGATGAAGGGGATGGCGCAGGACCAGGTAGTGTTTCATTCTGCTGTGCATGGAGTCACCATGAGTTGAGAGCAACTTGACAACAGCTAACAACAACAAATATGTAAAAAGCTGGCAGAAGCATTTCAGAAGAAAGGCCTGGCAATCTGCTTCCAAAAGGTTACAGCCTTGAAAACCTTATGGAGCACAATTCCATTCTGCAACATATGGGGCCACCATGAGTCAGAATCAACTGGTGGCAACTGGTTTGGTTTTGATTTAGTCATAGGGAAGATGCATTACTTTTGACTTCCTGTAGAGGTAACACAATGCCAATGAGAAGATATATAACATAAAAACTTTCTAACAATGAAAGGTGCCTGCCTAAATGTCAATGGAATGTACAAACACTAGCTGATTGTCCATATGTTGGAGCCATTAGGAAGCTACAAAGTTAGTTGGAAATGTATTACATTGGGAGTCAGACAGATTCCAATGACTGACTGATCCACAATTTACCAGTTATTGTGACCTTAGAAAAATTCAGCCCATCTTTCTGAGCCTCACTTTCCTCATCTATAAAATAAAGATAATAATTCTCTGCCTTGGTTATTTCATTGGGTTGTAATAATGATCACACAAAATTTTATTTGTGAAAATAATACACAAGCTGATGTTTGTGAAACTACTCTCAAAGGTTACATATTTACACAAATATCATATATTACAATGTTGAAGAAAAGCTGGCTTCAATGGAAGAGAAGGGAAATCAGAACTTTAAGGGATCTTCAAGAGCTAACATCTAATGATTCTGTAATTCGTCTATTCATATTTTTAAATTTTTGTTGAGAATATACAAAGCAGAACATATACCAATTCAACAATTTATACATGAACAATTCAGTGACAATGATTACATACTTGGAGTTGTGTAACCACTCTGACCTTTCTTTTCTGAGTTGTTCCTCTCCTATTAATGTACACTCAGTGCCCCCTAAGCTTTCTAATCTTTTGAATTACTGTTGTCAAGTTGATCTCATATACACAGGTCTTAAAAGAGCACAATGCTCAAGGCAGAGACATTTTTTACTAGTTAAGCTAAAATATTATTTGGTTTTACACTGCAAAAAAAAAAAAAAAAAACCACAACAATTTAAAAAAGGGAATATTTTTGGTTTAAAGTTTAAAGATTATCTCAGGGCAATAGTTTCAGAGATTCATCCAGCCTCCATGGCTCCACAAAGTCTAGATTCCATGAGGTTTACTGACATCTTACTATATAAGGTCCATGAGAATAGTAAGCTCATCTGTTTGTTCATCACCCTATCAGTAGCACCAGGGATAGCCTAGCATACATATATGTGTTCCATATATATTTGCTGAATGAATGAATGAATATACTGAGTATAAAGTCATTGTACTCAAGAAGATCAGAGTGAATTTTAGAAGACAAGTAAAAAATTTCAGTAAAGTTCATATATCCTATAGTGGGGTAAATTCAGATGAGAATCATCAACTGGGTTCCCAAAATCACATTTGGGAGTGGTTTGGGTAGGATTTCTGGATGGAGATTATGTCTAAACAGAAACTACAAAAACAAGCAGGATTTAGTCAACTCAAGACGTGGGAGGAAGGGCTGTCCAAATGAAATAAACAAGCACTGACTAATCAGAACAGAAACTAGCATATATCTTGTATTGGTACATATCAACTGAGCCTCAGACCCATCTCTAATATACTATGTCTATTTATTATCTCTTTCTCTTCACTCTAGACAGAAAGCTCTTTGTGGGCAAGAATTGTCTATGTACTTCTGGATCCTCCACGCCTAGAACAGTGCCTAACCAAACTCACTGCCACTGAGCTGGATCTGACTCATAGCAACCCCTCCTTGGATTTCCAAGGCAGTATCACTATGGAAGTAGATTGCCCAAACTTCCTTCTGAGGAGTGGCTGGTGGGTTTGAACCACGAGCCTTCTGGTTAGCAGTCAAATGCCTTAGGCACTATGCCACCAGACCTCCCAGAATAGTGCCTAGTACATAGTAAATATTCAATAAATACTTATTATATGAATAAATATTGCTATGTAAAGAATACAAGATACAGCATGTATATAGCAGACTACTGTTTATGTAAGAAAGGGGTATGTCTGAATGTTTGGAAAACAGACATATATATTTGCTTACATATGCACTGAATATCTCTGGAAACATACAAAAGAAACTAGTAGCACTGGTTACTGCTAGTGAGGGTAAGTGAGCAATTGTGGAGGGCTGGAGAACTTTTTTTTATTACTGTATATATATTGGGATCCAGGTGAGGAAAGAGAACCTAAGCACGCCCAAAGCAGCAGGACAGGAGAGCAGGAGAAAGGGGATTAAAAGCCAGGAACCCGGACAGAGGAGCAGTCAGCTGCAGGGATCCACGTGAGGAGAGGGAACCCAGGCACGCCCAAAGCAGCAGGGCGGGAGAATGGGAGAAAGAGGATTAAAAGGCCAGGAACCCAGACAGAGGAGGAGTCATCTGCAGGGACCCAGGTAAGGGTGGTATGAGAGGTTTCCAACAGGGAGATAAACTTGTCTGTTGGTTTGTCCTACCATGGTGATGTGTTGATGTAAGTTTTGAGGCTGAGCCACGGTGTTTCAAACTCAGTGGGATGCACATGGTGCACAGGTATCATCCAAGCTTACAGACTGAGACAGACTAGGAAGAAGGAAGAGGCCGTCTACTTCTCAAAGAATTGGC
>NW_006921957.1:3301711-3320300 GCF_000298275.1 Orycteropus afer afer
TGCTGAGCAACGACATGGCTACATGCAGGGTCCAAGCATGCCATAGGCTAGAGACTATTCCCAAGGCTTCTAATTAAATATAGGAAGCAGACCACATTCCCTAAGGCAGCTACTCAGCTGCTCCCAGTAGATTCCACCATGGAGTTGATTACCAATCTCATCATGGGGAATACTACATCCAGCTGCCAAGCCACTCAACCAGGCCTAGCCAAGTTGACACAGAAACATCACCACCACAGTAGTGTAACTTTAGCAACGTTATTTAATCTCTCTGAGATATAGTTTCCTTACCTATAAAATAAGTTCAAACCTTGCAGAATGTTGTGTGAATTAAGTAAGATGCATAAAATGTTTATAACTAACATTAAAAAGCAACAACAACAGCAACAAGTTCGTTGCCATCGAATCAGTCAATTCTGACTCACAAAGACCTTCACTGGGTTTTCAAGGTGGAAAGTCTTTACAGAAACTGCCTTCTGGTTAGCAGTCAAATCCCTTAGGCACTACACCACCAGAGCTCCTTTCAACTAACATAAACCAAAACAACTCACTGCCATCGAGTGGATTCCTACTCATAGCAACCCCTTTTGGGATTTTCAGGTGGTAAATATTTATGGAAGTAGATTGCCTGGTCTTCCTTCTGTGGAGCAGCTGGTGGGTTTGAACTGCCAGCTTTCTGGTTAGTAGTCAAATGCCTTAGGCACTGTGCTACCAGAACTCCAGATTCTTCCTTAGAGCTCCCAGAAAGAAATACAGCCCTACTGACACCTTGATTTAAGCACTGTGGGGCCTGCATCAGGCTTCTGACCTACAAAACTGTAAGAGTAAATCTGTGTTTTCTTAAGTCACTAAATTTGTGGTAATTCATTATAGCAGCAATAAAAAACTAACATAAATGTTAAGAGACGTTAATCTGCAATTGGTACGGGGGAAGGTATGATGCTGGACAAAGTATGAATCTCAGAAACAGGAAGAGTTTTACTGAAGATAATGAAACAAAAACCAAACTCACTGCCATCGAATCAATTCAGCTCATAGTGACGCTACAGGAGAGAGCAGAACTGCCTCATAGAGTTTCCAAGGCTGTAAATCTTCACAGAAGCAGACTGCCTCTTTCTCCTGTGGCACAGCTAGTGGGTTTGAACCGCCAACATTCTGGTTAGCGTTGAAATATTTTAACCACTACACCATGAGAGTGCCTGAAGGTAATGAATGAGGGAGAATTATGCCACCTTGTGTGTCCTGGTAAAATATGATCACCTTCCATTAATCTTCAATTAGTTAAAGAATAGGAACTTACCCAGAATCAGTAGGTCAGTAAGTATTCATTTTGTATTTACTACTTTCTTCAAAGTTTTTCATGTCCATCAGAAGTGCTTCAGGAGCTACTAAGAGAGGTATGGATCAGGTCCTTGTTTCAACTAGAGCAGATCTAATTTTATTGATTTTATATACCGTGGTTCCATATAATATGTCATTTTAAAAAGGGTTCTACCACTACTAAGAATTTTTTTTTAAAAAAAGCTGTTATAGTGGAAAAAGTATGGACTCTGAAGTTAGACTGGTTTGGGTTTGAATGCTGGCTACTCCATTTACTGGTTTGGAGAACTTGGGTGATTTTGCTCTGAAATTTCAGGACTGCTTTATGGTCCAGAATTAGACATTTTAATTTAACCTTATCCTCAGTACTCTATATGTAAAATGGACAATAAAAACCATTTCACAAGGTTATTGTGTGGAATAAATGAGATAAAATATATAATGCATGTAACACAGAAATTGTGACATAGTAGTCATTCAAGAAATGTTTGCTAGGAATATTCCTAATTTTTAAATTTTATTTTTTAACAGCTTTGCTTAGGTATAACTGAAATATAATAAAATGCACAAATTAGAATGACACAATTAGATAAGTCTGACATATGTACACATCCATGACTATTAACACAATCAAAATAATGAATATATACTATCACCCCCAAGTTTTCTCATGCCCTTTATAGTCCTTCACCCTGTTCTTCCTTGTTGCCCCCCTCAAACACTGATCTGTTTACTGTCATTATAGATTAGTTGGCATTTTCCAGAATTTTACATACATAAAATCATACATAAATAGAGTAATATATACTCTTTCTGTCTGGTTTATTATTTGTGATTCATCCTTCTTGTTGTGTGTATCAACAGTTCAACAGTTCATCCTTTATATTGCTGACTAGTTCTTCATTGTATGGATATGCACACTTTGTTGTTGGAAGGAAGGTTGGGCAATCTACTTCCATAGTGATACTGCCTTGAAAACCCAACGAGGGGTCTCTATGAGTCGGGTCCGACTTGACAGCACAAAACAAGAACAAAAAAAAAAAAACATGGGGATTGAACAGTTTTGCCATCATGCTAGCAATGAGCCATTCAGAGTTGGTGGAAAGAGGGGACATCATAGCCACCAAGAATGAAGGACTAGTAGTGGAGTGCATCCTTTGGACACCCAGAGTTCCTGTACCGGGAACCTCCTTGATCTAGGTGACAGAGAGAGAGCTATAACATCTTGCTGAGACAGGAAGCAGCAGCAGCAGAGAAATGATGAGAGCAGAACTAGGAGACCTTCTTACTCCACACCCACAGAGTAAGAAAGCGGAATGCCTTCAGGCAGGAGGCTTGCTGGCAGAGTAGGGTGCCCCTGGGCACTTGGTGGAACTAAGTTTGCTGACACATGGAGCTAGAGCTGAGTGCCTTCAGGCCTAGGATTACTGGAGGAGTGAGGTGTCTCTCAGAATTTACCAGCAGAGCTAAAAGAACTTTGTAACACTTGCCTGAGCAGGGTAGAGGCCAAGAAGCCAAGGGGCTGAGAGGTCGAGGACCAGAGAGAGGCATATCTGTGCAACACGGCTGAGAAGAAGCTGTCCTGATCAAAGAACTGTATCCTGAGTTATTTCTGATACTAAATTGTAAACTGTTGCTTCACTGATAAATTCCTTAATTATAAGTACTGTCTGTGAGATCTGTGGTCACTGCAATGAATTATTGAACCCAGTAGAGAAGTAGAGAGTGCTTGGGAGGGACAGTTGGTGACAGAATTAGTAAAAAGGCTGGAGGGTAGCGGAATGTCTGACCTTCACCTCAAAGGAATCAGCCTTGGGCTACTGATCTTGATCTTTATTCCTCTTTATGAAGTTGAAGGAAGTCAGACACCACACCTATGTCATTTTTACAGTTTTTAAGGAGGCAACCAGACCTCTAAGGCTGGATGAACCCTAAAACTATTGCCCTGAGATAATCTTTAAACCTTGAACTTTAAGCCAGAACTATCCCCTGAAGTCTTCTTAGCTTAATCAGTAAAATGTTTGTCTTCTACGTTGTGCTTTTTTTAAACAATCATCTATGTGGGATTGAATTGACAACAGCAACTCAAATGGTTAGATGAGAGGTTTAGGGGGAAGTGGGTTTATGTTAGTGGTGGCAGAATAATTTGGAAAAGGATGTTGTTATTGTTGTTATATACCGTGAGTCGGACCCGACTCATAGTGATCCCTCCTTGGGTTTCTGAGGCAGTATCACTACGGAAGTAGATTGCCCCATCTTCCTTTCGAGGAGTGGCTGGTGAGTTTGAACCACTAGCCTTCTGGTTAGCAGTCAAGTGCCTTAGGCACCATGCTACCAGAGCTCCCTAGAAAAGGATAGTGACAATCTTTACACCATATTTATTATGCATTCATATCTATCTCTAATTCCTAACTCTCTGTAACAGTTATTGTTATTTGTCAATTTGACTAGGCTATGATTCTCAGTCATTTGACAGCCAGTGGACTGACTGCTCTTCCATAATGTTATAAACTAAAAAACCAAACCCACTGCCATCGAGTCAGATCTGACTCACAGCGACCCCTCCTTGGGTTTCCAAGGCAGTATCACTACAGAAGTAGATTGCCCAACCTTCCTTTGAGGAGTGGCTGGTGGGTTGAACCGCCAGTCTTCTGGTTAGCAATCAAGTGCCTTAGGCACTATGCCACCAGAGCTCCCCCATAATGTTACAGACTGTAATAATTTCCATGATAGGATCTGATAATAATGTAATCATCTCCATGATGAGATCTGATATAAGCAGCCAATCAACTGAAAGGGGAGTTTCCTTAGGAGTATTGCCTTCCTCCAGTGTATAAATGGATGTTCCAGCAAGGTTCACTTTCACTCTGGATCTAGTATCTGCATCTAGCTTGTCATCATCTGACCTTTGGTTCTTGGTATGTAAGCCAGCAGACTACCACCTGACCTGCAGATTTTGGAATTCGCCAGCTCCTGCAGCCAGTGAGCCAGCAGCCTGCCATCTGCCCTGCAGATTTTTAATTTATCAGCTTCTACAATCATGTGGAAAAGCCTCCAGGCTGATGACTGACCCCTGGATTTAGGACTTGCCTGCCTCCAAAAGCCATTTCCTTAAATTAAATCTCTCTACGTACAATGCACAAAATAGTCAGATAGTTGATTTTTTTACTATTATCATAAATGTGAAATGTCGGCTAATGAGATAGTTGATAAGTGGGGAGTAGGTGTATTTATGTATGTATGTTATACACGTTATACATATAAGTTATACATTTATGTATTTATATAAATTTTGCTTCTCTAGAGAACCTACAGTGTGCCAGTACCACATTGCTTTGATTACTGTATCTACGTAGTCCTGAAATCCATAAATCTTTACAGAAGTAGACTGCCTCATCTTTCTTCTACAGAGTGGCTGGTAGGTTCAAACTGCTGACCTTTTGGTTAGTAGCCAAATATTTTAACCATTGTATTACCAGAGCCCCTTATTCTGGGACAGGGTAGGCAAAAAGAGGATGAGGTGATTAGTACCTTCAATGTCTTAATTGTGTAAGTTACAGATGGGATGTAGGAGAATTAATACCTTGTTTTTAGGAGGTCAGTCAAGAATGCTGTTAATCATGGAGAAGTTACACATAAACAGCGGAGAAATTCTCAAAAGTCACTATACATCCTTGAAAACAGAGCTACAGGTGGAGTGATGGCACTCTAGGACCATCCTGACAGGCATTACATATACTCCTTTGATGCAGAAGGAAACACTCAAGCAATCAAAGACATGCTACTCTAGATTTGCCTGGAGGTGGTAATAAGCTAGTCCAGAATCATGAAAATTCAGGGCAATAATATGATTTCATAGAAGAAATCACCTAAATAGTTATATTCCTACAAGGAAGGTTGGGGTGATGATCATGAGGCAGATGAATTATGCATCAAAAACATTATAAGGAGAGTATAGATTTATGCCTATTTCCCCAGAGGACAAAGTAAAGTATTATAATGAAATGTGCAAAGACCTGGAACTAGAAAACCAAAAAGGAAGAACATAATCAGCATTTCTGAAGCTGAAAGAACTGAAGAAAAAATTCTAGTCTTGAGGTGCAATATTGAAAGATTCTATGAGTAAAATATTCAATGATGCAAGTAGCATCAAAAGAAGATAGAAGGAATACATAGTCACTACTGTGTACATACACTGACTTGGATGATGTTCAACCACTCCAGGAAGTAGCATATGATTAAGAACTGATGATATCAAAGGAAGAAGTCAAAGCTGCATTGAAGGAATTGGTGAAAAACAAGGCTCCAGGAATTGACAGAATATACTCTGAGATGTTTCAATAAATGGATACAATGCTGGAGGCACTCACTCATTTATGCCAAGAGATTTGGAAGACAACTACTTGGCCAATTGGAAGAGCTCCTTTTCTGTGCCCATGTCAAAGAAGGGTGAACCAAGAGAATGTAGAAATTATTGAACAATATCATTAATATCACACAGAATAAAATTTTGCTGAATGCAATTCAAAAATGGTTGCAACAGTATATTGACAGGGAACAGACAGAAATTAAAGCCAGATGCAGAAGAGGATGTGGAACGAGGGATATCATTGCTGATGTCAGATGGATCTTGGCTGAAAGTAAAGGATACCAGAAAGATGTGTACCTGTGCTTTATTGATTATGCAAAGGCATTTCACTGTGTGGATCATAACATATTATGGATAACATTGTGAAGAATGGGAATTCCAGGACATTTAATGTGCTCATGATGAAACTGTACATAGAGCAACAGACAGTCTTTCAAATAGAATAATGGGATACTGCATAGTTTAAAATCAGGAAAAGTGTCCATCAGGACTGTATCTTTTCACCATACGTATTCAATCTGTATGCTGAGCAAATAATGCAAGAAGCTTGATTATATGAAGAAGAATGTGTATCACGGTTGAAGGAAGATTCATTAACAGCCTGTGATATCAGATGACACAACCTTGCTTGCTGAAAGTGAAGAAGACTTGAAGCACTTATTGATGAAGATCAAAGACTATAGCCTTCAGTGTGGATTATACCTCCACACAGAGAAAACAAAAATCCTCACAACTGGACCAATAAGCAACATCATGATAAATGGAGAAAACCCTGAAGTTTTCAAGGATTTCATTTTACTTGGGTCCATAATCAATGCCCATGGAACCAGCAGTCAAGAAATCAGATGACATATTGCATGGGGGCAAAGCTGCTGCAAAAGACCTCTTTAAAGTGTTAAAGAGTAAAGATGTCACTTTGAAAACTAAGGAAGGCCTGACCCAAGCCATTGCATTTTCAATAGCTTCACGTGCATTTGAAAGCTGGACACTGAATAAGGAAGACTAAAGAAGAACTGATGCATTTGGATTGTAGTGTTGGTGAGGAATATTAAAAATACCATATACACAAGAAAAACAAGAAACTAAGAAACAAATATGTCTTGGAAGAAATACAGCCAGAATTCTCCTTAGAAATGAGAATGGCCAGACTTCATCTCACCTACTTTTCTCATGTGAGAAGAGACCAGGCCCTGTGGAAGGATATCATGCTTGGTAAAGTAGAGGCCAGCCAAAAAGGGAAGACCTTCAATGAGATAGATTGACACAGTGGCTGCAATGACCGGCTCAAGCACAGCAAAGATTGTGAGGATGGTGTGGGACAGGGCAGTAGTTTTGTTCTGTTGTACACAGGGTCACTATCAATTGGAATCAACTTAACAGCACCTAACACAACATACAACACAACACAGAGTAGTTACATTAATACAAAAAAAAAAAAAAAAACCAACAGACTTTAAGAAAAGACTGTTACTAAAGACAAAAATGAAATAATGATCTTTATAATGATGAAAAGAATCAGACAAAAAGGGACATTTTATAATGATGAAAAGAATTAATATAGCAGTAAAATGTAGTAATTATAAATGTATATGCACCTAATAATAAAGCTCTAAAATACATGAAACAAAAAACATATAGCAATATGTATCCCATGTCTTCTATTTTGCAGCCAAACATATTAAGCAATCTTGTATCATTCTTTTCAGTAAAGTTGTATAGACTAAACCAATGAGTTTTACTGCCTCCATACTTACAAAATTGGAAATTATGGACTAGTTTCAATTCCTACTATTTTTCTCTGGAAGCACCTAGCACTTGAGCTATCAATATGGTAATCAGTTTTTTTGTTTTTCTTTTTTTCACCCTTAGAAATACCTCAAGAGCAATCTGTGTTCTCCCTACTAGTAAGTGCTTCATTAATAACACAGGTACAGAGCTTGAAGCTTAAGTATAGACAGCAGATTCTGATTGAAACAAACAAAATAAAACCACTTCTGGACATAGCTTTTCTTCATAATGCTACATTACAGAAGAAACACCTCCTATGAAGATGGAAACAGAATTGAAGAGAGTAGGTATGGAAGAAAAACCACTAGACCAAGAGTCTAGCCTGTGCAAAAGACAGATTATTTGGGGCATGTTTTTTAATAAACACTTAGTTTTCTGCCAGCTTTGATTACTTAGGACTGTATGAAAAAGAGATGACACCCTTCAGTATGTTCAACAAAGGTATACTACTTGGAACCCTGAAGAATTTCAAGAATTCCTATTCCATAAAGAATAGGTTAGAAATTTAAAACACTATGTGGCATTTGCCCCTTACCCTGGTTCATATCTCCCTTGGGTAGAAAAGGAAAAACATGAATAAAATGAAAAAGAGCTTTATTTTGAGGAACTGTATTTAGTGTAATTTGATTGTTTACAACTTAATATGCCAAAGGTAACATACTTAATCAAAACATTTGAATCACTGAAGAAATTGAAGTCATGTTATGCAGTAGTTGGAGATTCACAACAGGGGCCTGTGCAAAACGTAGGCTGTGTTTGATTCACATGAGGGCCAAAGAACACTCACAATATGGGGGAAATGACTGGACTTTTTAAAGTTTGACAACTAATTCTCATGACTAAAACCCCAATTTGGACTCAAACAACAATTGTGGGGATGGTGCAGGCTGGGCAGTGTTTTGCTCTATTGTACACAGGGTTGCTGCAAGTTGGAACCAACTCGACAGCACCTAACAACAATTAAAAAAAAACAAACCCAATCAGAAAGTGAACAGTACAAAAGAATGAGCATACTGTATGTGGGTTAAGATGGGGCAATAACTGAGGTAGAAAATGTAGCAAGGATGTTGCAAAAAGAACATGGCAGAGAAGGTGTTATCTGACCTCCTCTGCCTTCACAAGAGATGAGAGAGAATCACCATAAGCATCAACAGCCCAAGGCTGCTTTCTATGAGGCAGAGGTCAGACATGCCACCATGCTCCAACCTTTTTACAAATTCTGACACAATTGTCCTTCCCATAGTACTCTCTACTTCTCTGCTGGGTTCAATAATTTATTGCAATGGTCATATAGAACTCACAGACAATACTCAGGATTATGGGGTTTTACTAGGCAAGTTACAAGTTACAATTCAGGTTCAGGAACACTCAGGATACAATTCTTCCATCAGGACAGCTTCTCAGTCATACCATAGGCATGCTACTGTCTGGCCTCAGCCTTTGCCTTTCTTGGACCAGTGTTACAAAGCTCTTTTAGCTCTGCCATGCCCAGAGAGGCAACCAACTTCACTAGCAAGCTTCCTGCCCAAAGGCACTAAGCTTTCTCGCTCCATGCGCCAGGAAGCCTGCTGCTCTGTCAGGTGCTGGTCTCTTGGTTCTGCTGCCTCTGTTGCTGCCATCTCTCTGCCAAATATTATAGCTCTTTCTATCTCTTGGGTTGAGTTCTAGTGCAGGGATCTTGGGTCCAAGGACATGCTCCAATCCTGGTTCTTCTGTCTCAATGGTAGTGAGATATCACCCTTTCTGCCTCTGGAATGGTCCAATTCAAGCTCAGTAGATCACAAACCTGACCAATGCCAGGGCCCCACACATCTCACTCCCATGGACCCATCCCCACAAGGGTGTCATGTACCCTAATTTAAATTATTAACAAGCTATCCAATCCCCTTGGTGGGCCACAAACACCTCACATTTGTATAGTCCCATCCAGTCATCCAGCAGAAGCCACAAAGACATGGCTAGAAGACCAACACCAAGCAAGTCACTGCATCACAGATGTTTTTATATAATCACTGGTTAAGAAATTCTCTTTCAACTGCTAAAGAGAAAACTATAAGCAGGTAATTCAGAATAGGGTTGTTGTTATTTACTGCCATGGAGTCAGATCCAACTCATAGTGACCCCTCCTTGGGTTTCTGAGGCTGTATCACTACAGAAATTGATTGCCCAATCTTCCTTTTGAGAAGTGGCTGGTAAACAAATCCAGGTTACATGGTTGCTCCCTTAAATTAATCTTATAAAAATGGTATGTTGTTGTTATGTGCCGTTGAGTCAGCCCCGACCCATAGCGACCCCTCCTTGGGTTTCCGAGGCGGTATCACTACAGAAGTAGATTGCCCAACCTTCCTTCCAAGGAGTGGCTGGTAGGTTTGAACCGCCAGCCTTCTGGTTAGCAGTCAAGTGCCTTAGGCACTATGCTACCAGAGCTCCTTAAAAATGATACAGGAACCTCATTATCATCACCTCCTACACCAGTTTAAATCAATAGGGTTTGATTGTAAGGAGTACACAGTGGTAGAGACTGGTTGCCATAACTGAAGTGGTCTTATTAAATTTGATAAAGATAGAAAAAAAAGTCAGTAACTTTGATAAAAGAGAATAGAAAGTCAGTCTAAACCAACATTTAAGATAAAGGAGATGGAATTCATTCAGGGCCAAAACCTTTGAGGGCTGTATCTAAGAATAAGATACACAAGACTTTGGTAAGAGTACAGGTGGAAGGTGGAGGGGAGTAGTATTCAGTCACTGGTTAAGGAAGCATCTCCATCAATTATGAGCGATAGGAAGATATGTGCATTCAACTTTGAGGCAATACCACTTAGAAAAAGCAAGTATTTCTGGATAATAGTACCAGCTAAGCTGGTACTATTTAATCATCTCATATACATCCAAAAGCAGGGCAGTGAAAAAGTTAGACAAAAGAAGAAGTTGATGCATTCTAATTATGGTGGTGGCAAAGAATAATGAATATACACAGTGGACTGCCAAAAGAATGAACAAGTCAGTCTTGGAGGAAATACAATGCTCTTAAAGTGAGGATGGAGAGACTTCATCTTGCTTACTTTGGACATGCCATCAGGAAAGACCAAGCCCTAGAAAAGGACATCATGTTTGGTAAAGCAGAGGGGTCAGCAAAACTGAAGTAAATCCTCAATGAGATAGATTGACACAATAGCCACAACAATGGAGTCAAACATACTAAGGATCATGAAGATGGCATAGGATTGGGCAACATTTCATTCTGTTACAAATAAAGTCACCTTGAATTGCAGCTGACTCGATGGCAACTAAAAACAACAACAACTACATGATAGGTACTATGTTAGCCACTGAGGATGCAGTAGTAAATAAGATGGATGCAACCCTGCCTTTGTGGATCTTATGTTAATAGAGAGGGACAGGCAATAAATGAAAAGACAAAATAACTTCATCCTGTGATAAGTATTGGAAAAAAAAAAAAAAAGTAATGTACATTCAAGGGCAGAGGAGAACAGAATGACCAATGTAGATAGTATTGTGAAAAAAGCCTGAGGAAGTAACATTTAACTGAAACTGGAAGAAAACCAACCATGCCAAAAGGGCTGTGGGAGATCATGGAGAAAAAATAGCTAGTGCCAAATACTAAAATAGTAGCAATGAAGAAAATGATAACAGTTCATCTACAAAATGAACTCAGTACAGAAAATTACATGGAACAAAGAAATTATCAACACAACACACATACACACAAAAAACCACACATAACGAAATGACAGCAGTTAATTCATACTTGATAATGAAACTGAATGTAAATGGATTAAATGCACTGCTCAACAGACAGAGGGTTGCAAACTGGATAAGAAAACATGACCCATCAACATGCTGTCTACAAGAGCCTCATTTTAGACACAAAGACAAAAACAGACTAAAAACCAAAGGTTGGTAAAAGATTATCAAATAACAACCATAAAAGAGCAGGAGTGGTAATATTAATTTCTGATAAAATTGACTTTAAGACAAAAATCACCATAAGAGACAAGGAAGGAGATTATATAATGATTAAAGGATCAAATGAACAAGAGGATATAACCATAATAAATATCTACACACCCAATGAAAGAGCCCCAAAATACTGCAATCAAATTTTAACAGAATTGAAAAGACAAATACATGACTCCACAGTAATAGTTGTTGTGTTGTTGTTGTTATGTGCCGTTGAGTCAGACCTGACTCATAGTGACCCCTCCTTGGGTTTCTGAGACAGTATCACTACAGAAGTAGATTGCCCCATCTTCCTTCCGAGGAGTGGCTGGTGGGTTTGAACCGCCAGCCTTCTGGTTAGCAGTCAAGTGCCTTAGGCAAGTAACAGTAGGAGAGTTTAATATACAACTTTCAATGAAAGAGAACAACTGGAAAGGAACTCAACAAAGACACAGAAGAACTGAACAATACAATCAACCAACTTGACCTTACAGACATCTACAGAGCACTTCACCCAACAACAGCACAATATACATTCTTTTCCAGCGCACATGGAACATTCTCCAGGACAGACCATATGTTAGGCACAAAGCAAGCCTCAATAAATTTAAAAACATTTAGATACTGCAAATCATCTTCTCATACTACAATGCTAAAACATTAGAAATCAACAATAGGAAGATCAGTGGAAAAAAAGCAAACACATGGAAACTGAATAACACCCTCCTTAAAACCGACTGGGAAATAGAAGAAATAAAAAATGAAATTAAAAAAATTCTTTGAATGAAATGAGAATGAAAACAAAACATACCAATTCTTTGGGACACAGCAAAAGGAGTGATCAGTAGCCAATTTAAACCAATAGACGCACACATCAAAAAAGAAGAAAGAGCCTCAATCAACACCTTAATCCCACAGTTCTAACAAGCAGAAAAAGAACAGAAAAAAAAAAGCCTAAAGTCACCAGAAGAACAGAAATAATAAAGATTCAAATGGAAAAAATGAAACAGAAAATGGAAAGACAATAGAAAAAATCAACAAGACTAGAAGTTGATTCTTTGCAAAGATTAATACAATCAACAAACCACTGGCAAACTTAAAGAAAAAGAAAGAGAAAGTGCAAATACCATGAATAAAAAATGAAATGGGCAATGTTACAACAGAACCAACTGAAATAAAAAGGATACTATGAAGAACTGCACTCCAATAAATTTGAAAATGTAGAAGAAATGAACAGATCTCCAGAAACACACCACTTCCCTAAACTACCACAGGCTGAGGCAGAAAATTTGAACAGACTCATAACAAAACAAGAAATTGAACAGGTCATAAAAAACACTGCCAACAAAAAGTCCTGGCTCAGATAGTTTCACTAGAGAGTTCTACCAAAGATTCAGAGAAGAGCTGACACCAATCCTACTCGAACTATTCCAGAACATAGGATAGGATGGAATCCTCTCAAATTCATTTAATGAAGCAAGCATAACCCTGATACCAAAACCAGGCAAAAAGTAATTTTCCTACTTCCCAGAAAAATTAGAGGTTTAATAGTCACTTCCCATTGCCCTATCCATAATATTATCTTCATCACATCCATCTTTTCCTACTTCCTTCACCAGTAAAAAGGAAAACTACAGACCAATATCCCTCATGAATATAGATACAAAAATCTTCAACAAAATCCTAGCCAATAGACTCTAACAATATATCAAAAAAAATAACATATCATGACTAAGTGGGGGTCATACCAGGTAGGCCAGGATGGTTCAACATAAGAAAAACAATCAATATAATCCACCACATAAATAAAACAAAGGAAAATAACCACATGATCATATCAATTGATGCAGAAAAGGCATTTGATAAAATCCAACACCCATTCCTGATAAAAACTCTCAGAAAAATAGGAATAGAAGTGACTTTCCTCAACTTAATAAAGGGCATCTATGCAAAACCAAAGGAGCTCTGGTAGCGTGGTGCCTAAGGCACTTGACTGCTAACCAGAAGGCTGGTGGTTCAAACCCACCAGCCACTCCTCAGAAGGAAGGCTGGTCAATCTACTTCCATAGTGAAACCACCCTGGAAACCCAAGGAGGGGTTGCTATGAGTCAGGTCTGACTCAACAGCACATAGCAATAACAACAATGCGAAACCAACAGCCAACATTATGCTCAATGGAGAAAGACTGAAACCATTCTCCTTGAGAACAGGAACCAGACACAGATGCCCTCTATCACCACTTCTATTCAACATTGTATTGGAAGTCCTGGCTAGGGCAATAAGGCAAGGAAAGGAAATCAAAGGCATCCAAATTGGTAAGGAAGAAGTAAAACTACTCTTATTTGTGATACGATCCTATACATAAAAACCCAGGAGAGATTCAGCAAGGTAATTTCTGGAACTAATTGAAAGATTTAGTATAGAGGCAGGATACAAGATCAACATATAAAAATCAGTTGAATTCCTCTATAACAGCAAAGAGGTCTCTGAAAAGGAAATAAAGAAATCAATACCATTTATGATAGCGACCAAAAAGATAAAATATTTGGGAATAAATCTTACCAGGGACACAAAAGATCTATACAAAGAAAACCACAAAACACTACTTCAAGAAACTATAAGAGATCTACCTAAACGCTCACAGATAGGAAGATTGAACATTGTGAAAATGTTAATACTACTCAAAGCAATCTATACATTCAATGCAATCCCAATCCAGACTGCATCAACATTCTTTAAGGACATGGAAAAAACAATCATTTATTTTATATGGAAAGGAAAGAGACCTTGGATAAGCAAAGCACTGCCAAAGAAGAACAAAGTAGGAGGTCTCACACTCTCAAATCTCAAAACCTACTATATAGCCACAGTAGTCAAAACAACCTGGTACTGGTACAATAATAGACACATAGACCCATGGAACAGAATTGAGGACCCAGAAATAGATCCATCCACCCATAGTCAGCTGATCTTTGACAAAGGGCTGGAATCCATTCAAAGGGGAAGAGAGAGTCTCCTTAACAAATGGTGCTGGCATAACTGGATATTCATTTGCAGAAAAATGAAACAAGATTCATACCTCACACCATACACAAAAACTAACTCCAGATGGATCAAAGACTTAAATGTGAAACCTAAAACTATAAAGTTCATCAAAGAAAAAAATAAAGGCAAACTTAGGCACCCTAATTTATGTCATATATAGACTATCAAGCATAACACAAAATGCACAAACAGCAGAAGGTAAACTAGATGAATGGGACCTTCTAAGAAGTAAATTCTTACGTGCATCAAAAGACTTTTCCAAAAGAGTAAAAGAGAACTTACAGATTGGGAAAAAATATTCGGCAATGACATATCTGACAAGGAACTATCTCTAAAATTTATAGAAAACTCCAAAACTTCAACATCAGGAAGACAAACAATCGAAGTTAAAAAAATGGGCAGAAGACATAAACAGACACTACACCAAAGAAGATATTCAGGCAGCAACAAACATATGAAGAAATGTTTGCAATCATTAACCATTAGAGAAGTACAAATCAAAGCAACAATAAGATACCATCTCACCCCAGCACAAAAAGCAAAGTTCAACAAGACAGAAAATAACAAATGCTGGCAAGAATATGGAGATACTGGGACTCTCACACACTGCTACTGGGACTGTAAAATGATACAACCACTGTGGAAATCATTACGGTGATTCCTCAAAATATTGGAAATAGAAATAGTATTTGATCCAGCCATCCCAATACTAGATTTGTATCCTAAAGAAGTGAGAGCCAGGACAAGAACAGATATATGCACACTCATGTTCATCACAGTACTATTACAATAGCAAAGACATGAAAACAACCTAAATGCCCGATAACCAAGGAATGGATAATCAAACTATGGTACGCAATGGAATACTATGCAACACTAAAGAATAATGTAGAATCCAAAAAACACCTCATAATGTGGGTAAACCTGGAGGACATTATGCTGAGTAAAATAAGTCAATCACAGAAGGACAAATATTGTACTATTCCACTATTGTAAAAAGTCAAATAAAGGTTTACATATGGAAGGAAACTTTTTTTTTGGTTACCAGGGAGGGGAGGGGGAAAAATAATAAAAATTTTAAAAAAGGAAAAAATAGCTAGTGCAAATACACCAATGCAAGAACTTGGCGTATTTGAGGAACAGAAAAGAGACCAGTGAGGTGGGGGCATAATCTGAAAAGACAGGCAAGGGCCAGAGATGCAGAGCCTTAAAAGACTTAGATGGTAAAGATTTTGAATTTTATCTTCCATCTCCATATGCAAATAAAGCCACTGAATAATTTTAGCAGGAAATAACATGATAAAGAATTTTAACCTTAATCTGGGATAATATCATTTTTTATATCTATTTTTTTCCTCCAAATTTATAATGCCCCTCTTTACCTCACTCTTCTTTCCTATGGGCATCCTCAAATCCTTGTTGTTATTCCAAACCTTCCTTACAATAAATTTTTGTTGGATCAAAGGAGTCTCTAATTTTGAAATAATTATATAATCTACACTTTATGCTCCTCTATTTGAGCATAGATGCTAAACACTAAGTCACTACAGAAGAAGAACAAAATAGAAGGTCTCATACTCCTGGACCTCAAAACCTACTATACAGGCACACTAGTCACACAACAGCCTGATGCTGGTACAATGATAGACACATAGACCAGTGGAACATAATTGAGTACCCATAGATAGATCCATCCACCTATGGTCAGCTGATCTTTGACAAAGATCCTCTTTTCTGAGCATTAATAGTCAACTTCAAAAATTCCTTCTTTAAAGATTCTCAAGGTGACTGTGCAGCCTCATTTCAAGGGCTATTAGCCTTGTGTGTGTTGGGGGGGGGCGGCGTTAAAGATAACCAATGGTTGAGTTTCTTCAGGCTCTGGAAGCATGCTGCAGAAATGTCACAAATGTGTCAGTTTGTGCTATGACAAATTCATGGTTTTCAATCTCAGTTGGCTGTCTCTGCCTTTCTTTTGTGTACTTTGAAATTCTTCCTTCCCCCCTCTCTTCAGCAGCTGTCTCATATCTTGTCACACTAATCTCTAAATTACCCAAGAGTAGGAGTTGTATCTTATTATTATTCACCTTTGCATGTCCTCATCTGCACACCTCAAAATTTCTGGCCTCATTTTCCACTGATGTTATCACCTCCTACTTCCCAGAAAAATTAGAAGTTTAATAGTCACTTCCCATTGCCCTATCCATAAAATTATCTTCATCACATCCATCCTTACATACTTCCTTCAGCATTCCTTTGCTCAACCATCCTTACCTAAGTGTCTTCAACCCCACCTCTAGATGAATTCAAATGCCTGCCCTTTCTACACCCATCTAGAGCCACTGAACACTGCTGTCAAAAATCATACAACTGTACAAATTGACACTAATATAAAATTATAGCTACCAATCACAATTCTGCCCCCAGATCATTCTACACTTCTACATCCAGTTCTTTATCCTCAGGATAGTGCTATTTCAAACACTCTCTGCTGCCCTCAAAGGATCCCTGGGTGGCACAAATGGTTAAAAGCTGGACTACTAACCAAAAGTTTGGTAGTTCAAATTCACCTGGAGATGCCTCAGAAGTAAGGCCTGTGATTTGCTTCTGAAAAGTCACAGCCTTGAAAACCATTGGTGCATGTATGGGGTCACCATGAGTTAGAATCGACTCAAGGGCAACTAAAAACAATTCTCAAACCTCCAACCCCTCCACCTCTCATCTCACTTGCAACATTACTTTACACGTCACAGAAAAACAACAATCACCAAACTTTGCCTATAAACTTTTCTCCATCCTCAACCCTTCTCCACATTTTTCTTACTGTTAGAATAGAATAGATGTTCCTCTTCCTAGCTAAGGCTAGTCCTTCCATCTCTGTGCTAAATCCCATCACCTCTCACCATAACTCTCTGAATTATTTCCACTCTTATATTGTCAGGTTTCCTTATCCACTGGGTTCTTCTCAACAGTCTGCTCTGTATGCTCTTGTTCCTCTGCCTAATGTTGCCAGGATTCTGTGCTAAGTCATCTTTTTCTTATCTTCCTTGCCATGATCCCATGGTCTCAATTACCAACCTAGTCTAGTCCCGTATAACCAACTATCATCACCATTTGGATTTTCCAGAGATGGAAATTGAACTCTTCTTCTTTACCCTAAACCTCTTACTTTATCCACCTCGTTATTCATACATAGCTAGGAATCATTCTTGATGCTTTCTTTTTTCGTATTTTCTTTATGTAATCAGTCACCATGTCAAATGTCTCTCAAATATGATCTCTTCTCCCCATTCTCATTGCCATTACCTTAGTCCAAGTAATCATCATCTCTTGCCTGGGTTACTGTACTACCACCCCTCTCCTAACTATCTTTGGTTTTGCTTTCCTCTATTACAGTAAACTCACTTTCTAAAACGAAATTCAAGTATTAGTCTCTTGATCAAAATCCCTTTCCCTTAGGACTAACACCAATATCTTCAAAGTAAATAAATGCCTTGTCTTTCACTAGCATCTACTCATATCACAGCCTCTCAAAAGCTTATTGGTCCAGCCTAACTAACATTTTTCAGTTCCCTAGACATACTATTCCTTATTTTGCTCCCAGGCCATCACATAAGCTGTTCATTCTCTTGGAAAGCTCTCTCTCTCTCTCTCTCTCTCTCTCACATCACTTTCCTAGCTAACCTGAACAATGCTTTAGCATTTAGCTGTCACTTCCTTTGAGAAGCTATACCAGGGCCCTAGATAAAGTTAGCTGTCTTTACTATGTGCTTCCATTGCACCTGAACTTTCCCTACTAGGACACTTTCATACTTTAAAATTGCTTTTCATTGTCAGCCTGCACCCCTACACCTTTCACTCCACTTCACCACCAGTACAAGACTGTGAGGTCAATGAGAACGAAGACTTTGTCCTGCTCACTGTTGTGATTAATATCTAGTCACATGGTAAATATAATAAATTTTTGTTGTATAAATTTTAAAAAAGTAAATGAAAAAGTACCCATGCCGGAGGAGGCGGGGCAAGATGGCGGACTAGGCAGAAGGATTGCACAGACCCTCTTCAACAAAGAAAAGGGAAACCAATTAACACAGACACAGAAGATAATCT
>NW_006921957.1:3327893-3333635 GCF_000298275.1 Orycteropus afer afer
AAAAAAGTACCCATGCCTCCACCAAAAGCTCAAGATTAGCATGTGAAATCTGAATCTTATCTCCTCCCATTTTCTCAAGGTCTGTGCAACATCAGTTATATCCTCTCTCACACTATGTTGTTATTGTTGTTAGGTGCAGTCAAGTTGTCTCTGACTCATAGCAACCCTATGCACAGCAAAAAGAAACACTGCCCGGTCCAGTACCAACTCCACAACCCTTGCTATACTTGAGCCCATCGCCACTATCACTGTGTCAATCCATCTCGTTGAGGGCCTTCCCCTCTCTTGTCAACAGTCCATCTTAACAAGCATGACATCCTTCTTCAGTGAATGGTCCCTTCTGACAAATGACCAAAGTATATGAGACGAAGTCTGGCCATTGTCACTTCCAAGGAGCATTCTGGCTGACTACCTCCAGGACAGATTTGTTAGATCTTATAGCAGTCTATGGTACTTTCAGCACTCTTTGCCAACACCACAACTCAAAAGCATCAACTCTTCTTTGCTCTTCCTTATTCATTGTCCAGCTCTCACATGCATATGAGGCAACTGAAAATACCATGGCTTGGGTCAGGCACACTTTAGTCCTCAAGGAGACATCTTTGCTCCACAGCACTTGAAAGAGGTCTTTTGCAGCTGATTTGCCCAGTGCTATCCATCTTCTGATGTCTAGACTGCTGCTTCCATTGGTGTCGACTGTAGAACCAAGTAATGTGAAGTCTTTGGCAACTTGAATCTTTTCTCCATTTATTGTGATGCTGTTTATTGGTCCAACCAGTAAGTGTTTCAAATCATCCTCACTTTCAGCAAGCAAAGTTGTGTCATCAGCGTATAGCAGGTTGTTAATGATTCTTCCTCCAATCCCAATGCCACGTTATTTTTCATATAGTCCAGCTTCTCAGATTATTTGCTCAGCATATAGATTGAATAAGTATGGTGAAAGGATACAATCCTGTGCACTCCCTTCTTGATTTTAAACCATGCAGTGTTTGTCCCCTTGTTTTGTTCAAATGACAGCCTCCTGGTCAATGCACAGGTTCCTCATGAGTACAATTAAATGTTCTGGAATTCCCATTCTTCTCAATGTTATCCACAATTTGTTATGATCCACACAATCAAATGCTTTTGCATAGTCAATAAAACACAAGTAAACATCTTTCTGGTATTCTTTGCTTAGAGCCAAGACCCATCTAACATCAGCAATGATATCCCTCATTCCAGGTCCTCTTCTGAATCCAGCTTGCATTTCTGGAAGTTCTCTGTCAATATACTGCTGCAGCTTCTCATACTGTATCTTCAATCTATTTCAACTGGCTTTTTCTTCTTTCTAGAAACAGGCTCAAGACTCTCCCTTACTTTTTTAAAAATACATTTACTTCTTAGTTATTGACTATCTTATTATCTGACATTTTGCATTTAGGATAGTACTAAAAACTCTACTATCTGATTATTTTGTGTATTAATGATGTACATCTGGCAGTAATGAATGCTAAGGTATGAGGTAAGTATAATGCTGGCTGTGATGGTTAAGATTATGTGTCAGTTTGGCTCAGCCAGGATTCTCAGTAGTTTGGCAGCTATGTAATGATATATTTTGGCAGCTATGTAATGATGCAATAATGTAATCATCTCCATATTTGCATAATGCTAATTTTCACATAATGACCTTGTGTTAGGCTGAGATCTCTCTTGTTGTTGTTATGTGCCATCGAGTTGGTCCCGACTCACAGCGACCCCTCCTTGGGTTTCCGAGGCAGTATCACTACGGAAGTAGATTGCCCAAGCAAAACCAGTAAAGCTTAGAGAGAAAAAGAGAGGGAGAGAGAGGGAGGGAGGGAAGGAGGGAGAAAGAGAGAGAGAGAGAGAAAGAGAGAGAGAGAGAGAGAGAGAGAGAGAGAGAGAGTGAGTGAGTTATCTTAGGAAAATGGCTCACACATTTATAGAAGCTGGCAAGTCCCAAGTTCCTGGATCAAACTGTCAAACTGGAGGCTTTTCCTGACTCACACACCTGCAGGGGCTGATGAGCTCAAGATTGGCAGGCAATATACCAGCTGTTGATTCTAACGGATGACAAATCCAAGATGACCAGGCAGAACGGTGGATTGTTTGCTCATGGACAGTTGTAGACAGCACAACAGGATCCAGATCCACAGAAGATTCTCTCGTTTTCCCAGGATGGGTGTGTGTGTGTGTGTGTATATATATGAAGCAGGCCATACCCCTGATTGGCCGCTCAAAGCATATACATCTGATCTCATCATGGGAAAAACCACATCACAATTCCTTAAACCACTAAGAATTGTGGGCCAGCCAAGTTGACATACAACCTCAACTATTACAGTCCACCCCTTGTCAAGTTGGCAGTTGTACACATCTCCTTAACTACATATAATCTCTAAATAAGGACAACTATAAAGTCATAGTTGTGCCTAACATGATACACTAACACATGTACAACTGAAACATACTAACCCCTATTTACATTTCATAGTTCATAACCGAAGAAAATAAATTGATGCACACATACAATGAAGAAATATAACAATCACAGTCCTTGTTTCTGCAACTGGTTATGTGGTCGTAGCTGATATTCAGAACAACCTTCCACCACCCACTCTGTATTTCCCTTGCTCTCAGCAAGCACCTCAGCTGGTTGTGGTTCTTTGCCTGGTGGGGTGACTCAAACTTCATTCCTGTAGGGTCTGGGCCATTAGGAGTCATATCAGAATTGGGTTGCTATAGTTTTCCATTGACTTTAATCATAGGGCAGGGTAGTACTAAGAGAGGTCCTAAAAAAATCTCCCATATTCCAGACATATTCTTCTTTACCTCCATTATATATTATCAATTCAATTTCCCCTTGGTAATCAGGACAGTATCAGGACTATCACACCAGACAGTACAACAACCCCCTTCTTTGTCTGTTGATTGAAAGACATGAGGAAGCACTGTGAAAGTATATTGTTGGCCTTGCCAGCTGAAAGCAAACTGCTTCTGATGATCCTTTGAAACTGGTATTGAGAAAAAGATCAATAGCTGCATACCAAGTACCAGGAGATGTACTAATTTGCTCAAGCAATGAAACCACATCAGGAACAGCAGCTGCAATTGGAGTCACCACCTGATTAAGTTTACGATAAACCACTGTCATTCTCCAAGATCCCATCTGTTTTTTACACTAGCCAAATAGGTGAATTCAATGGGGATGTGGTGGGCATCACCACCCCTGCATCCTTCAAGTCCTTGATGGTGGCAGTAATCTCTGCAACCGCTCCAGGGATGCTATATTGCTTTTGGTTAACTAGTTTTGTAGGTAGAGGCAGTTCTAATAGCTTCCACTTGGCTTTTCCTACCATAACAGCCCTTACTCCACATGTCAGGGACTCAGTGTGGGAATTCTGCCCATTGTTGAGTATATCTATTCTAATTATACATTCTGGAACTGTGGGAATCACTACAGGATGGGTTCAGGGATCCACTGGATCCACTGTGAGATGAATTTAAGCTAAGACTCTATCAATAATTTGACCTCCATATGCCCCCGCTCTGACTGGTGGGCCACAGTGATGCTTTGGGTCTTCTGGAATTAGTGTCAGTTCAGAGTCAGTATCCAGTAATCCCTGAAAAGTCTGATTATTTCCTTTTCCCCAATGAATAGTCACTCTTGTAAAAGGCCTCAGATCCCTTTGGAAAGGATGGGAGAAAGAATGACAATATAAATTTTTGGCTATGTAGTGGGGTCCTTCCTCAAGGGGACCTGGCCTCCCTTCATTCAAGGGGTTGTGGGTCTGTAAACTGACTGAAGTCTGGGAATTGATTGAGGGGTCATGACTCTGTATTCTGGCAATTCAATCTAGACTGCTGCAGTGTAGTAAATTACTTAGTATGGCTTTTCTACCCATAAGTCATTGTAAATTCAGTGGTGGAATGAGCAACTGAGGAGCTCCCGATTGTAAATGTTATCCACCTGGGTTATTTCTGTTGGGAGTGGCACAACACAATGTTATGGAAGGTTCTCTCTCAGGTTCTTAAGAGTCCTGAGGACTGAAGATGTGAGAGAAGGAGCTGGCTGGTCTGAAGTGAAGGGAAGAGTGTGACTCCCAGACTTGGCAGCTGGTACCCATGACCTAGCTGGGATGGCTAGGGCTGAGCTGACCAGAACCCGACCAAACAAAGAGGAAGATGTTTGACACGGAGCTGGTGTTAAGTTGCTGCAATTTGATGGCTTGTGCTGGGCTGGACTTTGCTTGTTTATGGATCCACATATCTGAAGTTTCCAAGCAGAACAGGAGATTCTCCAGAGAGAAAGGACCATACTTGTCTCTTCAGAGTACTGGTTTGATAGGGAGGGGCAAATTAGAAATTGGCTATTTAAAATGGGGGGAGATAAAAGCATGAAGTGGCTGGCTTACACACTTTCACGGGTGTGGTTATTCTTAAACTGATGGTAAAGGGGATTTTTTGGGATGTGAATTTTTGAAGCATAAAAGGGATAATGGCTAGAAAAGCCAGGGGGTGGCCTGCAGTGTAGTAAATTACTTAGTATGGCTTTTCTACACATAAGTCATTGTAAATTCAGTGGTGGAATGAGCAACTGAGGAGCTCCTGATTGTAAATGTTTTCCACCTGGGTTATTTCTGTTGGGCGTGGCACAACACAATGTTATGGGAGGTTCTCTCTCAGGTGCTTAGAGTTCTGATGTTATGATTGGCTAGTTTGGCCACTCTGCCAGGCTCCTAGAGGCAGAACCTCTCTGACTGCTGGTTGAGGAAGACGTGCTGCTGAGAGAGACACGTGCTGCTGGGAAAGAGATGCAAGAGACACAGGTTGCTGAGTAAGACACCGAGGGACATGCACTGCTGGAGAGAGAGACTGCTGAGAGATGGCGGGCTGGGAGAGAGACTGAGCATTTTTCCTGAACTTGAATTGTAGCCTGGTGCTTCCCTAATAAACCTCATAATCTGTGAGTTCTGTGTGGCCACTGCAGTGAATTATTGGACCCAGGAGAGAGGTGGTGGGTGCTTTGGGAGGAATGGTTGGAGAAAGGGCTGGAGGGAGGCAGCATGTCTGGCCTGGCAGGAATAGGCCTTGGGCTATTGATGGTGATTCTGTCTTCCTCTTGTGGGATTAGAGGACGTCAGAACATGTGGCCTCCTTACCCTTTTTGCAACTGCTATTCATGAGAACTAGAATTATTCTGTCTATACAGATCAAGTAAACATTTAATAGGTTTGTTATGTATTTCATGCCTAGGTACACCATGCCTAAGTAAGCAATGCCATAATTCCAAACGAGTCAGAGTATTCTGATTACTCTTTTGACTCTGCTGTCCATTATGGTAACTATGCCCATCTTGTCTTTGTCGATTAACTGCTGCCACTTGGCCCCTACTACCATGGGGTCCAATCAGCCACACTGTAGTTAAGTGTCTTAGTTCAATGAGGGCAGTTCCCACCGTCAAATGTGGCTTATATAAAATAGCAATCACAGCAGTATTCAAGGATGCTGGGCTCCCTTCACAAATTTGTTCCTCACAGTAGTGGTAAAGGTTTGTCCTCTGGGCTCTCCATTTCTGGGTCTATGGGTCTAATCTATGGAGCTCTGCTGCCATAGTGCCTAAGGCATTTGACTGCTAACCAGAAAGCTGGTGGTTCAAACACACCAGCCAATCACTGGAAGGAAGCCTGGGCAATCTACTTCCATAGTGATACTGCCTCAGAAACCTAAGGAGGGGTCACTATG
>NW_006921957.1:3333735-3337640 GCF_000298275.1 Orycteropus afer afer
CGACAGCAGTGAGGGTTTTTTTTTTTTTTGGTTTGGGTCCAATGTGATAAACCCACTCTAACACACCAATTTCCTTAAGCCCCTAGATACCGTCTACATTATACCAAGGCAGGTCTGGTACTTCAACTTCATTTAAGGTACCAAAACCAAACCAAACTTTCACTGTGATTGAGTTGACTCTCATTGTGATTGAGTTGACTCTGACTCAAAGTGACCCCACCGCATTGGGTTTCCAAGTCGGTATCTCTATAGAAGTAGATTGCCTAGTTTTCCTTCTGCATAATCCATGCTTCAGTAAGCCAACCAATTAGATTCTTTCCTAACCCTCAAGCTGAAACACTGAATGAAGAATCTGTACTTAGTGTGCCTAAATCAATAAAATCAGATGGATCCAATGTTACATTCCTTACACTATTATCCCACACCCTCGACAGCCATTCCCACACATATTCTTCAGGTTTCTGTTTGTATATGTTAGCAAAATCAAGGTGTAGCATACCACTGTTCTTCCTCAGTTACTTTGTATTTCACCTTTTGGGGCTCATTTGTACTTAGGTTTAGTTATAGGTCTAGCAGCAACAATGGGTGGTTGGGGCAGTTCCAGAGAACATTCAGCAATGTCTTCCATGATATCTACCTCAGGCAATGACCCAGCAGGAGTAGTCTGGTTAATCCCATCAAATGGAGGTGGAAGAGGTAATGGTTTTATAGTAATCCCTTCAGATGGGAGGGATGGTGCTATTGGCAGGAGGGATTCAACAGAATTTACAGGCTCCATATCCTCGTCTTCCTGACTGTCTGCCCACACGTCCCCATCCCAGGTTTCAGGATCCCATTTTTTCCCAATCAATGCCCTCAGTTTAACTTCAGACACCATTCTGGGTTAGCAATTCAATTGGCATTGTAATTCAGGCACCCTTACAATAGGACTCTGCGTTTGGTTTTCAGCAATATCAGCTCTGTTACTAGAAGAAATAAGGCATTATTTTAGGGCATAACTGGAAATATTGAAGCCTTTTATGCAGTGCTTGAGCTGTGACTCAGCAGTCCTGAACTCATCTCGCTCCTTCACCACTTTATCTAGAGTAAGCAGGACCAACCAACCAGCTTCCTTATACTCCTCATGCTGACAAAACTGCAGAAAAGTATCAAACATGTGATAACACAGAGCCTCACTTCTCAAAAATACTTATCTATTAGTGGTGCTATTTTGCATATTAATGTTGCCACCTCATGCCACAGATCAGCAGGGCCCAATTTATTGATGGAGGCAGAGTTACCATTGCCTTTATGAGTAATCAAACTGGAGAAACAAAACAGAATCAGTGAGAACCAATTTAGGAAACCCACCTTTATGATCTTGTTCTCTAGAACTCCATTCCTGGTATCAAATGTGTTAGGCTAGGTTCTCTAGACAAGCAAAACCAGTAAAACTTAAGAGGGAGAGAAAGACAGACAGACAGAGAGAGAGAGGGAAGGAGGGAGAGAGAGAGCCAGAAAGAGAAATTTATCTTAGGAAAATGGCCCACACACTTATAGAAGCTGCCAAGTCCCAAGTTGGATCAAATGTCAAGCGGGAGGCTTTTATCCGACTCATGCAGCTGCAGGGGCTGATGACCTCAAGGTTGGCAGGCAGTAAACCAGCTGTTGACAGACGCAGATGACCAGTCCAAGACCATCAAGCAGAACGGTGGGTTGTTCACTCACAGACAGTTGTAGGCAGCAACAGGATCCAGATCCACACAAGATTCTCTCATTTTCCCAGAATGTCCACATATATATTGGAAGCAGGCCACAACCCTAGGGAAACTTCCTTTCAACAGATTGTCCTCTCAAAGCATATATATCTGACCTCATCATGGGAATAACCACATCACAACTGCTTAAACCACTCAGAATCATGGTCTACCAAGCTGACACACAACCTCAACTATTACACATCTGATTTTTGGACCTAACCATGTTGAAAAGTGAGGAGTGAGTATACTCCACCCTTGACTCTTCACTTCCTTATTCTCTTTCTAATCTCAGTTTTCTATCTCAGTTGGTATCAGCTAGTTATCCAAGCTAGAAATCTGGAAGTTATTCTAAAATTGTTTTTTCTTTACCCTCTATGTCCATCTACCAAGTCCTAAATATTTTTCAAATCCATCCTCTCTTCTCCATCCCTAATTTCACTTCTCTAGTTAAGTTACTCATCATCTCTTGCTGAGACTACAGGAAAAAAAAAAAAAAAAAAGCTGCTGTTGAGAGGATTCCAACTCAAGGTGACCCCCATGTGTGTCAGAGTAGAACTGTGCTCCATGGGGTTTTTCAATGGCTGATTTTTCTGAAGTACATCACCACACCTCTCTTTGAAGGTGCCTCTGGGTGGACTTGAACCTCCAACCCTTCAGTTAGCAGCCAAGTATGTAAATTGTTTATACCATCCAGGGACTCCATTAAAAACCCTGAAATTGGTCTTCTTTTCTCTAAGCTCTTCATCCTCAAATCCATCCTCCATAGAAGCACACAAACAATTTACTTAAGATGCCAATCTTATCTTTTATCCCTTAACTTAAAACCCTGAAACAATGCTTTATCCTCAGGATAAAGTCCAAACTTAAAACCCACTGTCATCGAGTCAATTCTGATTTACAGTCACCTTACAGGATGGAGCAGAACTGCCCCATAAGGTTGCCAACACTGTAAATCTTTACAAAAGCAGACTGCTTCATCTTTCTCCCACAGAGCAGCTGGTGAGTTCAAATTGGTGACCTTTTGGTGAGCAGCCGATTGCTTTAATCACTGCATCACAGATCTTCAAGATGAAGTACAAACTCAACTGACCCATAATCAGGGCCCTAACTTGCTCTTCAGCCTTATGTATCTTCACTTCCTGCTGCTCAATTTAATGTTCCCACAATACCTACCTGCTTTCAGTTATCCCATACACATTGCTTCATGCTCTCATGTCTCTTTATTCATGTTGCCCCTTTTACCTAATATTCTTTCTTCTTTTCTCTGTCTGTCTTTTTCCTATTCATTGTTTAAGATTCAGCTTGGTATTCCCAGTTCCTGGAAGCTTCCCGGAATGTTTCCCACCTCCCCTCACCCAGTGTTCCAAAAATACACTGTACATCTCTCTCTCTCTACATTTCATGTTGCTTTAAAATTACCTGTGTCTATCTTCTTAAACAGACCATGAGCTATGTGGTGGTTTAGTTTGTGTGTCAACTTGGCTGGTCCTGGTTGAGTGGCTGGGCAGCTAAATGTAGTTATTCTCCATGGTGAGATTGGTAATTAACTCCATGGTGGAATCAATTGGAGCAGCTAAGTAGCTGCTTTGGGTATGTGGTCTGCTTCCCATATATAAGAAACAGCTTTGGGAATGGTCTCCAGTTTATGGCATGCTTGAACCCTGAATGTGGCCAAGTCATCGTTCAGCAGCCTGCCATGTTCTGCCAATCTTGGAATTCCTAATTGCGGTGTAGTAAATTACTTAGTATGGCTTTTCTACCCATAAGTCATTGTAAACTCAGTGGTGGAATGAGCAACTGAGGAGCTCCTGATTGTAAATGTTATCCACGTGGAGTATTTCTGTTGGGCATGTCACAATACAATGTTCTGGGAGGTGCCCACTTTCTCTCAGGTGCTTGGAGTTCTGATGCTTTCACTGGCTAGTTTGACCATCCTGCCGGGCTCAAAAGGAGGCCTCCTACAGGCAGAACTCGCTCCGGCTGCTGGTTGAGGAAGACATGCTGTGGAAAGAGACATGCATCCCGGAATGAGACACGTGCTGCTGGGAAAGAGATGCAAGAGACACGCATCGCTGAGTGAGACACCGAGGGACCAGCACTGCTGGGAAAGAGACTGTGAGAGACTGTTGGCTGAGGGACGGTGGGCTGGGAGAGAGACTGAGCATT
>NW_006921957.1:3337761-3341429 GCF_000298275.1 Orycteropus afer afer
GAAAGGGCTGGAGGGAGGCAGCATGTCTGGCCTTGTAGGAATAGGCCTTGGGTTACTGCTGGTAATCCTGTCTTCCTCTTGTAGGGTTAGAGGAGGTCAGAACATGTGGCCTCCTTGCTGTTTTTGCACTAATGGACTTGAATTACTGGCCTGCCATGTGGTTTGGTAATATTGGAGCTGTGCCTCATTACTTGACAACCTTGGGCTTGTCAGCCTCAGCAGCCAGCAGCTGAGCAAAGAAAAGCCTCCAGCGTCAGTGGGCCAGGAGCAGGAGGTAGAGCTGAAGCCCAAGGTTGAGGAGTTTTCTCCTAGCCCCTAGAGCCTGGCACTTTGAACTTGGACTTAAAGCCTCCAAATTCTAAGAATAAACTCCTATTTGTTAAAGCCATATCATTTGTGTACATTCTTGTCAGAGCAGTAATAGGTACCAAAAACAAGCTACTTATAACAGTAAGTATATTTCATTCATCTTTGCATCTGTGGTACTTAACACAGTACCCAATGGGTACTATAAACTCAATAAATGTTCCTTTAATGAATGAACATTAAAGTTTCTTGCAACAGTTTTTTAAAAGTGGTATCACCAATTCCTTACCTCATATCTATTTTTCAGTCAAATATAATCTGGAATCTAGTCATCCCACTCCATTGTGTGCATGGAGGCAGGCCACAGTGAGCCAGCCTGGGAGCAACAGAAGGTGGTTGTTTGCACCCTGGAGGAAGGCTGGGTAAGTGAACAGGGCAGGATAGCCCAGGAAATGAGCAGAACAGTTTGGAACAGCTAAGGGAGACAAACTTGTCTGTCAGTTTGTCCTACTGTGGTAGCTTGAGTGTTGCTATGAGGCTGGAGGCTATGTCACCAGTGTTTCAAATGCCAGCAGTGTTTCCCATGGTGGACAGGTTTCAGCAGAGCTTCTAGACTAAGACAGACTTGGAAGATGAAAGAGGCCATCCACTTCTCAAAGAACTGAGCAGTGAAAACCTTATGAATAGCAGTGAAATACTATCTGATATATTACTGGAAAACTTTATGAATATCCCTGAAACATCATGTGATATAATACTGGAAGATGAGGCTCTCAGGTCGCAAGGCACCCAAAAATACTACTGCAGAAGAGCTGCCTCCTCAGAGTAGAGCCAATCTTATTGATATGGATAGAGTAAAGCTTTCAGGACCCCCATTTGCTGATAATGTACATCTCAAGATGAGAAGAAACAGGTACAAACATCTATTAATAAACAGAATATGGAATGAATGAACTATGAATCTAAGAAAATTGGAGGTTGTCAAAAATGAAATGGAATGCATAAAGATCAATATCCTAGGCATTAGTGATCTGAAATGGACTGGTTTTGGCCATTTTGAGTTAGATGATCATATATATGATCTACTATGACAGGAATGACAAACTGAAGAATGGCATGGCATTCATCATCACAAAGAATGCATGGAGATCTATTCTGAAGTATAATGCTGTCAGTGATACGATAATATCCATACACCTATGAGGAAGACCTGGTAGCATAGTGCCTAAGGCACTTGACTGCTAACCAGAAGGCTGGCGGTTCAAACTCACCAGCCACTCCTCGGAAGGAAGGTTGGGCATTCCTACTTCTGTAGTGATACTGCCTCGGAAACCCAAGGAGGGGTCGCTATAAGTCAGGGCTGACTCGATGGCAAATAACAACAACATGAGGAAGACCAGTTAATACTACTATTACTCAAATTTATACACCAACCGCCAATGCCAAAGATGAGGAAATTGAATATTTTTTTACCAACTTCTAAAGCCTGAAATTGACCAAACATGCAATCAAGATGTGTTAATTATCACTGATGATTGGCATGCAAAAGTTGAAAACAAAGAAGAATCACTGGTAGTTGGAAAATATGGCCTTGGTGACAGAAATTACACCGGAGATCTCATGATAGAATTTTGCAAGACCAATGACTTATTCATTGCAAATACCTTTATTCAACAACAGAAATACTGGCTATACACATGTACTTTGCCAGACGGAGTACACAGAAATCAGATTGACTACATCTGTGGCAAGAGGTGATGGAGACATTCAATATCTTCAGCCAAAACAAGGCCAGGAGCTGACTGTGGAACAGATCATCAACTTCTCATATGCCAGTTCAAGCTGAAGTTGAAGACAATTAAAACATGTCCATGAAAGCCAAAATATACCCTTGATTATATCCCTCCTGAATTTAGAGACCATCTAAAGAGCACATTTGATGCACTGAACATCAATGACCGAAAACCAGAGGAACTGTGGGATGACATCAAGAACATCATCCATGAAGAAAGTAAATGGTAATTAAAAAGACATCAGAGGAAGAAAAGACCAAATGGATGTAAGAAGAGACTCTGAAACTTGCCCTTGGAGAGTAGCTAAAGCAAATGGAAGAAATCAATGGGATAAAAGAGCTGAACAGAAGATTTCAAAGAGCATCTTGAGAAGACAAAGTCAATTATTATAATGAAATGAGCAAAGACTTGGAGTTAGAAAACCAAAAGGGAAGAACACACTTGGCATTTCTCAAGCTGAAAGAACTGAGGGAAAAATTTAAGCCTCCAACTGCAATACTGAAAGATTCCATGGGTAATATGTTTAATGATGCAGCAAATATCAAAAGAAGATGTATGGAATACAAAGTCACTATACCAAAAAGAATTGGTAGATGATCATCCATTTCAGGAGGTGGCATATGATCAAGAACCAATGGTACTGAAGGAAGATGTTGAAGTGCCACTAAAGAAATTGGTGATGAGGCTCTGGGAATTGACAGAATACCCACTGAGATGTTTCAACATACAGATGTCCCACTGGAGGCATTCCCTTGGCTATGCCAAGAGATTTGGAAGACAGCTATCTAGCCAACTGACTGGAAGAGATCCAAATTTGTATCCATTGCAAAGAAAGGTTATCCTACAGAATGTGGAAATTACTGAACATCATTGATACCACACACAAGTAAAATCTTACTGAAGATAATTCAAAAATGGCTGCAGCAGTACATTGATAGAGAACTTCCAGAAATGCAAGCTGGAGTCAGAAGGGGATATGGAACAAGGGATATGATAGCTGATGTCAGATGGATCTTGGATCAAAGCAAAGAATATCAGAAAGATGTTTACTTGTGTTTTATTGACTATTCAAAGGCATTCGATTGTATGGATCATAACAAATAGTGGATAACATTGAGAAGAATGAGAATTCCATAACACTTAACTGTACATAGACCAGGAAGCTGTCATTTGAACAGAACAAGGGGGCAATGCATGCTTTAAAATCAAGAAGGGAGTGCTTCATGGTTGTATCCTTTCACCATACTTACTCAAGCTGTATGCTGAGCAAGTAATCTGAGAAGCTGGACTGTATGAAGAAGAATATGGCATCAGGATGGCAATCTGAGATATGCAGACAATACAACTTTACTTGCTGAAAGTGAGGATGACTTAAAGCACTTACTGATGAAAGACTGCAGTATGGATTACACGTCAATACAAAGAAAACAAAAATCCTCACAACCAGACAAACAAGCAGCATCACAATAGATGGAGAAAAGATTGAAGTCGTCAAAGACGTCATATTACTTGGTTTTTCCATATCCCTAAAGAATGTTGGGCAATCTACTTCCATAGTGATACTGCCTC
>NW_006921957.1:3342293-3357126 GCF_000298275.1 Orycteropus afer afer
AGTCTATTGGCTAGGATTTTGTTGAAGATTTTTGCATCTATATTCATGAGGGATATTGGTCTGTAGTTTTCCTTTTGAGTGATGTCTTTGCCTAGTTTTGGTATCAAGGTTATGCTTACTTCATAAAATGAGTTTGGGAGGATTCCATCCTTCTCTATGTTTTAGAATAGTTTGAGTAGGATTGGTGTCAGTTCTTCTCTGAATGTTTGGTAGAATTCTCTGGTGAAACCATCTGGGCCAGGACATTTTTTAGTTGGTAATTTTTCAATGACCTGTTCAATTTCTTCTTTTGTTATGGATCTGCTCAATTTTTCCACATCAGTCTGTGTTAGTTTAGGTAAGTAGTGTGTTCCTATAAATCTGTCCATTTCTTCCAGATTTTCAAATTTGTTGGAATACAGTTCTTCATAGTATTCTGATAATATCCTTTTTATTTTACTTGGCTCTATTGTGATGTCACCCATTTCATTTCTTATTCGTGTTATTTGTCCTCTCTCCCTCTTTTCCTTTGTTAAATTTGTCAGTGGTTTGTCAATTTTATTAATCTTTTCAAAAAACCAGGTTCTGGCCTTGTTGATTTGTTCTATTGCCCTTCTATTTTCTGTTCCATTGATTTCTGCTTGAATCTTTATTATTTCCTTTCTTCTGGTGACTATAAGCTTTTCTTGCTGTTGTTTTTCTAATTGTTGGAGATGTTGGTTTAAAGTGTTGATTTTAGCTCTTTCTTCTTTTTTGATGTGTGCATTTATTGCTATAAATTGGCCTCTGATCACTGCTTTTGCTGTGTCCCAAAGATTTTAGTATGTTGTATTTTCATTCTCATTTGATTCAAGGAATTTTTCAATTTCAATTTTTATTTCTTCTCTTACCCAGTCTTTTTCAAGGAAGGTGTTATTCAGTTTCCATGTGTTTACTCTTTTTCCACTGATCTTCCTATTGTTGATTTCTAATTTGATAGCGTTATGATCTGAGAAGATGCTTTGCAGTATATTTCAATGTTTTAAAATTTATTAAAGCTAGCTTTATGGCCTAACATATGGTCTATCATGGAAAATGTTCCATGTGCACTGGAAAAGAATGTATGTTGTGCTGTTGTTGGGTGAAGTGCTCTGTAGATGTCTATAAGGTCAAGTTAGTGGATTGTATTGTTTAGCTCTCCTGCATCTTGTTGAGTTTCCTTCCAGTTCTAGCTTTCATTGAAAGTGGTGTATTAAAGTCTGATTTATGTATTTTGGGGCTCTTTCATTGAGTCCATAGATATTTATTATGGTTACATCTTCTTGTTCAATTGATCCTTTAATCATTATATAATATCCTTCCTTGTCTCATATACAAAGTCCTCTTGATTCTATCTCCCTAAACATATAAATTCTCTAATCTGTCCTCTCTTCTCTATTCCCATTGCTACCACTTTGGTTCAGGCTCTCATCCTTTTTTGTGTGAATTACTTTATGAGTCTCCTAGTCTCTAAGACATTAGTCCAGGAATGAGAAATACATGAAAAACATGTCTCTGGACTCCTCTCTTGAGCCCAAACACAACTTTAGAATCTATCACAACCTAACACTCCTGGCAGCCACCAGCATTTGATCAGAGTTGACACATGAAATAAAGCATCACTTCCCTCCAATCAGTGTTTCATGCTAAGGTCAAGGTGATTATCATGTTACCTCTGTTTCTAAAATGCTCCAACACACTATATTCTTTGCAGATTCTGCTCTATGGTACGTTCTCTGGCTCCCTTAAGTAGTTATCATTTCTCTGTGTTTTCAAAGAGTTTTTCACAGAGCACTTATGTGTCTAGCTTCATTATCGGAAAGCAGTCTCAATAACTTGGGATAATCATCTCTGTATTCTAAGCACCTAAAATATAACAATACTCAATAAATTTTATGTTGAATGGATGTGTAAATGAAAGAACCACTGGAGTGAGAAGTGCTTGGTACAGAGAAGGTACTCAACAGAAGTTTTTGAATGAATAAAGGTTGATGCTTATTAAAGTAGAGCATCTATCCAAAATGGTTCTTCCCTAAATATTCATAAGAATGGCCTCCTTAATTCTTCTGCCATATTCTACCAAATTCTGCATTCCTGTTATTATCCTCAAATGCAAAAACACTTTTATATTTATCCTTGTTGTGTGATCCCTTCTATTTCTCTTTTGAGTAATGTATGTAAAAGTAACTTGTAAATTACAAAGGGCTACATAAATAAGTTGGTGTTATTTTTGTGTACATATTCCTCTTAAAATCTAATTTCAATTTGCAGCCATATAGGTTTTTCTGCCTTTTCCTTATCATAGGCTTCTTTGTGATTTTCTATCTTGACTCTTTCAATTCTCTCACCATAACATCACATCTTTCTTTGCTATGGTAAAAAAAAAAAAATCATCCTATCTTCCAGCTAGTCTGACAATACATAAAACTGCCTCACAACAACATTATTTATCTTTCTCCCTACCAAGTTTTCCCACTGATTCATCAATTTCTATGAGAGTGGATATCTTGATTTGCAGCAGCCTCTTGCTCCTTCTTTCTGATATATTTTTTAAAACAGGCCTACTCTTTCACTGTCATACTCTGATTATGAATAGAACAGTCAGCATCTATTGAGTGATTACTATACTTCCAAGCCACTTGCATATATTATCTTATTTAATCCTCATTGCAACACTGGAACATAGGCATTATTGTTACTGTTGTTGTGTTGTTAGTTGCCATCAAGTCGTCTCCAACTCATAGCAACCCTATGCACAGCAGAACAAAACACTGCCACACTAGACCATCTCTTACTCATTTTTGTATTTCTAGAATCTAGAATTCAGTAGGTACTTAAAATTTATAAAGGTCCATACTAACTACCAGAACAAAGCTGCATATTTTAATTTTTAAGACCTCTAACTAAACTTAGGTATAGTGGTAAAGGCATTTGGCTGCTAACCAAAAGGCCAGTGGTTCAAACCCAGCAGCCACTCTGTGGAAGAAAAATGAGGCAGTCTGCTTCTATAAAGATTTACAGCCTTTGAAACCCAATGGGGTCACTGTAGGTTGGAACTGACTCAGTGACAGTGAGTTTGGTTTGTTTTCTAACCTAAGCTTACTCTACACCTTATATGAATCATGTGCTTCAGTTAAGATTAGCCAGTCATGTTCTTAGCACCTATGTGTTCCCTTCAAAAACTGACTAGCTCATTTATATCTTTATGTCTTTTACCATAGTAAACTCATCACTGTTTTCCTCTGTCTATCCAGATTCTACTTAACCCTCCTGACCAGTTCACATTCCATTAACTCCCAGGTAACTTCTTTAATGATCTAAATTATATAGACTTCTCCCTTCTCTAACTTGCTTGGCACATATTTATGTATACTACAAATTAATTAATAATTAATAATAAGTGTCTTATTTATTAACTGTATAGGCAGTCCTGGGTTATGAATACAATTTACATACAACTCACAATTCTGAACCAACCCCCCGTAAAGCCTGTTATATTCAAAGTACCTATAATGGTTCATAATAACAAACGAGTGCTACTTTGAGACACGCTACATCTTTGATGTTGTAAAAAAATATGTAAAACTGTTCGCTACAGATTAGTAAGTAAGCACAAGTAAGCCCGTGTTTACCTTGCTTACTGGTTACACTGTCCCTGTCAGGGACTGTAAATTTGATAAGAGGATTTGATTCTGTAGGAAGATGTGGGGTTGGGAGAGAGTCAGATGCCAGCCATACCTAGAAGCAGAAGCTTTGATGTGTGAAAAAATGTGAAATTGTTCACCACAGATTAGTAGGTAAGCACAAGCAAGCCTGTGCTTACCTGTGCTCCTTGGGTACTCTGACACTGGATGCACATCAAAACATCACTATTATTATTACTGTATTATTATGTTAAAGATGTTTTAGTGTATCTGGAAGTGTTTGTTTAATGTTTTTTATGCATACAAATGTATACTATATACTATATTCTAAGATAAACATTTGACTAACTGACATTAGACACAAACCATGCCTAACTGTTCTGACTTTGTACAAATTCAACTTAAAGACAGACTTAGGAAAGGAACTTGACTGCCTGTACTTAATAGTTTTTTTCCCTTCATTTTTATTGTGGTAAAAACATATATAATAAGACATTCGCCAACATAACAATTTCCACATTTATAGCTCAGGGACACTGAAGATACTTTTCATGTTGTTATTGCTATCCTTTTTCAAATATTCCACCACCATTAGCATAAACTCAATGCCCCCCAAACAAAAGCTTCCCCTTCCCCCTCCCTCCTACCCCTGGTAACCACTAATAATCTTTGGTGTATATATATATGTGTGTGTGTATCTTTTTTTCCAACCTATCTAGAAATTTTTCCTCCTTAATAGTTTTTAAAATAACATTAGCATAAAGTGTACCTTTGGTAAATGTTCAGCATATAATAACCACTCAATAACAATAATAGTTAAAATATATATAATAGCCAATTGTAATCTCTGTTTCTGGCATGATGGAATAAACATATTTTCCCCCCTGTTCTTCCCACCAAGTACAACTAAAAACCCTGGACATTAAATATAAAATAAATGTAAGAAGACTCTGAAAGGTGGGTAAAAGACTGGTTAGGGGCCATGGGACCCTAGGAATGACAAGGTGGTGAGTTTCCTCAGTTTTTTTTTTTTTTTGCTTCATATATCCCAAACTTGGAGCTGAAGAAGCCAGCAATCTAGAAATACTAATGGGTACAGATAAAAAAAGACTGGTAACAAAAGCCTCCTCTCTCTAGGCCAAGAGCAGGAAAGGGACAACCTAGTAAGAAAAAACACTTTTAGACAATTATAATTCTATCTCAGGCAATCACCACAGAGAAAACTATGACCCCCACCCTCACCAGTGCCAACAAAGGCCAAGTGAGAAGTCTAGATTTCTACACCCTCCAGGCTGTAACATGGTGCTGTCTCCCTTCCCCCTAGAGTACTGTCAGATGAGGTCTAGTGGACAATCTAGATGATCATTACTGCATAATAGTCATGAGGTTACAATTCCTTACCCCCTGGTTTCAGTGGAGGCCACATAGGGAGAAGTAATGAAGTGCTCCTATCCCTCCTAGCCAGGAAGGTATGTATCAGTAGAGACCTAATGGAGAACCTGCACTTTTATGCCCTGGCAGTAATGAAACAGTACCCCTCTTACTCCTGCCACAGCTGAAGCAGAAGGTTTAAGTAAGGCCCAGAGTCTTATCTTACTCACTGCCGTCGAGTTGGATCCGACTCACAGCAACCTTGGGTTTCCAAGGTGGTATCACTATGGAAGTAGACTGCCCAACCTTCCTTCCAAGGAGTGCCTCGGGGTTTTGAACTGCCAGCTTTCTGGTTAGCAGTCAAATGCCTTAGGCACTATGTCACCAGAGCTGCCCAGAGTCTTATAATGCCCCAAATATCCAAGTTTCAATTAAAAGCCACTCATCATACCAAGAACTAGGATAAAAATCTCAACTTGAATTAAAAAAGACAATCAATAGATGTCAACATAAACATTACAGGGCAATTATGAACATGTTTGAAACAAAAGAAAAAGAAAAAATGAGGATATAACAAAAATGAAAATAGAAATTTTCTAACAGAAAAATACAATAACCAAAATTTGAAAAATCAACGGATGGCCCAAAAAGCAGAATGGAGAGGACAGAGGAAGGAAACAGTGCTCTCGAAGATGCCGTTGTTGCTAGCTGCTGTTGAATCAGCCCCCAACTCGTGGTCACACACAACAGAACAAACACTGCTCAGTCTTGCATCATCTCCCTGATTGGTTGCAGCTCAAACCACTGTGATTCACAGGGTTTTCATGGGCTGATTTTCAGACGTGGATCATCAGTCCTTTCTTCCCAGTCCATCTTAGTCTGTAAGCATCACTGAAAACTGTTCAGCACTATAACAACATGCTGAGTGGTGCAAATGATTAATGTGTTCAGCTGTTAATTGAAAAGTTAGAAGTTCAAGTTCACCCAGAAACACCTCGGAAGAAAGATGGGTGATTTTCTACTCAATGGCAATCAGTCATTGAAAATTCTATGAAAGTGGTGGTGGGATAATATGGAAAAAGATCATGAGAATGACTGCACAAATAGAAGAATGTAATCAATGGCACTGAAGTATATATGTAGAAATTGATGAAATATTCTATTGTGTTGTACGTATACCAGTATAATTTCGAAAAACAATTTAAGTAGACACAGAAAAAAAACAAAACAAAAAACCAACAACCCTATGAAACACAGTTCTACACACATGGGATCACCATGTATCAGAACCAACTTGACAGCAACTGGTTTTAAAGGTTGATGGCTGTTCAGCGGTAGAATTCTCACATTCCATTCAGGTTACCATGTTCAATTCCTACCCAATGCACCTCATGCACAGTGACCAACTGTCTGCAAGTGGTAACTTGTGTGTTGCTATGATGTACTTCAAGATAGAACAATAGAAATTTCCCAATCTGAAAAAAAGAGAGAAAATATACTTAAAACAAATGAACAGAGCCTCAGGGACCTGTCGGACTATAACAAAAGATCTAACATCTTTGGAGCCCCAAAAGGGGAGGAAAAAGAGGGCAGGGCTAAAAAGCACTTGAAAAATGGCTGAAAACTCCCCAAATTTAGCAAAAGACATATACCTACAAATTCAAAAAGCTAAGTGAATTCCAAGGAGCTCTGGTAGCATAGTGCCTAAGGCACTTGACTGCTCACCAGAAGGCTGGCGGTTCAAACCCACCAGCCACTCCTCGGAAGGAAGGTTGGGCAATCCTACTTCCGTAGTGATACTGCCTCGGAAACCCAAGGAGGGGTCGCTATGAGTCAGGGCCGACTCGACGGCAAACAACAACAAGTGAATTCCAAAGAGAATTAATCCAAAGAAATGCACACCAAGCCACATCTTAGTTAAACTCCTGAAATCTAAAGACAAAGAAAAAATTATTTAAAGTAGCAAGAGAGAAACACCACCTTACCTATTCTTTTACCTAGAAGAAAAAAATTTGAATGATAGTAGTTTCCTAATCAGAAATCATAGAGACCAAAAGGAAGTGGCACATTTTTCAAGCATTGAAAGAAAGTAACTGTAAACCCAGAATTCCATATTGAGTGAATACATTCTTTAGGAATAAAGGAAAAGTCAAGACATTCTCAGATGAAGGACAACTAAGAGAATCTGTTACCAGCAGATTTACCCTAAAAGAAAGGCTAAAGGAAGTTCTCTAAACAGAAAGGAAATAATAAAAGAAGAAACTCTAGAACATCAGGAAGAAGAAAGAACAAAAACCAAAAACCAAACTTACTGCCGTTGAGTTGATTTGATTCATAGCAACCCTTCCTTGGTTTTCTGAGGCAGTATCTCTACCGAAATAGATTGCCCAACCTTCCTTCCGAGGACTGGCTGGTGGGTTTGAACCTCCAGCCTTCTGGTTAACAGTCAAATGCCTTAGGCACACCACCACCAAAGTAAGCAAAAAATATGGGTATATAGAGTAAGTAGGCTTTTATTCTCCCTTTGAAGTTTCTGAATTATGTCTGATGCTCAAGAAAAAAAATTTAACATCATCTGATGTGGTTCTAAAGGTATGTAGAGGAAATATTTAAGACAATTACAAGTGGGGGAGAGGTAAAGAGACATAAAGGGAAATAAGATTTCTACACTTCACTCAAACTGGTCAACTGTTGATACCAGTAGACTTAACACTCTTATTCTCCCAGGTCGTGGCCTCTATTTGAGCCCAAACCCCATCGTCCCACCCTCTCCTGAATCCAGGTCCAGGAGCTGTCCTTGCTTGACCCTCATCAGCCCGTTCCCCTCCACAGAAGCCTTATCTTCACAATAACCCTACAAGGTAAGTATTATTATTTATTATTTTATAGATGAATGATGAATAAACTGAAGTACAGAGATGTTTGGTGACTTGTATAAGGTCACACAGGTAGCAGTAATAAATGCTATAAAAGTTATATAGAACTTATGGAGAAAATACAGAGCCTGGAGCGACCAACTATATCCAACAGGAGTGGGCTAACACAGAAGTTTTGCAGAAGAATTAAATTTTGATGAATATTAAGGAAGTTATCAGGCATGTTAAGCAGAAGCATCAACATTTGCAAGCCTCACTGATGCAAGGTGGAAAGCTGCCACTAAAGGGAAAGTCGCTTACTTTCCTTGGCTTCTAGTTTTGTTACTTATTAAATAAGCAATTTATAACATGTTATCTCTGAAGTCCCTTCTAGCTCATACAGTCTATGACTCAATGCTGCTAATATAGAAAGTTAAACAAGAGAAAGTCCTTATCTCTATGTAGTACTAGAATAACTCATGGGAAATGTGTCCGTGTCTAAGGGTATAGCTATTGTCAAGTATAAATGAAATAGCAATGTGACTGACACAAATTAAAAAGGCTTTGTAACTTAGTTGGGAAAACTTGACTATCATTTATAATACTGTTTCTATGGGAAAATAACTTTTAAAGTAAATACAGCATATAAAGGGATTGTTTAAAAATTGTGCATGTTCCGTTCAAATGTATTCTAAAATGTCTGTTCAGAAGGAAAAAAAAAGAGATGGGTCTTTTTAAAAAAAATAGAATCAGTTTTGGAAGGAGTCTGAGTCTCAAAGAAAAGTTAATGAATAATCTTTTGTGTCTGATGCCAATTAGCTTTTATAACAGTTCCAGCCTTCAAAGGACAGGAAGCGGTGGAGGAGAAGAATTCAAGAGAATTTCCATCTACACTAGAAAAAGCAAGGGAGGGTAATCCTAGGAAAACATTTAAATAGATTCATTTCCTTTCTTTTTGGTTTAGATTGGAAAGAGCCAAGATGCTGAAAGATGCTGGGAAGCAAACAAAAGCTAAGCCAAACTAGTAGAATAGAAACAGCCAGTAGTAGATGAACCATAAGCACAGTACTTTCTCTCAGATTTTCATCACTACGAGTGAGGGGGAAAAAAAAAAGAATCTTGTAAAACCATGGTTGAATCACAACAGTAGAAGATTTATTAAGATGGTATGCACAAATGTGCTGACGTATTTTATTTAATTGTCCTCTGCATTGTATGTTTTATACTGAAGCCCTGGGTTGTATATTGACAATCTCAAACTAGCTATTTGTAATTCAGGATACTTTTCTAAACTTGAAATCTCTATATTCAATTTAGCTGCCTCACAAAGCTCATCTTAGCAATGACCTGAACATGCTGCCTTCCTCTACTTCTACTCCTGGCACAGCTTCTCTCCAAACAGGCTCCTCCCTCAATCTTTTCCATCTCAATAAATGGTATGACCATTCACCAAAATAATCAACCCAGAAATCCAGGAGTCACCTTTGATTTTTCTCTGCTCCTTCACCCCATCACCACATCACATTGATTCTACTTCCAAAATATTATTCTGGTCCTTTCAACTTTTTTCCACTGCCACCACCAAGCCCTGATCATCTATTATTTAGACTACGACAATAATCTCTCCTTTTTTTCCCACTCCCACTCTTGCTCTAGTCTACACCAATTCATTTTCCATGTAACAGACTGACCTTCCACAAAAAATGTAAATTAAACGTAATCATGCCACTCTTATATTTTCTAAGAGGCTTAGTTTTATAGAAAGAATTGACTTAAATCATTTGTCAAATTTGAGATATGGTTAACTATGAGCTCTGGTAGCGTAGTGCCTAAGGCATTTGACTGCTAACCAGAAGGCTAGTGGTTCAAACCCACCAGCCACTCCTCAGAAGGAAGATGGGGCAATCTACTTTCGTAGTGATACTGCCTCAAAAACCCAAGGAGAGGTCACTATGAGTCGGGTCCAACTTGACGGCACATAACAACAACAACATGCTTATGGAATGTCTTAACAGCTTGAAATGTATGATTTATAACCTCCATTTTATAATATGACATGATTACTTAAAACAACAACAACTTTCTTTTGCCTTCAAAGGGACATGTGTCTACTAAGAGTTGCTGTTAGTTGCCATCTAGTTGGCTCCTGACTCACGGCAACCTCATGCATAATGAAACGAAATGCCATCAGGTCCTGCAGCATCCCAATGACTGGTTGTAGATTGAACTGTTGTGATCCAAAGCATTTTCATTTGCTGAATTTTGGAAGTAGATTGCCAGGTCTTTCTTCCTAATCTGTCTTAGTCTGAAACCTGCTTAGATCATAGCAGCATGCAAGCCTCCAATGATAGATGGGTGGGGACAGGAAGTGCATTGGTTGAGAACTGAACCCTGGTCTCCTAGAAGGCAAGAATTCTACCACTAAACCGCACTACCCCCACTAATAGTTAAAATCAGTGAATGTAATAATTCTGATAAGAAAACTAATATAAACCACTTTTTCCTTTGACTTTTAATTTTCTGTCATCAAAACAACTCTCACTGTCCCTTGGACATACCCCTCCTCCCACTCACCCACTTCCTTCTGGTAGATATTTTTCAGAAATATTTAGTTGTTCAATTTGGAGAGAATTCCTATTGTGGGAAGACTTAGTAGGACTTTCTTACTAAGCAGAAACTTTAAAACATAAAATACGTAATTTATTATTTAGAAATCCTTGAAATACTGCAGTGCATAAAGGCACCATGAAAAACTAAAACTTCCTAATAGTAATCTTTATTAATCTTAAATTTATAATTTATTCTTCAAATTCATAAATTAAATGATACATCAAATTCACTATTTATGACATTTAATTTATGATAGTTGAAAATTTTCATAGGAAAGATGAAAGTAATGGGAAATAGTTTAAGTGCAAATACAAAAGGCCAACATATGAAAAGAAAGATCTACTACAGTGAAAAATAACCTTGTGCAAGTGCTTATTAAAAAAAAAAACCTACAAAGATGAGCTATGGCAAGGGACAGGAGCAAACTGAGAAAGCTCCCAAAGGCCAAAGCTGTAACAATTTGAGCAAAAAAATAATTGTGGATTATAACCCACAGTATAAAATAAATAGCAATGAATCCATACTGATAAAAACAAATGAATGAGGTCTTCATCAACTGAGGAATAGGTAACCAAACTATGGTACACACACACAATGGGATACTATGCAACCCTAAAGAATAACATAGAATCTGCAAAACACCACATAACGTGGATGAACTTGGAGGACATTATGCTGAGTGAAATAAGTCACTCATAGAAGGACAAATATTGTATCAGTCCGTTATTCTAAAAGTCAAGGAAAGGTTTATATATGCAAGGAAATTTTCTTTGTTGGTTACCAGGGGTGGGAGGGGAGGGGAGGGAACACTGTTAGATAAGTAGAGATAAGTATTGATTTGGGTGAACAGAAGAGCAATGTACCGAATGTGAGTGATCAACATGGTGGCACTGAGGAAGAGGAAGACAGAGATGTACATGGGAAGTGCAGAGAACAAAGATGAACCCTTTTGCAAATACAGTACTGCATTGTCAGTGAAGGCAAACATGGGTATACGAGTAGATAGATGGGTGGACAGGCTGAACTATTAAGTATGTCTGTGAAGCGGGGAGTGTACCCAAGTCCATGAATAGGGTTGGCAGACAATGGTCCTATAAGTGTATCTGTATGTTCTGCAAGAATTCCCAGGGATACAGTAGAGCTGACAAGAGACAAGGTTGTAGTCACTTCTTGGTCACAGCCAGCTACCCAGAGGGAGCAAGTAGTTGAACCTGTGGGCTCGGGACCATAGTCGCAGGGGACATCAAGCTCAATTGGCATAACACGCTAGACAAAACATTGTTCCACCTCCTACTTTGGCAAGTAGAGACTGGTATCTTAAAAGCTTGCAGGCGCCCATCTAGATGCAATGATGGGTCTCTCCTTGTCCAGAGCAAAAAAAGAATGAAGAAAACCAAAGATTCATGGAAAGAATTAGTTGTAGCGACTGGTACACTATGCAATCCACAGCCTATATGACTATGAGACCAGAAGATTAGATGGTGCCTGGCTACTACTGTCAATCACTTCGAGGGGGATCTATGTAGGAGACCCTGGATAGAGAGGAAGAACAATGTGGAACAAAACTCAAAATCATTTGGAAAAAAAAAAGGGGGGTTGCTGGTCTGATAGAGCCTGGTAAACCCCCTGGGACTATGGCCCTAGCTGCCCTTCAGGTCTGGAATTGAACCCACACCTACGGCTTCCAGCCAAACAAAAGACAGGCATTATGAGTTGAACATTTACCTGAGGTAGATACACTCCTTGAAGAGAACAATCATGGGAGAAATAAGGGCTATTTATGCACAGAGAGACAGCTCAGGGGGCAGGAGTACATGGAGGGAAGGACACAGGGAAGAGGTAACTATCAGGAGGAAGTGGGAGGGGAGCTGTTGCATTGGGGTAAATTGTAGTCAATGTCATGAGACAAAGTATACGTGAACTGCTGTATGGAAAGTGAATTTGCTCTGTAAACTTTCACCCAAATCACAATTTAAAAAAATAGAAAGATAAGAAACTATTGAGTAAACTGAAGAAGAATAAACGGTATTCATTGGAGAATTCCAAATAATTTCTTTATATACTCAGCCCACAAGGAGATATAGCATAACTCCCTACTCCTTAAGTCTGTGCTGGGCACAGTGACTTTCTTCCAAATAATTCAGTATGGAAAGGGTAAGAGTATCTTTACAGTGGAGAGAGCTCACAAACACAACCTCAGCCAGGTGACTGAAGTTACCATTTACATTGATAGTACCTTGATAAGATGAGATGATACCTTTGTGGTCCTTCCTTCTGAAAACCATGAACCCAGTCAAATCATAAGAAAAACATCAGACAAATCCCAATTGAGAGACATTCTACAAAATATCTGACCAAAATTTTTAGTTGTCTCAAAACTGTCAAGGTCATTAAAAACAAAGAAAGTCTGAGAAACTGTCACAGAAAAAAGGCACTGAAAGGGAAATGGCAAATGAATGTAATGTGGAATTCTGGATGGGACTCTGGAACAGAAAAAGGACATCAGTTAAAAATTAAGAAAATCTCAATATCAAGTATGGACTTTAGTTAAGAATGTATCAACACTGGCTCATGAACTGTGCCAAATGTACTTACATAAAAATAAGGTGTTAATAATAGGAGAAACTGGGCATGTACCACATGTATTATCTCTGTAGTTTTTCTATAAATCTACAACTATTCCATAAAGCCAAACCCACTGCCATCAAGTAAATTCCAATTCATATGAACCCCCACTGAGTTTAGAAAGCTGTAAATCTTTTTTGGAAGTAGATTGCCTCATTGTCTTTTTGTGGAGCACCTCGTGAGTTTGAACTGTTGACCTTCTGTTTAGCAGCTAAATGCCTTATGCACTGCGCCACCAGAGCTCCTCAAAACTATTTCATAAGAAAAGAAAAATTTTTTTAAGTAACTTAGTTTCTTTTTCCAGTTGTTTGTAGGGTGTGTGTGTGGGGGGGAATGAATTTAAATGAAACAGGATAATATAGAAGCCTATTACATTTGGTCTATTTTTCCAGTAATTTAGTAAATTTATTTTCCAGTAGTTGAATAAATCACATTCAGTCTATGTGTATACCTAACCCTTAATTACTATGCCAATATTTGAACACAAACACATATGTCACAAGAAAGAGGTATTATAGATTTACAAAAGCCACATTTTATGTAAATATATATAGAGAAATTTAGAGTATTTCTCCCTAAATATCCCATTGGAGTCTTCTGTGTAAAGTGAATTCAAAACATTCTACAAGCATAAACTCATATGTAAACGTTAGTGCTTTTAAAGATTTGTTTCTAATAAATTTGAAACTAGGCCTTATTTTTAGGGGAAGATATTTTTGGTACATATATTTTTTAAAACTTTATTAGACTGCTAACCAGATGGTGTAGTGCCTAAGGCATTTGACTGCTAACCAGAAGGCTGGTGGTTCAAACCCACCAGACACTCCTCGGAAGGAAGATTGGGCAATCCACTTCTGTAGAGACACTGCCTTAGAAACCCAAGGAGGGGTCATTATGAGTCAGACCAACTTGATGGCAGTGGGTTGGTTGGAACCAGAAAGTTGGCAGTTCAAACCCACCAGCCACTCCACAGAAGGAAGACTGAGCAATCTACTTCTGTAAAGATTTACTGCCCTGGAAACCCAAAGGGGGTAGCTATGAGTTGGAATCGACTCGATGGCAGTTAAGAGTAGGTACTATTGCTGAAAATATACACAGCAAAACATACACCAATTTAACCATTTCTACATGTACAATTCATTGACAGTGATTACATTCTTTAAGTTGTGCAACCATTCTCATTCATCTATTCTGAATTGTTCCTCCACCATTAACATAAACTCACTGCTAGCTAAGCTCCCTATCTAACCTTTCAAGTTACTGTTGTCAATTTGATCCCATATGATAGTTCTTTCCACCACTTGTCTATCAGTTTGTCATACTGGCAAAACCACTTGGTGGTGGCTTGTGTGCTGCTGTGAGGCTGGAGGCTATACCAGCAGGTTTATCCATGGTAGACAGGTTTCAGGAGAGCTTCCAGACTAAGACAGACTTGGAAGAAGGAAGCAGCCATCACTTATCAAAGAACTGGCCAGTGAAAACCTTATGAATAGCAGTGAAACACTGTCTGATGTATTACTGGAATACTTTATGAATAGCCCTGTGATAGCTGGAGCTGTGTGTCAACTTGGCTGGACCCCAGTTCTGTGTGGTTGTTCCCAGGATGGGATCAGATGACTGAGTTCTGAGTGGCCAGTCTGCCCAAGGGGAGTTTCCCTAGGGGTGTGGCCTGCTTGCAATGATATCCAAGGACAATCTGGAAGAACGGCATTCCTTAAGGAATTGGAACCC
>NW_006921957.1:3370125-3378149 GCF_000298275.1 Orycteropus afer afer
TTATTTCACTCAGCATAATGTCCTCCAGGTTCATCCATGTTGCGAGATGATTCGTGTATCCCTCATTGTTCTTTAATGTGGCATAGTATTCCATTGTGTGGATATACCATAATTTGGTTATCCACTCATCCGTTGATGGGCATTTAGGTTGTTACCATCTCTTTGCTATGGGGAATTGTGCTGCAATGAACATAGGTGTACATAGTGACATTTGCCCTTGAACAGAGAGCAAATGGAAGAAATTACAAGATCAAAGAGTTGAAAAGAAGATTTCAAAGAGCAGCTGGAGAAGTCAAAGTCAATTATTATAATGAAATGTGCAAATATCTGGAGTTAGAAAACCAAAAGAGAAGAATACACTTGGCATTTCTCAAGCTGAAAGAACTGAAGAAAAAATTCAAGCCTCGAGTTGCAATACTGTAAGATTCTATGGGAAAAATATTGAATGATGCAGGAAACATCAAAAGAAGTGGAAGGAATATGCAGAGTTACTGTACCAAAAAGAATTGGTTGGTGTTCATCCCTTTCATGAGGTGGCATATGATCAAAAACCAATGATACTGAAGGAAGAAGTCAAAGCTGCATGGAAGGAATTGGCAAAGAGCAAGGTTCCAGAAATTGACAGAATACCCACTGAGATGTTTCAACAAATGGATGCCATGCTTGAGACACTCACCTGTGTGTGCAAAGAAATTTGGAAGACAGCTACTTGGCCAACTGACTGGAAAAGATCTATATTTGTAACCATTCCAAAGAAAGATGATCACATAGAATGTGGAAATTATCAAACAATATCATTAGAATTACACACAAGTAAAATCTTACTGAAGATAATTCAAATATGGTTGCAGCAGTATATTGACAGAGAACTTGTAGAAATGCAAGCTGGATTCAGAAGAGACATGGAATGAGGGACATCATTGCTGATGTTAGATGGATCTTGGCTCAAAGCAAAGAATACCAAAAAGATACTTAACTGTGTTTTACTGATTGTACAAAAGCATTTGCTTCTGTGGATCATAACAAATTATGGATAACTTTGAGAAATGGGAAATCCAGAACACTTCCAGTGTTCAGTGCTCATTAAGAACCTGTCCATAGACCAGGATGCTGTTGTTCAAAAAGAATAAGAGGATACCACATGGTTTAAAATCAGGAAGGGAGTGTGTCAGGGTTGTATCCTTTCACAACACTTAATATGTATGCTGAACAAATAATCCAAGAAGCTGGACTATATGAAGAAGAACGTGGTATCAGGATTGGAGGAAGACTCATTAACAACCTGTGATATTCAGAACTTGTGGAGATGACCTGAAGCGCTTACTGATGAAGATTAAAAACTACAGTCTGCAGTATGGATCACATCTCAACATACAGAAAACAAAAATCCTCACAACTGGACCAATAAGCAGCATCATAATAAATGGAGAAAAGATAGAAGTTGTTAAAGATTTCATATTACTTGGTTCCACAATCTACACCAATGGAAGCAGCAGTCAAGACATCAGATGACGTATTGCATCTGCTGCAAAAGACCTCTTTAAAGTGCTGAAGAGCAAAGATGTCTCCTTGAAGACTAAGGTGCACCTAACCCAAGCCATGGTATTTTCAATTGTCTCATATGCATGTGACAGCTGGAGAATGAACAGGGAAGACCTAAAAACAGTTGATGCTTTTGAGTCGTGGTGCTGGCAAATAATACTAAAAGTACTATGAAATGCCAAAAGAACAAACAAATCTGTCCTGGAAGAAGTGCAGCTGGAATGCTCCTTGGAAGCGAGAATGGCCAGACTTTGTCTCACGTATTTTGGTCATGCTGTCAGGAGGCCCCATTCCCTAGAGAAGGATATAACTCTTGGTAAAGTGGAGGGTAAGCAAAAAAGGGGAAGGTTCTTAACAAGATGGACTGACACAGTAGCTGCAACGATGGGCTCAGGTACAGCAAGGACTGTGTGGCTGGCACAGGACTGGGCAGTGTTTCGTTCTGTTGTACATGGGGTTGCTATCAGTCGGAACCGACTCGATGGCACCTAACAACAAAAACAAGATAGTTCTTTAAAAGAGTACGATGCTCAAGGCAGACATTCTTTATTAATTAAGGTAAACTATTGTTTAGTTTAAAGAAGACTTTAGGATTTTTGGTTTAAAGTTTAATGATAATCTCAAGGCAATAGTTTCAGGGGTCCAATAGTTCAGCCAAAATGGCTCCAGAATGTCTGACTTTCAGGAGAGTTCGAAATTCAGTTCCTCATCTTCCCCTTATTTGATCGGGATTCTTCTATAGAATTTTTTTTTTTAATCAAAATGTTCAGTACTGGCAACCAGACACCATCCAGTTTTTCTGTTCGCATGACAAAGGAGGCAGCTATACATAGAGGCAACACATTCCATTTTCTTCTATTTCTAACTCTCGTTTTTCTCTATTGCTTCAGGTGAATAGAAAGCAACTGTTGTACCTTGGAGGCCACTTTAAAGCTTTTAAGACCCCGGGCACTAAACAACAAACTAGGAGGTGGGAAAGAAACATTAAACTCAGTATTAAGCCTATTAACTGACATGTCCCATGAAACCATGACCCCAAACTTTCAAATCAAGAAAACAAATCCCATTAGATATTTGGCTGTGCATAAGGAGCCTCAGGAACTACTCTTATTATTTATTTTGTTGTTGTAAAAGTGTATCCCACATATTTGCCAATTCATTTTTTTACAGTTTCATAACTTAGTGTTACCTGTGTTTTATTGACTATGCAAAGGCATCAAACTTTGTACATAATTTGTATCCAACAAATTAAGGATAACATTGGGAGGAATAGGAACTCCACAACACTTAACTGAATTTATGCAGAACCTGTACATAGACCAAGAGGCAGTCATTCAAATAGAGCAAGGGGATAGTATGTGCTTTAAAATCAAGAAACGTGTGGGTCAGGAGTGTATCCTTTCAAGATTCAATACAAGATTGAATCCTTGCATTCAATCTTTATGCTTGAAGCACTTACTGATGAAGATCAAAGACTCCAGCCTTCAGTATGGATTACATCTCAACAGAAAGAAAGCAAAAATCCTCACAACTGGAAAAATAAACAGCATCATGATAAGTGGAGAAAAGACTGAAGTTGGATCCACAATCAACACTCATGGAAGCAACCATCAAGAAATCAGACAACGTATTACATTAGGTAAATGTGCTGCAAAGATCTCTTTAAAGTGTGGAAAAACAAGGATGTCACTCTAAGGAATAAGGTCTGCCTGACCCAAGCCATGATATTTTCAACTGTCCCATGTGTATGAAAGTTGGACACTGAATAAGGAAGACTGAAGAAGAATTGATGCCTTTGAATTATAGTGTTGGTGAATACTGAATAGACCATGGACAGCCAGAAGAACGAGCAAATCAGTCTTGGAAGAAGTACAGCCAGAATGTTCCTTAGAAGTGAGGATGGTAAGACTTCATCTCACATACTCAGGATATGCTGTCAGAAGGGACCAGTCCCTGGAGAAGGACATCATGCTTGGTAAAACAGAAGGTCAATGAAAAAGATGAAGAACCTCCAACAAGATGAATTGACATAGTGGCTACAACAATGGGCTCAAACATAGCAAAGATTATGAGGATGGTGCAGGACCAGGCTGTGTTTCATTCTGGTGAACACAGGGTCACCATTAGTTAGAACCAACTAAATGGCACCTAACAATAAAAACTTAACTCAGTGACATCAGCTACATCAATTGACTATGAACCTGTTACTCTTAATCAATGCAAAACTTCCAGCATCACAGACAGTAAAAGTGCTCCTTAAGCAAAAATTCCCTCTTTCTCCTGCCCTCATACCCATGTTGTTACTGTTGTTGTGTGTCAATGAGTCCATTCCAACTCAATAGTGACCCTATAGGACAGAGCAAGAACTGCTCTGTAGAGTTTTCTAGGCTGTAATCGTCACGAAAGCAGACTGCCACTCACAGAGTGGTCAGTGGTTTTGAACCATCAATCTTTTGGTTAGCAGATGAGTATTTAACCACTGTGCCACTAGGGTGCCTTTCCTACACCTAGTAACTGCTAACACATTTTTGTCTCTATACATTTGCCTATTCTTATCTTTTTTATATAAGTGAGATCATACAATATTTGTCCTTTTGTGATAGGCTTATTTCACTCAGGATAAAGTCTTCAAGCTCCATCCATGTTCTTGCATATATCAGAACTTCACTTCTCTTTCTGGCTGAATAGTATTCCATTATGTGCATATGCCACAATTTATTTATCCATTCATCTCCTAAATGATGGACATTTAGGTTGCTTCCACCTTTGGCTATTGTGAATAGTGCTGCAATTAACACTGGTGTACATATGTCTCTTCAAGTTGCTGCTTTCAAGTTCTTGGGGTATATATTCCTAGCAATGGAATTGTGGGGTAATAAGTACTCATTAAAATAAGCAGTTATATTTTTAGTTTCCTGAGGAGCCACATACTGTTTCCCACAATTGCTGTACTATTTTGCATTCCCATTAGCAATGGGAAATTAGGGTCCTAATTTCCCCACATTCTCTCCAACATTTGTTATTTTCCATTTTTTTTTTTTTTAATCTTAGCCATCTTAGTGGGAACAAAATGATATCTCATTATGGTTCTGATTTGCATTTCTCTGATGAATGGCAGAAGACACTGAGCAGCATATGTTTGGTGGCTACTTGAATATCCTCTTTGGTGAAATGTCTATTCAAGTCCTTTGCCCATTTTTTAATTGGGTTATTTGTCTTTTTGTTGTTGTCAAAGATTTATATATATTGTGGGTATTAGATTCTTACTGGATATATGTTTTCCAAAGATATTCTCTAGGGGAAGTTGTTTTAAGAGATGAAAGTATCAACAATGGGCAAAATAGATAATCTAAGAAATATAAATTGCAGGATTGAGGTAAGTGAATCTTGTTTATGACATTAGCTTTATTCTAAGTTTCACCTGGCCAACTGATAGGAAGAGATCCATATTTGTACCCATTCCAAAGAAAGGTCATCCCACAGAATGTGGAAATTACAGAACAATATAATTAATATCGCATGCAAGTAAGATCTTACTGATAATTCAAAAACGGTTGCAGCAGTATATTGACAGAGAACTTCCAGATGTGCAAGCTGGATTCAGAATAGGACGTGGAACAAGGGATATCATAGTTGTTGTCAGATGGATCTTGGCTCAAGGCAAAGAATACCAGAAAGATGTTTACTTGTGTTTTATTAACTATGCAAAGGCATTTGATTGTGCGGATCATGACAAATTATGGATAACATTGAGAAGAATGGGAATTTCTGAACACTTGATTGTACTCATGAGGAACCTGTATCTTGACCAAGAGGCTGTCGTTTGAATGGAACAAGGGGACACTACATGGTTTAAAATCAAGAAGGGAGTGTGTCAGGGTTGTATCCTTTCTCCACACTTATTCAATCTATATGCTGAGCAAATAATCTGAGAAGCTGGACTATATGAAGAAAAACGTGGCATCAGGATTGGAGGAAGACTCATTAACAACCTGAGATACGCAGATGATATAACTTTGCTTGCTGAAAGTAAGGATGACTTGAGGCACTTACTGATGAAGGTTGAAGAATACAGTCTGCAGTATGGATTACGTCTCAATATAAAGAAAACAAAAATCCTCACAACTGGACCAATGAGCAGCATCACTATAAACGGAGAGAAGATTGAGGTTGTCAAAGAATTCATGTTGCTTGGTTCTACAATCGATGCCAATGGAAACAGCAGTCAGGACATTAGATGACGTGTAGCATTGGGAAGGTCAACCACGAAGGAAATGTTTCAAGTGCTGAGGAGCAAGGATGTCTCCTTGAGGACTAAGGTGTGCCTGACACAAGCCATGATATTTCCAATTGCCTCATATGCATGTGAGAGCTGGACAATGAATAAGGAAGACCGAAGAAGAGTTGATGCTTTTGAGTTGTGGTGCTGGCGAAGAATGCTGAAAATACCATGGACTGCTAAAAGAACTAACAGATCTGTCCTGGAGGAAGTGCACCCAAAATGCTCCTTGGAAGTGAGAATGGCCAGACTTCGTCTCACCTATTTTGGTCATGTTGTCAGAAGGGACCATTCCCTGGAGAAGGATGCCATGCTTGGTAGGGAGGAGGGTTTACAAAAGAGGGGGAAGCCTTCAACGAGATGGATTGACACTGTGGCTGTGATGATGGGCTCAGGTATAGCAGGGATCATGGAGCTGTCACGGGATCAGGCAGTGATTTGTTCTGCTGTGCATGGGGTCGCTATGAGTCAGAAATGACTTGACGGCACCTAACAACAACAACAAGTTTCCCCCTGAATAAAAGATACTATCAAATGAAATTCTCTGTGAAATATGAACACGTGTAAGTATTAGGCAGATGACAGATGTATATAAGAGAAACCATTTTTGGTGGTTATGTTTGTGTGTCAACTTGGCTGGGACTGGTTGAGTGGCTGGGCAGCTGGTGGTAGTTATTCCCCATGATGAGACTGGTAATCAGTTCCATGGTGGGATCTACCACAGCAGCTGAGTAGCTGCTTTGGGTATGTGGTCTGCTTCCTGTATATAAGAAGCAACTTTGGGAATGGTCTCTATCTTATGGCATGCTTGAACCCTGGATGTAGCCATGTCATTGTTCAGCAGCCTGCCATGATCTGCCGACCTTGGGACATACAATGGACTTAAATTAATGGCCTGCCATGTGGTTTGGTAATATCGGGACTGTGCCATTTTATTTGTCGACCTTGGGGTTGTTAGCCTCAGTAGCCAGTAGCTGCCTGCATGAAGAGGTACCTCTAGCTTCAGTGGTCTGGGAGCAAGAGGCAGAGCTGAAGCCCAAGGCTAAGGGGCTTTCACCCAGCCCCTAGAGCTTGGCACTATGAATTTGGACTTAAAGCCTCCAAACTGTAAGAGACTAAACTCCTGTTTGTTAAGGCCATCCCATTTGTGGTATATTCCTGTCAGAGCAGCACTAGGTAACCAGAACACCTTCAGCTAATCTAGTACACAGAACAGGGTAAAGTGAAAAATCAAAATTCCATTTACTGGCAATATATTAAAATAGAACTATCACATTATTAAGGAACTCTGGTAGTATAGCAGTTAAGGTATTTGGCTGTTAACCAAAAGGTCAGTGTTTCAGACCCACCAGCTGCTCTATGGAAGAAAGATGAAGCAATCTGGTTCAGTAAAGATTTACAGCCTTGGAAACCCAAAGAATCAACTCAATGGCAGTAGGTTCTGTTTTCTTTTTTTTTAATTACATTATCAATGATTGCCTAAGTCTGCTTTACTCTTACTTCAGAACAATATAACATATTCTCCAAAGAAGAAAAATTAAAGATATGTCATAAAAATCAGTGTATTCCTTTTTTAACCTGAAACACAAATACATTCTTCTAAAATAAAAAACTCATTCATTTTTAGTAATGAATATTAAGGTAGCAAATACTAAAAAATGCTGGCAATTTTTTTAAAAAATATAATTTTTATCACTGCTTTCAATAGTCCTATAACTTTAATAGTCTTATAACATTTGTGAACATGGAGGCTAACCAAAAGAAAAAAAAATTAATTTGATTTTTATCTGATCTCTCTTTTCCTGCTCAACATCTTCTGGAGCTGTGAAATAAGCAAAGGGTAAACAACAGAAGGAAGTTGAAAGGAAAGTAGAAACAAGGTATCTGGATAGGCCATATGCTGAATGATCATTTCATAAATGCATAATTAAGAATTGACTGTGAGTATTTGACTGCTAACCAGAAGGCTAGTGACTCAAACCAACCAGCCACTCCCCAGAAGGAAGACTGCGCAATCTACTTCTGTAGTGATACTGCCTTGGAAACCCAAGGAGGAATCACTATGAGTTGAACAGACCAGACGACAGTAAGTTTTATACACACACACACACACACACACGAACACACATATGTAGAGAGATAGATAGATCTATCATATATATAGATAGATAGATAACTCTATATATGTGCATGTATGTGTGTA
>NW_006921957.1:3379389-3387331 GCF_000298275.1 Orycteropus afer afer
CAATCCTGATCCACATTCTTCTTCATTAGCCCAGCTTCTCAGATTGTTTCCATACAGATTAAATAAGGTGAAAGGATGCAACCCTACTGCACCTTTTCCAGTTTTAAACCACTCAGTATCCCCTTGTTCTATACCAATGACTGCCTCTTGATCTATGTATAGGTTCTGAATAAGCACAATAAAGTGTTCTGGAATTCCTGTTCTTTGCAATGTTACTCATAATTTCTTATGATCCACACCTTTGAACACAGGTAAACTTCTTTCTGGTATTCTCTGCTTTTGGCCAAGATCCATCTGACATGAGCAGTGATACCCCTCATTCCACAATTCCCCTGAATCTGGCTTGAACTTCTGGCAGTTCCTGTTGATGTATAGCTATAGCCATTTTGGAATTACCAACATTTTTCTAGCATGTGATATTAATGAAACTGTTGGTAACTCCCACATTATGTTTGATCACCTTTCTTCGGAATAGGCACACATATGGATCTCTTCCAGGCAGTTGACCAGTTAAATATCTTCCAAATTTCTTAACACAGAATTGTCAAGAAATGCTTGAGAAAGCACTTCTAGTGCTACATCTGTTAATTCAAGCATCTCAATTGGCATTCCATCATAGCAGTAACTATGAAGAGCCCTGGTAGTACAATGGTTAAATGTTCAGCTGCTAACTGAAAGGTGTGTGGTTTAAACATACCAGTAGCTCTGCAGGAGAAAAGACCTAGCAATCTGTTCCATAGCGATTAACCAAACCCATTGTTGTTGCATAGACTCATAGTGACCATACAGGACATAGTAGTTCTGTCCCATAGTTTCCAAGGCTGTAATCTTTACAGAACCTGACTGCCACATCTTATTTCTGTAGAGCGACTGGTGGGTTCAAACTGCCAACTTTTCGATTAGCAGCCCAGAGCTTAACTATCACACCACTAGGACTTCTTTCCATAAAGATTACAGCCTAGGAAACCCTATGGACAGTTCTACTCTGTCCTATATGGTCTCTATGAACCAAAATCAGCATGAGGGCACACAATAAATGTGGTAATTATAAAGTCTGGAAATATAGGCAAATATACATTAATGGCATTAAGGACTTAAACCTATAATGAATAAAACAAAAGTATCTACACCACATATATATACAAACACACACACACAATTTCTCATATACATACTCATACTGATTGTAAGCTCCTTGTGGACAGCCATTATATCTTACTCATCTTTGTAGCCTTGGTTCCTAGTAAAGTGTGTGGCACACAGCTGGTATGCTGAATGATTATGTTGTTGTTGTAATGTGCCGTCAAGTTGGACCCTGAATGATGACAGTACGTAGAAAATCACACATTAAAAAAAAAAAAAAAAAGACTCCTTAATTCCATTGGCCTGCTGTATAATAAATCAACTTGCTTTCCTGTAAGCATCCTTTATTGTACAAAGTAACTCCTTGATTTCCCCTGCCTAATCCTGACCCACCACATGGGCATCCTTTGTCCTATACCACACACATTTCTGGTATTAACATAACCATTGTAAAAGTGGCTATTGTAGCTGAATTCTTCTGAGTATTTACTGCTATACCATACAATACTTTTATTATATGATTATATTTTATTGCACGATTTCCTCATGTCTCAATGGACACAGATGACATGTTCTGGATAAAAAACGATACCATCTTTAATAAAAGAAAAGATAAACATGATTAACTTCAAAAAGGGCTAAATATACCTAAAAACCATTTTGAAGGTGGAAAATCTTAATTCTGTGGCTAGATTTCTAAGCAGATAATAGTTTAGATGAAACGTCATATTAATTCAAGAAACAACTTTCCTATAAAACCCTCTCCAATTACTACAAAGATTTAAAAAAAAAAAAATTGCAACTTACCAGCTTCACTAGTAAATGTACAATTACCATAGGAAAGGTTTCTGCTTTGCAGAACTCAACTATGCATTCAAAAACAGTTCTAAGAAAGGCCTCTAATCTGTTCCATTGTTAGTCAAGTGGTTTATACATGCAGGAAAAAAAGAATAGAAAATCAGTTAGACGTATATAATATGGAAAGAAAAAACAAGGATAGCAGAAATCACCTCAACATCTCTTACTTTTCTTCTAAAAATCTCTTCTTGTTTCCTCCCTCTAATCATCCCCCCCCGCCCCCGCCAACAATTAAAAAAAAAAACAACAGGATCCTTGCCAAACCCCACAAAAACCCTTAGGCCCCTCTCAAGCATGCAAATGTAATTTTCTACCCAGACAACACACTCCCTTTTTAATGAACTCCAAAAACAATCTGTGAATGCCCACAGAAGAGAAAAGGGGAAAATTGCAATGAAAGAAAATACAAACAGAGAGATGTGGGGGAGGGTCAAGATGGATATGGCAAGTCCGTAGTTTAAAGAGACATAAAAGATAATGAAGGTGAAGGGATTGTAATCAAACAAAATGGTTTGCAGGCTGTCATTTCATACAAATTAGAGTCAGAGAAATACATGAATATTCACTTGAATAAAAATCCTTCATTATAAGAGTGGTCCTTCAAGTGAAAGGATCCCTGTGAAGGCCCAATGTTGCTATCATTCTTCGTTCAATTTTATAATTAAAACACAAAAACAAAACAATAAAAAGTGTACAGATGAGAATGAGAAAAAAAAAAATGTTTCATATGCACCTATACCTAAAGCAGTCAGAGCAGAAACAGTAAGTTTATGATATAAGAAATACTATGTCAAAATTAGGTATTCAGAGAGTGTTAATAAATGACAAGAGACACTTCAGTCAGTTACATGATTCAAGATCCCTCCAGATGCACATTATGATTCAGATTTGAAAAGAAACAGAGTAGGCCAAAGGGTAGGGTAGGAGGACTTGAAGAAAAACACAATGCAGGAAAGGTCGTCAAAATGAAAACTGTCTTCTTGCCTCACAATTTGAAGATAAGTCTTAATGAAACAAAAATAGCTTTAAACCAATTTAGGCTGAAATAATTACATTTTACAATCTAACCTCTTAATGATGAATAGAATTCTTCTCCCTGCTTAAAGATCAAATTGGTTGGGCTCTACACTTGTCTGGCACCATGCTGTGGGGTATTTCCTTTAATATATAACCAATCAAAGATGCATTCAGCCTTTTGTAAGATCCAAAGCTTTGCTAACTGAATATCCTAGAGCATCATGGAGTTTCTCTAAAAGGGGCAGACAAAGATATATACAGTGATAGCCTTCCTTGGATAGCTGATGTTCAGTGGATCCTCCTTCATCAAAAGTAGACACTGACTCCTATTGTAATACACCAAATACAGATACTTTTTCTTATAGTGCATGTCCCACAATATTTATACTAAATTTTTTCTCCATTCAATTTGTATCAACAAACCAGAGATCACAGTTGCTTAGAGGAGTGACAAAAGAAAACAAAATCTCTTCAAATTACATAATTCTGTTACAAACATGGTAAAATAATCTATGTATATAACTGAAAATGAATGCCACTTTAAGATTTTGTCAACTGAATACACAATTTGCATAAATCTTTATGGAATTATAATGCTCATCTAAGATATAAATACTATATACCATTATTAAATTGATGAGCCCTGGTGGCACAGTAGTAAAAGCACTCAGCTGCTATCTGAAAGATTGGTAGTACAAATCCACCAGCTGCTCCGCAGATGTGGCAGTCTGTTTCCTTAAAGATTTGTTGTTGTTGTTATGTGCTGTCGAGTCGGCCCCGACTCATAGCGACCCCTCCTCCTTGGATTTCCGAAGCAGTATCACTATGGAAGTAGACTGCCCCATCTTCCTTCCGAGTTTTGGCTGGTGGGTTTGAACCGCCAGCCTTCTGGTTAGCAGTCAAGTGCCTTAGGCACTATGCTACCAGAGCTCCCCCTTAAAGATTTACAACCTTGGAAACCCTATGGGGGAAATTCTACTCTGTCCTACAGGGTTCCTGTAAGTCAGAATCAACTCAATAGCAGTGGGTTTTAGGTGAAAATGATTTTACATATTGGCATATGTGTTACATAGCAGCATCTATTAAAAAAATGAGAGACTAAACATAATGCCTTTAAAGCCTTTCTAGCAAGAGGTGTTAAGGTCAACAACAAAAAAATAAATTTTTAAAAAAGTTTAAAGCATTAAGGTAACCAAGTTAAAGCAAAGATAAAAGGATATACATTAACAGTATTATATGAGGTAGATTCTGCTTTCATTTATTTGTAACAGTATTATCACTCAGGTCCTCACACGGGGAATATGGAACACAAGCTGAGCTAAATATTTGTTTATATTGAAATAAACCATGCATCTTCATAATACATTTCACATTTATCACGTTCTTTAAAAAACATTATTTTATTTATTTATCCTTACAAATCAAGTAAAAAAAAATCACCACTGATCTAATAGCTTTTGGAAAAGCTGTATAGATATATTTTGCTAAGTAGGATTTAAAATATTATATAAATGTTACATGTTATACATTCTTGGGTTCTGTGGGGAAAAGGGAGAAGAGTAGAGAGTGAAATAAGATCATTGACTATGATAAAGGTATAGTGAGAATCGAAGGAAACTATTTAAAACTGACAGATCACATAGTAAAAAAAAGTTAAGTAAAAAAAAATGTGAAAGTGGACGTGATAAAAAGTAGAAACAAAGATAACCACTACAACATGGAGAAAAAAAACCCAGGAAATATATGTACCATGCTGTGCTAGATGAAGGAACAAAACTGTCTTGGAGGAAGTACAGCCAGAGTACTCGTTAGAAGAGAGAATGGCCAGATTTTATCTCATACACTTTCGTCATGTTGTCAAAAGGAATTAGTTCTTGGGGAAGGATATAATGCTTGGTAAAGTAGAGAGTCAGTGAAAAAGGGGAAGACCCTCAATAAGCTAGATCAGCACAGTGGCTGCCACGATGGGCACAAGCATGGCAATGACTGTGAGGATGGTGCAGGACCAGGCAGTGTTATGTTCCATTGTACAAAGGATAGGATTGCTGTGAGTTGAAACTAACAGCACCTAATAACAACAATGGCACAGACACTAACTAAAAAATAAATAATACAACAGAGCTGAGACTAAACATGTCAGTTACATTAATAAATTGAAATGGGCTTAATTCACTTATTAAAAGAGAAAGATTTCCAATTGGTTCTTAAAGTAAAATCTAACCCTGTGCTGTATCCAAGAGATATACTTAAAACACAAAAACACTAAAAATAAAGCACTGATCAAAGATATACAAGAAAAATGGAAAGAATAAGAAAGCAATTCTATTACCAAAGTAGAAATTAGACGAAAAATCATTAAATGAAACAAATAAGGATATTTCATACTGCTGAAAGCCAATTCAAAACGAAGATACAACAGTTGTCTTTATCTATGCACCAAAAAAGACAAAACGACCCATATAAAGTAGAAACCACAGAAGTTTAAATTTAAAATTTGACAGAAACCACTAATACTAGAAAGTTTTAACATATCACTCCTAGTGAAATGGGTAAAAATAAGTATGAATATGTTGTTGTTGTTGTTGTTGTGTGCTGTCAAGTCGGCCCCAACTCATAGCGACCCCTCCTTGGGTTTCCAAGGCAGTATCACTACAGAAGTAGCATTGCCCAACCTTCCTTCAAGGAGTGGCTGGTGGGTTTGAACCGACAGCCTTCTGGTTAGCAGTCAAGTGCTTTAGCCACTATGCTACCAGAGCTCCTAAGTATGAATATAGAAAACCTAAATGATATAATCAGTAAAGTAGATCCTACTGACATATATCAAACCCTATATTCTGATAATAGAGAACACACTTTCTCAAGTACGCATGGAATGTTAAAAAATTTTGATTATAAAACAAATAAAAATAAAGCAACAAAAAAAAAGACTCTTTGCCATGGGGGGAGGGGAAAAAACTCTGTTAAACTCTTGAGTAAGAGGAGCAATACAGAAAAACAAATTACAGAATTTCTGAAAATTAATAACTAACCCAGTATCTATCAGAATCTATGAGATCCATTTAAACCAGTGATCAGAAGAAAAAAAATACAGCATTTATATCAATAAAAATAACAAAATAAATGAATTAAATTTCCATATAAAACAATGGGAAAAGAATAAAAGGTAAATTGAAAGAAAGTACAAACAAGAAGTCAATTAAGAACAGAAAATAGTTGATCGATTTAACAAATTAAAATCCTGACTCTTTAGAAAAAGTCAGCAAATTAGGCACTGTAGGAGAAAATTCCATTTACAATAGTAACAAGAAAGATAAAATACTGAAGATAAACTTAAGAAATGTTCAAATATATACAAAGAAAATCATAAAACACTGAAAAAAACAAAAGTAGACTTGAATAAGAATGTCCTTTGTTCTTAGTTACGATGTCTCAACATCATCAAGATGTGAGTGCTCCCTAAATTAATACATAATTTAATTCAATCCCAACAAAAATACCAACAGGCTTTTTTTCTGGATATATGGAAAAACGTGGCATCAGGATTGGAGGAAGACTCTTCAGCCTGAGATACGCAGATGATACAACTTTGCTTTCTGAAAGTGAAGATGACTTGAAGCATTTACTGATGAAGATTAAAGACTACAGTCTGCAGTATGAATTACACCTCCACATAAAGAAAACAAAAATTCTCACAACTGGTCCAATAAACAGCTTCATAGTGGATGGAGAAAAGATTGAAGTTGTCAAGGATTTCATATTACTTGGTTCTATAATCAACACCAATGGAAGCAGCAGTCAAGACATCAAGACATTAGATGACGTATTGCATTGGGAAAATCTGCTGCAAAAGACCTCTTTTAAGTGGTGAAGAGCAAAGATGTCTCCTTGAAGACTAGGGTGCTCCTAACCCAAGCCATGATATTTTCAATCACCTCTTATGCATGTGAGAGCTGGACAATGAATAACGAAGACCTAAGAAGAGTTGATGTTTTTGGGTTGTGGTGTTAGAGAAGAATGCTAAGAGTACCATGGTCTGCTAAAAGGACTAACAAATCTGTCCTGGAAGAAGTGCAGCCAGAATGCTCCTTGGAAGCGAGAATGGTCAGACTTCACCTCACCTACTTTGGTCATGTTGTCAGAAGGACATGTTGGAGAAGGATATTATGCTTGGTAAAGTGCAGGGTCAACGAAAAAGGGGAAGGCCCTCAATGAGATGGATAGACACAGTGGCTGCAATGACTGGCTCAGGTATAGCAAGGATTGTGAGGCTGGCACAGGACCAGGCAGGGTTTTGTTCTGCTGTGCATAGGGTCGCTGTGAGTCAGAGATGACTCAACGGCACCTAACAACAACAACAACATATGGAAAAAGAGACACAAAAGAAGAGCTAGGAAAACATTTAAAAGGGAAGTTGTGAGGAGGGATTGCTACCAGATATAAAACATGCAAAACCCCAGAACAATGTGGTACTAGAAGATAAATACATAGAAAGACCTATAGAACAAAACAGCAAGTCCAGAAATTGACACAATTTGGAAATTTGGTATATGATAAAGATGGTATTTCAAATCACAAGGGCAAAGATGAACTTTTTAAAAAATGGTTTTGGGCTAAATGGATGAGCATTTGGTAAAAAAACAAAATTATATCACACACAAGAATAAACTTCAAAATCCAACACCCATTCCTGATAAACACTCTCAGAAAAACAGAAATAGAAAGGAAATTCCTCAACATAATAAAGGCATATATGCAAAACCAACAGCCAACATTATTCTCAATGGAGAGAGGCTGAAACCACTCCCCTTGTAAACAGGAACCAGACAAGGATGCCCTCTGTCTTGACTTCTATTCAACATCATATTGGAAGTTCTAGGCAGGGCAATAAGCCAAGAAAGGGAAATCAAAGGCATCCAAATAGGTAAGGAAGAAGTCAAACTATTCCTATTTGCAGATAATATGATCCTATACATAGAAAACCCAA
>NW_006921957.1:3392211-3392726 GCF_000298275.1 Orycteropus afer afer
ATATACACATATACACACATACATACACACACACACAAAGTGACCATTATTGGGTTTCCAAGATGGTAAATCTTGACAGAAATAGATTGCCCCATCCTTCTTCCATAGAGCAGCTGGTGGGTTTGAACCACCAACTTTCTGGTTAACAGTCAAATGCCTTAGGCACTGTGCCACCAAAGCTCCATATATAAATAGACAAAGAATCAGAAACCAGGCAAATTGGTTACCTGCAATGGTAGAGGGAAGAGACAGAATGGATAGAGAAGAGATGTAACTCTTAGAGTATGTCTTTTTGAATAGTTTTTACTTTTAATAGCATGTTAATAATGTTCTACATATTCAAAAATCAAATTACGCCAACAAGGATGGGATGGGGAATAAAAGTGAATGCAAACAGGAGCAAATGAATCTAACAACATTTCAGAAGAAAAACATAACTACATCTCAAAAGTTCCCTCATACCACTTCCTAGTCAATCCCCAATCCCCACCTGCTTTAAAGACAACCTCTATTCT
>NW_006921958.1:0-931 GCF_000298275.1 Orycteropus afer afer
TCCATGCCTTTTCTGCAAAGAGGTTCATACTTTTTCAAAATTATTTTTCATCTTAAGATAGTTGCAATGCCTATAATTTCCAAAATATTATAACTACTGATTAAAAAAAAAAAAACTTCTACATGTATTCAGTGGAATCTAAACATCATAGCTGGACAATGAATAAGGAAGATTGCAGAAGAATTGATGCATTTGAATTGTAGTGTTGGCTAAGAATATTGAATGTACCCTAGACTTCTGGAAGAACAAACAAAACTGTCTTTGAGGAAGTATAGCCAAAATGCTCCTTAGAAGTAAAAATGGCCAGCCTTCATCTCTTGTACTTTGGTCATGTTGTCAGAAGGGACCAATCCCTGGAGAAGGATGTCATGTTTAGCAAAGTGGAGGGTCAGCAAAAAAGGGGAAGACTGTCGAGGAGATGGATTGACACAGTAGCTGCAATGAGGAGACCAAGCATAGCATTAACTGTGGGGCTGGCACAGGACTCGGAACGTTTTTTTTTCTGTCATACATAAGGGTGCTATGAGTCAGAACCAGCTTGATGGCATCTGGCAACAATAATATGTAGTTAATTATATTTAAATATATACTTATATGTATTTATGTATAATGTATCTATAATATATAAACAAATAGTGTATTATATAATATATAAATACATAATATTTAAATGCTCAGAACTCTTCATTCCCTAATTATCTTACTCCATTATGCTATCATTGTCTTTTTTAGTTTGTGTTTCTTGTATCTGTATGATGGAAATACCATATAATGATGTGCTACTGCACATCACGACTGACCTCTGCTTTCAGTAATGTCATATGAAAAAAAAACCTACCAGCATTGAGTTGATTCTGATTCATAACACCCCAATAGGTTTTCCAAGGCTGTAAATCTTTGTGGAAGCAGACTGCCTTGTCTTTCTCCCACA
>NW_006921958.1:2481-3008 GCF_000298275.1 Orycteropus afer afer
GACAGCTCAGGGTCAGGGCAGGCATTAGGGAGAGTCCCCACCCATCAGAGAAGCCTTCTCTGTGGCCTGTGGCCTAGGGTCCATGTTGTCCATGGATTTGTTTTTCTCCAACACAAGATCTTCCCCAGACAGGGGATTTCCTTAAGGGCCAGGACTATATCCTATTTCTCTCTGGAAGGCCTGGCATACACTGATGCTCACTAGATGCTCGGCAAATGAATTAATAAATTATGTTATAATAGGGTTATTCCAAACATCCAACAATGATACTTTGGATAAATGAATTACAATATAGTGATTTGATGAAATGCCGGACACTCACTGAAAATGACTGGAGGAGAATATTTAATGACTTAAGAAAATGCTCATGATATATTGTAATTGCAAAGAGAAAGCTAAAACATAGCATGTAAATTATGAACACAGTTTTGTTAAGCACATAAAACCAAACCAAAAACCAAAATTATTGCTGTCAAGTCGGAACCGACTCACAGCAACCACTCCTTGGGTTTATGAGGTATCACTAC
>NW_006921958.1:5600-13676 GCF_000298275.1 Orycteropus afer afer
TTCTCGCTTCCAAGGAGTATTCCACCTGCACTTCGTCTAGAACAGATTTGTTAGTTCTTTTGGCAGTCCATGATACTTTCAGCATTCTTTGCCAATATGACAACTCAAAGGCATCAACTCTTTCTGTCTTCCTTGTTCATTGTCCAGCTCTCACATGCATATGAGGCAATTGAAAATACTATGGCTTGGGTCAGGCGCAACTTAGTCTTCAAGGAGATACCTTTGCTCTTCAGTACTTAGACATTCATAATGATATTCTCATTGTATATCAGCACATGAAAAAAATATTATTCTAATACAAAGTGGATTAGAACAGATTTGTGATGAATCTTTTCAATGCTTAATGTCTTGATTTTAAAAAATAATAACATATATTTATAGAACATTACATCCCTCGTGACAGAGATTGGGAGGCAAGTGGTATTTAACCCGGGGCTGGGAAGATTGAGGGAAAAGATAAAATAGCACCTTGAAAAATCATATGAACAAAGTTTACATTCCCCCTGGATGTATCCGGAAACTGCTGGCTGGGATGGAGGAGGGAGGATGGCTATTTACAAGCTTAGCAACACTTTGAAACCCAAACACATTTAGCCAAATAAATCATTCACCATTGTTCTAGGCCTGCAGAAGAAACTTCTGTGGGCCTGTGCCAAGAATTGGAAAGCACAGGCCCAGCCAGTTCCTGCCGGACCGATAGTTTGCTGGCTGGTGTGTGAAATCGGCCTTGGCCCAGACCTCAGGGCTTCCCCACCTTGTCTCCCAGTGTGCAGAGTGGGGGAGTGTTTAGCAAGCAGGACAAAGCCAAAGCCAGCTTCCAAAACAGGGTTAGAGACACCCAGGCCACCCCTCCTGAATCCTGCCGTTTAAACCGTAGGACATCAACAAGGACAAGGCACCAGCAAGAACTCAAGAGGCAAGTAAGAGTGAAGTCCTGGTCTCAGCCTCCCTGCCAAAGTGGCTCAAGCAAAAACATTGGAGAAAATGCATTTTGATAGAAGGGTTACCATCTGTTCTTCCAGGACAGATCTGTTCATTCTTCTGGCAGTCCATGGTACTTTCAGTATTCTTCACCAACACCACAACTCAAAGGCATCAACTCTTCTTCTGTCTTTTACAACGATCTGAAAGAAATGCATTTTAATGCCAGTTTTGGGGTCTGGTTCATTTCACTCTGCATTTTAAAAGACATTTTCTGAGTGTTTACTAAGTGCACCCTGGGGACTTGGAATACAGAAATCAGACACTCTTTCTTTCCTCTTGGAGGTTCTAGTTCAGAAGAAATAACAGATAAAAATAACCACTGTAATTCAGGACAGAATTAAACTAGTAACCATGATCGCTGTCACGCCATCATCGTCCAATCCATTAGGAATGATTGCTGTTGTTGTTAGGTGCAGTCTGGTCAGCTCTGACTCATGGTGACCACATGCATAAGAGAACCAAACACTGACCATTCCTGTGCCAGCCTCACGATGTTCCCTATGCTTGAACCCATCGTCACAGCCACTGTGTCAATCCATTTTTTTAAAGGTCATCTCTCTTTTCACTGACCGTCTACTTTATCAAGAATGACATCCTTCTCCAGGGACTTGTCCCTTCTGACAACATGACAAAATGAGACCAAGTCTGGCCATTCTTGCCTCTAAGGAGAATTCCAATGTATCTTTTCCAAGACAGATTTGTTTGTTCTTCTGGCAGTCCATGGTATTTTCAATATTCTTCACCAACACCAAAACCTAAATGCATCAATTGTTCTACAGTCGTCCTTATTCATTGTCCAGCTTTCACAAGCATACGAGGCTATTGAAAACAATATGGCTTCAGACAGGTGCAACTTCGTCTTCAAAGTGAAATCTTTGCTCTTTAACACTTTAAAGAGGTCTTTTGCAGCAGGTTTGCCAGGTGCAAATATCTTTTGATCTCCTGATTGCTGCTTCCATGGGTGTTGATTGTGGATCCAAGTAAATGAAATCTTTGACAATTTCAATCTTTTCTCTATTTATCATGATGTTGTTTATTGGTCCTGTTAGGAGGATTTTTGTTTTCTTTATGTTGAGGCTATAGTCTTTGACCATCATCAGTATGTACTACAAGTCATCCTCACTTTCAGTAAGCCAAGTTGTGTCATCTGCATATCACAGGTTGTTAATGAGTCTTCTTCCAATCTTGATGCCATGTTCTTCTTTATATAATCCAGCTTCTCAGATTATTTGCTCAGCATACAGATTGAATAAATATGGTGAAAGGATACAACCCTGATGCAAACCCTTCCTGATTTTAAACCCTGCAGTGTCCCCTTGTTCTGTTCAATCAACAGCCTCTTGGTCCATGTACAGATTCCTCATGAGCACAATTAAGTGTTGCAGAATTCCCATTCTTTGCAACATTATCCACAATTTGTTATGATCCACGTGGCCAAATGCCTTTGCATAGTCAATAAAGCATAGGCAAACATATTTCTGGCATTCTTTGCTTTCAGTCAAGATCCATCTGACATCAGCAATGATAATCCCTTGTTCCACATCCTCTTTCTGAATCTGGCTTGAATTTCTCACAGTTTCTTATCAATATACTGTTTTTAAATTATTTTCTGAAAAATTCTACTTCTGTGTGATCTTAATGATATTGTTCAATAAGTTCTGCATTTTGTGGGGGCACCTTTCTTTGGAATGTGCATAAATATCAATCTCTTCCAGTCAGGTGGCCAGGTAGCTGTTTTCCAAATTTCTTGGCATAAACAAGTGAGCACCTCCAGCACTGCATCCATTTGTTGAAACATCACAATGGGTCTTCAGTTAATTCCTGGAGCTTTGTTTTTTGCCAATTCCTTCATGCAGCTTGTACTTCTTCCTTCAGTACCATTGGTTCTTGATCATATGTTACCTCCCAAAATGATTGAACATTGACCAATTCTCTTTTGTACAATGACTCTGTGTATTCCCTCCATCTTCTTTTGATGCTTCCTACGTCATTCAATATTTTGCCCATAGAATCCTTCAGTATTGCAATTCGAGGCTGGGATTTTTTCTTCAGTTCTCTCAACTTGAGAAATGCTAAGTGTGTTCTTCCCCTTTGATTTCCCAGCTCCAGGTCTTTGCACATGTCATTGTAATACCTTACTTTGCCCTCTTAAGCAGCCCTCTGAAATCTTCTGTTCAGCTCTTTTACTTCATGATTTCTTCCATTTGATTTAGCTACTCTCCATTCCAAAGCAAGTTTCAGAGTATCTTCTGATATGCATTTTGGTAATTTCTTCCTTTCTTGTTTTTTTAATGACCTTTTGCTTTCTTCGTGTATGATATCCTTGATGTCATCCCATAACTTGTCTGGTCCTCAGTCATTGGTGTTCACTGTGTCAAATTTATGCTTCAAATGGTCTCTAAATTCAGGTGTGATGTACTCAAGTTTGTATTTGGCTTTCATGGACTTTTTAAAATGTTTTTCAGCTTCAGCTTAACCTTGCATATAAATGATTGATGTCTTATTTCACAACTGGCCCCTGGCCTTGTTCTGGCTGATAATATTGACTTCTCCATCACCTCTTTCCACAAATATTGTCAATTTGATTCCTGTGTATTCCATCTGGTGAGACCCATGTGTATAGTTGCCATTTGTGTTGTTTGAAAAAAAAGGTATTTACAATGAGTAAGTTATTGGTCTTGAAAAATTCTATCATGAGATAACCAGTATCATTTTTCTCACCAAGCCCATATTTTCCAACTTACCAATGTACCTTCTTTGTTTCCAACTTTTGCATTCTGATCACCAATAATCATTGATACATCTTAATTTCATGTTTTGTCAATTTCAAACTGCAAAAGTTGGTAAAAATCTTCAATTTCTTCATCCTTGACTTTAGTAGTTGCTGTATAAATTTGAATAACAGTAGTATTGACTAGTCTTCCTTGTAGGTATATGGATATTATTCTACCACTGACAGCATTGTACTTCAGGAGAGATCTTGAAATGCAGTTTTTGACAATGAATGTGACATCATTCCTATTCAATTTGTCATTCCTGGCACAGTAGAACATACCAAACCCAAAACCAAACTCACTATGATTGTCCAATTCAAAATGGCCAATATTAGTCCCTTTCAGCTCACTAATGCCTAGGATATCGATCTTTATGTGTTCCATTTCATTTTTGGCAATTTCCAATTTTCCTAGATGCATACTTCATACGTTTAACATTTCCATTATAATGGATGTTTGCAGCTAATTCTTCTCAGTTAGAGTCATGCCTTGGTTGTCTATTACATGCTAGAGCTACAGCATTTTACATATGTGTATGATCTTAGTACAAACAGTTAAAGCATTAGCCTGACAGCCTTAAAGTTGGAGATTCAAGCCCACTCAGAGGGTCCTTAGAGGAAGGGCCGGGTGATCTACTTCTTAAAATCAGACACTGAAAACCCTGGGGAGCACAGTTCTACTCTGACTCACATAGGGTCACCATGAATCAGAGTCAACTGAATAGCAACTGAGTAATTGTCTCTTCTAATTCCCACAACAACCTATGAGGAAGTTCCCATTAGTAACCCCACTTTACAGATAAGAAAATAGAAGCTTACAGAGGTTATATACTTGGCCCAATAGTTTTTAAACCAATGCGTGGCAGAACAGGAAACAAACTCAAGTGCTTCTCCAGAGCCACTACTTAAAGTCATTATTTTATGTTAAAATAGGATATGAACAAACTCTGATGGGGCAGTGATGGGGGGAAGGGGAATTCTGAGAGAGGGAATCATAGAAGGTTTGATTGAATGATGAGTACAATTCCAAAAGACTTGAAGAAGAAGGGAAATGACATCTGTTATGGACTGAATTACGTATGCCCTTCCCCAAAAAACTCTGTGTTGAATCCTAACTCCTGTACTTGTGAATGTGATCCTGTTGAGAAGTAGTTTTCTTTGTTATGTTGATGAGATCATATCAGTGTGGGATATATCCTAATTCTCATCACTTCTGAGTTATAATAAGAACATATTTGACACAGATGCAAGCACATATGGGGAAGACAAATGCCATGTGAGGACCATCAAGGAACCAAGGAATGCCCAGCGTCATCTACAAGAAAAAAAATCAACACACTGAGGCCCTGATGCAGACTTTTAGCCTCCAGAACAGTGAGAGAGAGAAGAAAAATGTGTTCTTTGCACTCACCACATGTATTTCTGTTCTACCAGTACAAAGACACGAAGACAAGTGCTCAGGGCTGGATTCTGGTGGCCCTAAGAGAGTAATCCCAAATCTGGCCAATGCTGGAATAAATCAACTTTATTGAATTGTATCCCCAAAAATATGTGTCAACTTGGCAGGGCCACTATTCTCAGTGGCTTGGCAGTTATGATATGATTTGACAGTTATGATATGATTTGACAGTTATGTCATGATGTAATCATCACCCCAGTGATGTGGTCTGATGGGATCACCCAATCAGTTGTAAAAGGATTAGGATGGGATGCAACACTCTTGCTCAGGTTACAGCCCTGATCTGATGTAAGGGAAGCTTCCCTGGGGGTGGCCTGCATAATATTTCATCTTATCAGAGATTTAAAAAAAATAAAATAAAAAAGGAGAGAGAAGGGAGTAAAGAATGTGGGTTCTACTGCCACCAAGAAAGAAGAGCCTGGAATGCAACATGTCCTCTGGACCCAGGGTCCCTGCACTGAGAACCTCCTAGACCTGGGAGAAGATTGATGCCTGCAAGACAAAAGGAGATTTCCAAGGAATGTCAGGCTCACAGACGTTAAAAGTAGGAAGGGACCTTCCTCCAGAGCCAACAGAGATAGAAGGCCTTTTCCTACAGGTAGCACCCTGAATTTGGACTTCTGAGCTGCCTGAACTGTGGGAGAATAAATTTTTGTTTGTTAATGCAATCCATGTCTGGTATTTTCTTATAGCAGAACAAGTGAACTAAGGCAGCTGATGGCAAGGAGATGACCAGTCTTCAAACAGGCACCTGCTACATATACTCACTGTCCTATAACACTTGCCACCTATTGGAAGATAACCTCAAGATCCTCCTCTGAAATTGGAAAGTCATCCGTATTGCATGCAACAGCCTTGACGGTGTGCCATCAGAATTCTTTTATTCTCTATATAAATGGGATGGGAGGCAACACCTTTACTTAAGTCACAGCCCTGATCTGATGTAAAGCTGATTCAAATTGTGAAAGATCTAGAAACCATCAGCTGTCAAAATTCATCAAATTGTACATTTAAGATCTATACATTTTACTGTATGAACATTTTACTTCAACAACAAAAATATTACATATATAGCACCCCTAGACAAATAAAGGGAGCTCTGGGATCATAGTGCCTAAGGCATTTGACTGCTAACCAGAAGGCTGGCAGTTCAACTTCACCTGCCACTCCTTGGAAAGAAGATTGGGCAATCTATTTCCATAGTGATACTGCCTCGGAAACCCAAGGAGGGGTCAGATCCGACTCGATGGCAGTGGGTTGCATTGCGTTGAGACAAACAAAAACCAAGATATCACTTAGAGAACTAAGGTGCACCTGATGCAAGCCATGGTCTTTTCAATCACGTCATATGCTTGTGAAAGCCGGACCATGAAAAAGAAGATGGAAGAAGAATTGATACATTTGAATTGTGGTGTTGAGGAATAATATTGAATATATCATGAACTGCCACATTCTGTGGGATCACCTTTCTTTAGAATGAGTACAAATATGGATCTCTTCCAATCAGTTGGCCAGGTAGCTGTCTTCCAAACTTTTTTTTTAAGAAGTACTTTGTGTGTGTGTGTGTGTGTGTGTGTGATTTGGATGAAAGTCCACAGAGCAAATTCACCCTCCATACAGCAGCCACACACACCTTTTCTCATGACACCGACTACAATCCACCATAAAACAACAACACCCTCCCACTCCCCCTAGTCATGTCTTCCCTGTGTCCCTCCCCCCATGCACTCCCACCTCCCGAGCTATGTCCCGGTGCATAATCAGCCCTTCTATTCTCCCTGATTGTTCTTTCGAAGGAGTGTATCTACCTAGTGTAAATGTTCACCTCATATGCCTGCCCCCTGCCTGGCTGGAAGCCACAGGTATGGGTTCAATTCCAGACATGAAGGGCAGCCAGAGGCCACAGTCTCAGTAGTTCTGCCAAGCTCCAACAGACCAGCAAACCGGGTCCTCTCCTTTTTTTTTTTTTTCCCAAATGACTGAGTTTTTCTCCTCTTCGTTCTCCCACTCCATCCAGGATCTCCCACATAGATCCCCCTCCAAGTAGTTGACAGTGGCATCTGGGAACCATCCAGTTCCTCTGGTCTCACAATCATACAGGCCAAGGATTGCATGGTGCACCAGTCACCTGGACCAACCGTTTCCATGCATCCCTGGCTCCCCTCACTCTTCCCTGCTCTGGAGGAGGAGAGACCCACTGCTGCATCTAGATGGTCACTTGAAAGCTTTTAAGATCTCAGTCACTAACCAAAGTAGGAGGTGGAACAATGTTTTGTGTAGTATGTTATGCCAATTGAGCTTGATATCCCCTGCAACTATGGTCCTGAGCCCACAGGTCCAACTACTCACTCTGGGTTGCTGGCTGTGCCCAAGAAGTGACTACAACCTTGTCCCTTGGTCTTCCAAATTTCTTGTCATAGACAAGTGAGTGCCTCCAGCATGGCATCTGTTTGTTGAAACATCTCAATGGGTACTCTGTCAATTCTGGACCCTACTTTTTGCCAATTCCTTCAGTGTAACTTTGACTTCTTCCTTCAATATCAGTGGTTCTTGATCATATGTCACCTCCTAAAATGGATGAATATTGACGAGTTATTTTTGGTGTACATAGTAATTCTGTGTATTCTTTCCATCTTCTGTTGATGTTTCCTGCATCATTCAAAATTTTGCCCATAGAATCTTTCAATATTGCAACTCAAGGCTTGAGTTTTTCTTCAATTCTTTCAGCTTAAGAAATGCCTAGTGTGTTCTTCCCTTTTGGTTATCTAACTCCAGGTCTTTGCACATTTCATTATAGTAATTGGCTTTGTCTTCTCAAGCTGCTCTTTGAAATCTTCTGTTCAGCTCTTTTATCTTATCA
>NW_006921958.1:14476-21560 GCF_000298275.1 Orycteropus afer afer
TTCCAGAAATGCAGGCTGGATTCAGAAGAGTACATGGAACAAGAGCTATCATTGCTGATGTCAAATGGATCTTGGCTGAAGCTAAAGAATACCAGAAAGATGTTTACTTGTGTTTTGTTGAGTATGCAAAAGCATTTGATTGTGTGGATCATAATAAATTATGGATAACATTGAGAAGAATGGGAATTCCAGAACACTTCATTGTGCTCATCAGGAATCTGTACATAGACCAGGAGGCGGTCGTTCAAGCACAACAAGGGGATACTGCATGGTTTAAAATCAGGAAGGGATTGTGTCAGGGTTGTATCCTTTCACCACACTTACGCAGTCTGTATGCTGAGCAATTAATCAGAAAAGCTGGACAATATGAGGAGTGTGGCATCAGGATTGGAGGAAGATTAGTTAACAACCTGTGAAACGCAGATGACACAACTATGCTTGCTGAAAGTGAGGATGACTTAAAGCACTTACTGATGAAGATTAAAGATTACAGTCTGCAGTATGGATTACACCTCAATATAAAGAAAAATCCTCCCAACTGGGTCAATAAGCAGCATCATGATAAATGGAGAAAGGATTGAAGTTGTAAAAGATCTCATATTATTTGGTTCCACAATCAACATGAGACATCAGACGACATATCACACTCGGCAGATCTGCTGCAAAAGACCTTTTTAAAGCTCTGAAGAGCAAAGATGTCTCTTTGAAGATTAAGATGCACCTCACCCAAGCCATGGTATTTTCAATGGCCTCATATGCATGTGAAAGCTGGACAATGAATAAGGAAGACCAAAGAAGAGTCGATGCTTTTGAGTTGTGGTGGCCAAAGAATACGGAAAGTACCATGGCCAAAAGAACTAAGAAATCTGTCCTGGAAAAAGTGTAGCCAGAATGCTCCTTGGAAGCAAGAATGGCCAGACTTCGTGTGACCTGCTTTGGTCATGTTGTCAGAAGGGACCATTCCCTAAAGAAGGATGTCATGCTTGGTAAAATGGAGGATCAAAGAAAAAGGGGAAGGCCCTCAATGAGGTGGATTGACTTCAAGGATGGCCTCAGGTATAGCAAGTACTATGAGGCTGGCGCAATACTGGACAGTGTTTCATTCTATTGTGCATAGGGTCACTATGAATCGGAGCTGACTCAATGGCACCTAACAACAACAACAACATGAACTGCCAGATGAATGAACAAGTCTGTCTTGGAGGAAGTATATCCAGAATGCTCCTTAGAAGGAAGGATGGTGAGATTTCATCTCATGTACTTTGGTCATGTTGTCAGAAGGGACTAATCCCTGGAAAAGGATGTCATGCTTGGTAAATGGATGGACAGCAAAAAAAGAGGAAGACCCTCAATGAGATGGATTGACATAGTGGCTACAACAATGGATTCCAGCATAGCAACAATTTTGAGGACGGTGCAGGACCAGACAACATCTCATTCTGTTATAAATAAGGTCACCATGAGTTGGAGTCAACTTGACAGCACCTAAGAACAACAGCAAAACAAATAATATAAAATGATAAAGCAATTTATATATAGAATAAAAGAATGATAAAAATAGAACAAAGAAGAAAAGAAAGATAAAGACAGAGCTTTGTTGAGGCAAGTGGACCATACCAGGGAACATATCTCTGTGAACAGAAAGCAAACTGGACTTTAGTTCACTCACTTCCTCATTAGCCACTTTGGGTGGACACCACCTGCATGATTCTCTGAAGCAGTCCAGCCAGTATCCTTCTCAATAGAATACAGGGGTACACCAACTAGAATATTAATGCCTAGTTCCTAAGCTGGTTGGGGGAGCAGAATGGGAATGTGGATACCTGTTTTGTTTTGTTTTGTTTTGTTTTCTGGCTGCCGTTAACTCCTCCTGTGACCCTACATGGCTGCATCTCCGAGCCTCACTTTCCTCTTCTACAAAGCAACAACATTGTATATGTAGGAGGGGAGGCGGCTGGTGGAGGGTTTGGTACAGGAGTTTCTGATCACTGACATTTAGCAGGTCATTGGTGGTAGAATCCTTGCCTTCCATGTAGGAGACCCGGGTTCTATCCTTGCTAATGTTTCTCACAGGCAGCCACCACCCGTCTGTCAGTGGAGGCTTGTGTGCAGCTATGATGCTGACCAGGTTTCAGAGGAGCTTCTGGACTAAGATGGACTAGGAAGAAAGGCATGGTGATATAGTTCTGAAAATCAGCCAGTGACAGCCCTATGGGTCCCAATAGTCCAATGCACAGCCAATCATGGGGATGGCAAGGGACAGGGCAGCATTCCATTGTGCATGGAGTCACCAAAAGTCAGGGCCAGCTAGACAGTGGCTAACAACCACACATGTCCCTGCTGGAAGCGTGGACTTGAGGTCCAAGCATTGTTACATTTGGCCAGCCTCCTAATTGACCCTACAATGCACATACTACAAGAATCAGACTTGCAGATCCCCAGTAATCCTCTCCAGCTCCCATACTGTGTGGTTTCATCCTCTGCTCAGCATCAAAAAGCGTCTTGCAAAGTTCCAGAGTACAGATGAGAACACAACCCTGGCTGAGGGCCACATGGGCATTTAGAGAAGTCCCCAGAGCCCAATCCTCTGTCCAGGGTCAGTGGTAACAGAAGCATAATTACATTGGCATCAGGAAGGCAGCTGCAAAACCCAAATGATTGTACGGCTTATCACTTTAGGCACTTGTGTTTCCTGCATTGTAGCTGGCACTGGCCCAGGATCCAGGATCCAAGATCTGAAGGCTGAGAGCTATGTGGGAACTCATTAACAGGAAGGCACTCCCTCCCTACCCCCACCCCCAGCTAATCAATTATGAGAGATATGGAACCAGGAAACCAGGCCACCCACAGCACACAAGACCCCTTTCACAAGTAGGCATGGGGGTGGCGTCCTCTGACCCCCTCTAACTTTATACAGGGGAGACAGATTCACCATTAGCAGCATCAGCCCAAGGCTGATCCCTATGAAATGGAGGTCAGACATGCTGCCACATTCCAAGCTTGTTGACTGAGAATACTATCTGGAAGCGCTCTGGTGGCATAGTGCCTAAGGCATTTGACTGCTAATCAGAAGGCTGGCGGTTCCAACCCACCAACCACTGGTCGGAAGGAAGATTGGGCAATCTACTTCCATAGTGATACTGCCTCAGAAACCCAAGGAGGGGTCGCTATGAGTCAGATCTGACTTGACGGCAGTGCACTGCATTGTTTCTTGTATACTATCTGGTATACTAAGAACAGAGCACATGCCTGTTGTATGAGTACACAGAGCACATGCCTCGAGGAAATCTGGAGTCTTATGGGGAATATAACCTCTTCTAAGAAGCCCCAGGTAAGGCATTTGGCCGCTAACCAAAAGGTTGGCAGTTCAAACCGACCAGCACCTCTGTGGGAGAAAGATGAGGCAATCTACTTCCATAAAGATGTACAGCCTTGGGAACCCCATGGGACAGTTCTACTCTCTCCTCTAGGGGCGTTGTAAGTTAGAATTGACTCAGTGACAATGGGTTTGGTTTGGGCTTTGCTTCCGTAAAGATGACAGCCTTGGAAACCCTATGATGCAGTTCTACTCTGTCCTCTAGGGTCGCTATGAGCCAGAATTGACTTGACATCAACGGGTTTGTTTTGTTTGTTTTTCCTGTTCATTTAAATGTTTGTACCACTTCAGGGCTGCTCTAATCACTCAACCTCCTGGGATCATACGGAGGCTTAAAGAAATATTACAGTTTGAAATATGCAGTAGTTGAGAAAAATGCTAAAGCCCTGGATGAAAAAGCTAAGTGAATGGTGGGATTTGGAGAATAAGGTGGTCTGTCTGCTCTCTGAGAGGAAAATGGTAGGTGAGAGGCAAAGACTGGCTCTCAGTTTGGAGACGTCTAGTTTCTGCTGAGGTTGGACATGGAATTTATCTCAAGAAGAGTTGAATTTCAAGCCCTGCAAACATAAATTAGAGCCCAGAATGTGGGTAAAGAGAGATTGGAGGGGGCAGAAGGTAGACATTGACATTGACTCCCCAACACACTTTCTGTCCAAGTGATTAATCTAATCAATCAGCCCAAAGCATTCCCCTGGCAAATATTACTTACCAGGGAATGAGCATGTGTCCTAAGCTGGCCCAACCAGACTGAAGAAAAACCTGTGTAAGTTTGGGGAGATGTTTCTCTTTTTTCTCCTGGTGGATGTGAATAAGGAACGACATAGCCCCAATTGTCACTGGCCGCCATCTTGCAGCCATGGGATACACCAGCCTGAGGGTTATGCTAGTACTGAGAATGAGACCTTGGTCCCTGATGACAGCACCAAACCTGGAAAAGAGGCATGGGGGTGGCATCCACTGACCCCCTCCAACTTCACACAGGGGAGACAGAATCACCATTAGCAGTATCAGCCCAAGGTTGATCCCTATGAAATGGAGGTCAGACATGCTGCCACCTTCCAATCTTTTTCCCAATTCTGACACTAATCATCCTTCCTACAGCACTCTCTACTTCTCTTCTGGGTTTGATAATTTGTTGCAATGGTCCCACAGAACTCACAGACAATATTGACAATTATGAGGTTTATTAGGGAAATAATGGATGGTAATTCAGTTCAGGAATGCTCAAGAAACTATTCTGCTATCAGGGCAGCCTTCCCTTGACCATGCTGGCAGACATGTCTCTCTTTGGCCCTTGTCTCTCAGCCTGGCCTCTGCCCTACTTGGACAAGTGTTACAAAGCTCTTTTTGCTCTGCCAACAGTGCATCCCACTCTGCTAGCAAGTCGCCTGCAAGAAGGCACTCAGCTTTCTCTCTGTGTGGGCCGGCAAGCCCACTGCTCTGTCTCATATGGTCTCTCGGTTCTGCTGCCACTGCTGCTGCTGTCCCTCTGCTGTCTCTCTGCCAGCACAGGGATCTTGGACCCAAGGAAGCACTCCTCTCCTGCTTCTTCTCTGGATGGCAGTGAGGTTCCCCTTCTGCCTCTGGGAGGGCTCATTTTAAGCCTACGGGAATGATAAAACTGACCAATTCCCACATGAAGGTTCCACGCATCTTATTTGCAAGGTCTTACCCTCACAAGGGCACCAGGTTCCTTATTTACACTATCAACAAGCTATCCAATCCCCTTTGTGGGCCACAAACATCTTACATTTGCATAATCTCACCCAGCCATCTGGTGGGAATCACAAAGACCATGGCTGGAAGAGCCACACCAAGTAATTCACTGCACCACAAAACTGTTGATCAAACTACCTGAAACCCACCTACCTCTGGACTTCCCGTTAAGTGAGATATAAATTTCCTTATTGTTTAAGCTTCTGTGAATCAGATGTCTTTTATTTGCTGCCAAAAGCTTCCAGGCTGGTCCAGCTTGCTATTAAAGGGGTTGCATGTACAAACATGAATAGGAGCCGGGCAGAGAACCTGGAGTGAAGCAGCCCAGGACATACGAACCTGTGATGTTGGTTTCAAACTTCCACACAAAGACAGCTATTGTCTCCTTCTTACAACAAAGAAACACTTGATTTGCATATTAAGCATTAGGAATATTCTTCAGTTCTACCAAGGAAAATGTTCTCTCTTCTTATTTATGAAAACCAAGGCACTCTTAATTTGTCCTTCATTTTCCCACTTTTGAAAGAAGCAGGCACATGAGAAAGACTTCACTCTTCTACTTAAAAAAAAAAAAAAAAATCGGCAGAAATACAATGAAAAACGGCTCCTGCCACATCACCTTCAAAAGAGAAGACAATAGAGAGTGGTGGAGACTGGGGTAAAAGGGAGAGGATAGATGCCCCCATCAAAAGGAGGCAGCTGAACTCAGCTTCAACTGACGGCCACATGCAGGAATGTGGGCCCAGAGTCACCTGAGGTACAGATTCTTCAAAAGAACTGGTAAATTCAAATTTGTATGGGAACTCTCTGGAATTTTCAAGTTATTAAAAAGAAGAAGAAGAAGAAGAAAAAGCAGATTAACACTATGTGGGCCAAACAAAACACATCTGTGCTGTTTGTTGCCTGACCAAGCCTCAGCCTGGCAGATCCCAAATGTGTAGAGCAGATTGTGAGTTTCCAGACATATCACCAGCTGTGTACAGAGTTGTGTCATCACAGTGTTGTGTATAGCATACAGAACGTGGAAAGAACCTTAATTCCTAACAACATGGAACAGTTAAGTAAATGATGGCAAATTCACTTGTGGACAATTGCACAATTGTTTTAAAAGATGTTTGCAGAGAGTCAGTTGAGGGAAGTGCTTAAGATGTAGCATTTAGTGGGTGAAACAGAGTGTACAATTTTGTATATATAACGTTAATACAACTCTTGGAGAGAGGACAGATTAGAATAACACATTCAACTATAATTCTAAAAGCAAATGAACCACGTAGTAACAGGGATTGTCTGTGGGTGGAGAAAATATTTATTGCTCACTCTGTTTTCTTTATACTTTTCTGGATTTTGTAAATTGTCCCTAATTTTGTAACCATGCAAAAGATAAGCTTTGTGTTCAGGTTTCTAAGTCATGAGGGTGATGACTTCACTGAGCCTTGACGTCCCCTGCATCAACCTCAGCCAGCCAAGTTCAATCAGATTCAGGTCTGCAAACATTCCCTGAGCAGCTACTTTATGCCATATTCCGGGTCAGGCACGCAAGATGGAGCTGAATTACAGCCAGTCTCTACCCTGGCAGAGCCCACAGACCAGTTGGTACCACCAGATAACTTCAAAACAGCGTGGTGAGAAAACAGATATTACTGAGGGCCTTGGGAGCCCAGTGGAGGATCAGTCTGCAGGTTCAGAAAGGGTTCCTGGAGGAAACACTGTCCTAGCTGAGTCACAGGGCTTGTTCAAGCTCTCTAGCTAAAGAAAGGTGGGCAGAGTTCCAGGGTGAGGAACTACACAGTGCAAAGTCATGGAGGGAGACAGCAAGGTGGCATATGCAGGGACATTGGGGAATGATGAAGGTCATGCCTGGTGTGGTGGCCTCACACCATTCAGATCTGTCTGCCTTGGCTTCTGTTGGGTGTGGGTCAGGCTGTACGAGCCCCTCTCACGCAGTCCAATTCATCAACAAATTCCGTGGGCTCTATGTCCACAATGCATCTA
>NW_006921958.1:43608-64239 GCF_000298275.1 Orycteropus afer afer
ATGGCAAATGTTTCCTCATAGGAAACACTGAAAATACAGAGACAAGATTAAACATGCAGAGTCTCCAACTACCAGGTGTTATTGGCAATGACTTTCTGTGCATTTTCTTTCTGTCTATTTTTTATGTGGACAAGTGTATTTGTGTGTCTGTGGTGTATGAATAAGTAATGTGACTGAGACCAAGCCGTACAGTGTTTTACAATCTTCAACTTCATGTTTTATTGTGAGCATACTGCTGTGGCTTAAAATCTGAGCTCAGGCTCCAGCACCCCCACTTCCTAATCCTGTGGCACTGGGTGATTCATTTGACCACGTTCAACCCTTGTTTTCTCATCTCTAAAATAACAACAGTCTTACTGGGGTAGATGCTGCCAGAGTTCACCAATAGCAACTCTCTCCTCCTGCAGACTCTAGTTGAACTCCCTACAACCTACCACAGAACTCCCCCTGATCTCTTTTCCCTTGACTACTGGCTGAATGCAAAGACTCCAATGTCACTAGGTACTAGGTGGAATCAAACCAAAACCAAACTCACTGTCATCAAGTTAATCCCCTTGAGTTTCTGAGGCAGCAAATCTTTACAGAAGTAGATTGCCCAATCTTCCTTCTGTGGAGTGGCTGGTGGGTTTCAGCCACCAACCTTCTGGTTAGCAGTCAAATACCTTAGGCACTGTGCCACCAGAGCTCCATTAGGTGGGAAGCAGGGTCATATGATGTTAGGAGCCTCGGTTCCTACAAGACTGAGAGGAGCAGAGTCATTCACACACACATACACAAGCCCACACTGAGCTATGAAGGGAGCTAAAAACAGACCTTTATTGTGTCAAGTCTCTGAGATATAGGAGCTGTTTTTTACAACAGCTAACATTGACTTGCCCTGGCTAATGCAGACCTCCTCTTCTATCATGTTCAGCTTACTTTCTCACGCCCCTCCCACACTGCACGCCAGCCACACTGGCTTTCTGTATGTTTCCTGTCACATACCAGGCTTACTCCCACCATAGGCCTTTGTGCTGATTCTTGCCCTTACCAGGGCAGCTCTTCTCCCTGAGCCCGTGGCTGGTTCCTTCGCACCATTCAATTCTCAGTTCGAATGTCATCTTGTCAGAGAGGCGCTTCCTCTGGTCATACCTTAGCCATAATCTATCCCACCCATCCCTCTTTCATTATCTGAATCCTCTGCCATCGTGTTAATTCAACTCATAGCGACTCCTCCTTGGGTTCCCGAGGCTGTAAATCCTTACAGTAGTAGATCGCCCCATCTTCCTTCCGCAGAGTGGTTGGTGGATTAGAACTGCTGATCTTCTGGTTGGCAGCCAAATGCCTTATCCACTACACCACCAGAGCTCCAGCATATGTCACCATCTAGAATTATCTTGTTTATCTGTGGTCTTGTCCGTCTGGAATATGAACTTCATGAGATCAAGGACTTTGCGTGTTTTATTCACTGCAATATCCCCAACACTTAGAACATAGAAATCGCTTGAAAAATATTGTTAATTGAATGAGTGGTGCATGAATGGATGAATGGGCAAACTTTAATCCCCTAACACCCTGACTGATGCCCATTTGGCTAGACCACATGCATCTCTGTTATCAAGCATTTCAGAGCAGAAGACTTTTCCAACAACTTAACTGAAAAGAGCAGGTCTGACCTAAGGCTTGAAGGAGCTCTGGTCACATAGTTGGTAAGGCATTTGGCTGCTAATCAGAAGATTGGCTGTTCAAACCCACCAGCTGCTTGACAGGAGGAAGACGAGGCAATCTACTTCCATAAACATTTACAGCCTTGGAAACCCAATAAGGGCTACTATGAGTTAGAATTGACTCAACAGCAGTGAGTTTTGGTTTTTTGGGTTTTTTTATTTTGACCTAAAGTTTGAGGTCGACTTACCTACTTGACCCAATTAAAGAAAGTCTCAGGATCTCAGGTGTTCCCTCTGAGCAGGACTGGTTCCTGTCGCCCCGCTCTCGTACTTATCATTGAAATGGCTAAAAAATCATCTGTGAAATTGTGCATTTAACGTCTGTGTTTCCCCAAAGTCCACAGCCTCCAGCAAGACACGGATGGAGTCTGTTTTGTTCACATGGAACCCCCAGAGCCCAGCACCATGCCTGGCACGTGGGAGACCTATGTATATATTTTAACCAGTAATCGGTTGCCTGTGGGTCAGTTCTGACTCATGGGGACCCCATGTGGCTCAGAGTAGGACTGTGCTCTATAGGGTTTTCAATGACTGGTATTTTGAAAATAGATTACCAGGTCTTTCTTCCTAGCATCTCTGGGTGGACATGACCTTCCAATTCCTCAGTTAGAAGCTAAGTGCATTAACCACTTGCCCAGACAGTTAACACACTTGGCTACTAACCAAGAGGTTGGAAGCTCAAGTCACCATGAGTCCAAGTTGACTCAACAGCATCTAGGTTTTATATCATTTTAAAGGCCGAATACATGAATATACCTTAATGATCCAAATAGGTACAGAAAAACCCATGAAAGCCAGACCCTGTGCAAGGAGGAAACCTGTCAGAGAAGGAAAACTCAAATATTTCTTTTCCACTAGTAGAAATCTATAGAAAAGCTGCACCCTGTCAAAGACAGAAAATTTACCAGACCCAGAAAAACATGGCTGTCCCATGGCGTTCTGGCTCACAGGTTTCCTGCACTTCCCATTGAGTACAGCAACAATCATTCTTTCTCATTCCTGATCACATATTGTTTGGCTGGATTACAAATGATTACTGTTAAAAATTCCTCCCTCATTGCCCAACCCCTGATCACACACTGATTAATTCAGACACGCTGCCTATTGTGGCAACCCCACCCATGAACTTTCACCTACAATCTTCCATCTTCTCGCCCCTCCCAGCTTGGCCCTTCACCCTCCACATGGTATGGCTGAACATTCCTGATCTCAGTTGCTAAAGACCCCAGGCCTCATCTCAGTTTCCCTCTTTCCCTTCTCATGGGACGGCCTAGTGACAGATTCAGATTCAAGACCAGGTGGGCTATGTGACCTTAGGCAGCTTACTAAACCTCTCTGGTCCTTAATTCTGCTCTGTAACATGAGCTGTTGGCTCAGAGAGATTATCAGGGCCCCTCTGCTATGCATACGGACCATTTAGTCTTTATTTCCTTCTGCTTCTTGACTTGACGGCCCCTCTCTCCACCAGGACTTCCTTTGTCTGTGAGCAAAACTCCACTACTCATCACTCAGCCCCAAGTAACTCTTGGGCCACCAGACTACACCCTCTTCCCGCTCTGCCCTCGCTGCTCTGTCTGTCTCCCAGTTCCTGCTTCTCCTGTGGCCTGTACACACCTGTGATCAGAGATTACATTATATTATTTTCAGCTTAAAGTGCCACCTCCTCCAGGGATCCCTGCCTGATTCCCATCCTGCACACTCTGGGCTCCTATCTCTCACATCTTGTGTCCCTTTGTTTCAGCCAGGACTTATCTAAGGGGGAGAGAGGGAGGAGGAGAGGGAGGAGGAAGGACAGAAAGAGGAGGAGGCAAAGGAGAGGAGGAGGAAGAGAGGAGAAGGAGGAGAGAGGTGGAGGAAGAGGAGAAGGGGAAATTGAAAAGTCTCTCAGAATCACAGGAGAAGCTGAATAGCAACGTCTTGGGAAGGACAAGGAAGCAGCCAGGCAGAGCTTCTGGACCAGGAACGAGCCCATGGTCTCTTCAGAGTTCTGTAAACAGGACGGCATGGCCACCCCTGCTTTCTCATTTTTGTTGTAGAATTGCATGGTACATAGAAAAGGTTGGGAGCTCTGGTGGCATAGTGCCTAAGGCATTTGATTGCTAACCAGATGGCTGGCAGTTCAAACCCACCAGCCATTTCTCGGAAGGAAGGTTGGGCAATCTACTTCCGTAGTGATACTGCCTCAGAAACCCAAGGAGGGGTCGCTATGGGTCAGATCTGACTCGACGGCAGTGGGTGGGTTTATAGAAAAGGTTACATTTATAACATACAGCGTTGGAGTTTGAGAGGTTGCCCAAAGGACAGGTGAGGCACTGCATCGGGGGTGGACACCAGTGCTGGGCAGGCGCAGTGGTGTCCACTGGTGAACTGCCATGTGCCTTCTGTCATGCTCAACAAGGGGTGCTTTAGACTCCCTTTTCCTTGCACTCCTTCTCTGCTTAGACATAGATCTGCAGGGCTGAACCAGAGTGGTATCTGAGTGACAGACAGTGTGCTGCACTGGGAATCTCCCCTTCCCTGTCTTGGCCATGTTTGTCTTCCACTCAGCATGAATGGGATTATCATCCAATAAGTTTCTGAGTCTGTCATACAAAGAGGCCACTGGTGGACCTGCCCCAGCAATGCTCACATGGGCCCATGTAAGCTTGACTCCCACAGTATGCCTGGCTCCTCCATCTCAGGAAGGAGGACAGGGATGGGGCTGGAGCTAAAGCAATGTCTTCTCCTGTCATCCAGGGAGACCAAGATGGCTACCTACCAAAGTCTAGTCCCTTCCTTCTTAGCAACAGACGTGTTGCTGGGAATGGGCTCTCCAGCTAGACTAGGTCCCCCATGGGGAATAGTGCTCATGGGTATGATGCACTATTTGGGGATCTGGAATTTATGCCACATGGAGTACTCCCCTCATTCCCTGTCCTTGTCTCATAAGCTAGAACTCAATCAAGGCAGTGGGCTAGCTCCAACCGTGCAAATAACATATGTGACCTGAAGAATAATGAGTAACAAAATGGCAGGAGGCTGGGTCTCTGAATGAGTACAGCCACCCTGCAGACCTGGACCACTCACTATGGGACTGTCACATGAAAGCAAGAGAGGGACTTCCAGGCAGTTTAAGCCACTGTGCGGGGTCGGAAGGGAGCTCTTTGTTGCAGTAGCTCAATCCTCTGATTTAGTTGTTGTTGTTTTTGTTGTTGTTAGCTGCCGTCAGGTGGACCCCTGACTCATGGGGACCCCATGCACAAGGAACCAAAGGCTGCCCAGTGCTCTGTCCTCTCTGTGATTGGCTGTGGGTTGGACCATGGTGATCCCTAGGGTTTTCATTGGCTGACTTTGGAAGTAGATAGCCAGACATTTCTTCCGAGTCCATCTGAGTCTGGAAGCTTCACTAAAACCTGCCCGGTATCCTAGGGACACGCAAGCCCCCACTGCCACACGGATGAGCCGCACTGGCTGGGAATCGATGGACTCTTCCATGCGGAAAGTGAGAATTCTACCCCTGAACCACCACTGCCCTTGCTCCCCATTGTAACTAATACACCGTTCAGAAAGCCCTTTATCTCAGTGCACAGCAGAGGAACATCCCTGCTGGGCGTGATGCGGGATGAGGAAAGCCTACGGCTTGAGAGGTCTCAACCCAACTTACTTGCCATGTGCTAAAGATCTTGAGCTTTAGGTAAAACACTGTCACCTCCAGGAGACCAGCCAAGGAAGTGACCCTGAGTTCTGAATGGAATAACACAGTCCTTTATTTCGTGAGTCACGGTTAGGAAACCTGCGGAGAGGTGCTCGGGACTGACAAGGTTGTGCTGGGAAAGGAGGGGAAGAGACAGATTTCCGAGACCACACGGTGGCTGAGGGTCTCACGGGGAAGGGGAGCACTGCTGCGGAGGGAAGCCGGTTGCCTTTGAGCCGACGCAGACTCATGGTGACCCCACGTGTGTCAGAGTAGAACTGGGTTCCATAGGGTTTTCAAAGCCTTTCTTCCAAGGCATCCCTGGGTGAACTCGAACCTCCAGCCTTTCATGGAGCAGTCAAGCATGCCGACCGTTCGCACCGCCCAGGGATGCTGCAGAGGATACCAGAGACTAATTTGTAAGGACTGTAATGGAAAAATGAAGGGGGGGCGGGAGAGAGAGAAGGACCAGAAAAGAACAGCAAGAAGCATAAACAAAAAACGAATGCAAAACCAGCCAATCGAACGGGACCAGGAAAAGCCACACAAACAAGGAGAAAGAATGAGGAGGGTGGCCACGGGGATCACATTTCACCACATCAGAGCCTGTCGTTTCCATCTGCTCCCTGGTGTCGTGAGTTCCATCACCCAGATGAGAGCCATCTGGCTCTCCTAACGTTACCCTCCACGCTGGTGTTTTTCCTTCCAACTCACCCAGCCTCTTGGGGGATTTCACATCTGAGTCACAGGCTCCAGCAGACCCTCAGTCATATTGCCCATTGGCCTTGCTTTGTTGATGGAGATGCTGGGGCTCAGAGAGCGTGACCTGCCCAGGCCTGGCAGCCCTGACCTCGTTCCCAAAAGATAACCCTCACCACCTGTGCAGACTGTTAAACTTGCCAAAGCACTTCCACGGCACAGTTGTATTTGATCTTCATGACCTGAAATATGGCCAAGGGGAGAAGAGGAAACTGGAGCCCAGAGAGGGGAGGCAACATACCTAAGGTAACACAGCCAAGAGAGCGCAGAGTTGAGGCTCCTGTCCAGGCCCCCTCTCCAGGGAGATGCCAGCTCCAATCATGGCGTCCATCTTGCCTGGCTGCAGAGAAGTTGGTGGGCATCAGAGTTTATTGTTGAGAGGCGGCCCCTCTTTCTGCTGCCACACTGGGATGAGGGTGGCCTGTGCTTGGCCAGCTCAGCAGGGAGGACAGGTGGAGCCAGAGGAGCCAGCTGCCCTGGGTGGCCTCAAGTCCTGACCTGCCTGGACCAGCCAGCAGCAAGCCTTGCCGAGCCAGAGGGGAAGTTTACTCACCTCAACCCATAAAATAGAAGGCAGAAGGGCCCCTAATAACATCCTCCTCCCTGGGTTCCTGCTCCCTCAGTCTCTATACTGGTTTCTTTGCTTTTTTCAGCTTCTAGAGGCTGCCTACATTCCTTGGCTCACAGCCCCTTCCTCCATCCTCAAAGCCAATAATGGCTGGTTGAGTCTTTCTCTCATTACACCGCACTGACATTGACTCTTCTGCCTCTCTCTTCCACATTAAAGGACACTTGTGATGACATTGGACTCACCAGATAATCCAGGACCAGCTTTACATCTTAAAGTAGCTGATTAGCAATTCCATCTGCAATTTTAACTCCTCCTTAGCATGTAACATGACATAGGACATGGTCATCTTTGGGAGGAGCATGATTCTTCCTGGACTCCTTCCAAGACAGATTTGTTCATTCTTCTAGAAGTCCATGGTAAAATCAATAATCTTTGCCAACACCATAATTCAAAGGCATAAGTTCTTCAGTCTTCAGAGTGCTCCTTAGAAGCAAGGATGGTGAGACTTTGCTCATGTACTTTGGACATGTTATCAGGAGGAACGAGTCCCTGGGGGACATCATGACTGGTAAAGGAGAGGGCCAGTGAAAAAGAGGAAGGCCGTCAGTGAGAGGGCCTTTCACAGTGGCTGCAACACTGGGTTCAAGCAACAATGAGAGTGAGGATGGTGCAGGACCAGACAGTATGTTATTCTGTTGTATGTGGGGTCACTATGAGTTGGAACCAACTCAACGGCACCTATTAACAACAAATTACCCTGCCTACCACAGTCACCCATTTGGCATGGTGGGTCTCAGTTGTTGGAATTCCCATAAGCTTATCTCACTTCAAGCCTTACAACAGATGATAGGCCAAGCCCTCTCTCTCTTCTAAGACCAGAGAAGAACTGATCCAATGGCTTCCTAACATCAGATTTGTGGGGCGCTAAGATGGGCTTCCATCTGACCTACAGTCTGTGGATAGATGGACCCCAGGACTATAGGGGTCCTGGCTAGAATTTTGCCAGAAAGGGTTATGAGGACCACTTGCTCCAACTGGATTCTGGCTGGGATCTTGGCAGAAGCTGTTGGCAAAACTGAAGACTCATAGTGAGAAGATCTCCACAGAAGAGGCCACAGACAACATAAGCTGTGAGAAAGCAGAAGCAGGGAGAGGCACAGAACAGAAGGCAGGACACAGGAGGCTGATGGTCCAGGAACGAGAGAGCTGAGGCAAGTTAATGGTGCAGCCACAAGAGAGTGGGGGGCACGTGTTCACCGCACACTCTCTCAGCCTCACCCCTGCCTACAGCTGTGGCTACACTGAGCAGCTCTTCACGAGGGTCAACCTGCTTCCTGCTGACAGTCCGCAGCCTCCTGGACAAACTTTGTGTCCTCGTTTCCTGCCCTGGGTTTCCCAGGTGCTTCAGTGTGTGCCACCTGAGAGACCCCACTCACGCCACATGTACGCCAGCCAAAAGCATGAGTTTGATGCTTCACTGGGAAACACTCAGCCAATGGGGAAATTGCTTCTCCCTTAGATGAGCTCGATAGATGATAGGTGATAGATAGGAAGAGATTGATAAATGATGGATAGCTGCCATCGAGTCAACTTCAATCCATGGTGACCTCCTTCTGTGCAACAGAACAAAACTTTGCCTGATCCCATGCCATGCTCACAATCACCAACACGTTGAGTCCATTACTGCAGTTATAGTACCAGTCTATTTCACATGGCTTTGGTGACAGAAATGACACCAGACATCTCTTAATAGAATTTTGTAAGGCGAATGACTTATTGCAAATACTTTTTTTTCAACAACATAAACAGTGACTATACATATGGACCTCACCAGATGGAACACAGGATTCAAACCAACTACATCTGTGGAAAGAGACAAAGGAAAAGCTCAATATCATCAGTCCGAACAAGGAGAGGGGCCGACTATGGAACGGGCCATCAACCAGTCATGTGCAAGTTGACGCTGAAGCTGAAGAATATTAAACCAAGTCCACAACAGGCAAAATATAACCTTGAGTATATCCCACCTGAATTTAGAGACCATCTGAAGAACAGATTTGACACATTGAACTCCAATGACAGAAGACCAGATGAGTTATGGGATAACATCAAGGATACTATGTGTGAAGAAAACAAGATGTTATTAAGAAGACAGGAAAGGCTCCTTGGAGAGAACAATCATGGGAGAAAGAAGGGCTGCTTATGCGCAGGGAGACAGCTCAGGGGGCAGGAGTGCCTGGAGGGATGGACACTGGGAAGAGGTGACTGTCGGGAGGAAGTGGGAGGGGAGCTGTTGTATTGTGGTGAATCATGGTCAATGTCATGAGACAAAGTGTATGTGAACTGCTGTATGGAAAGTGAATTTGCTCTGTAAATTTTCACCCAAATCACCATAAAAAAAAAAAAAAAAAGGAAAGGAAGAAAAGACCAAAACAGATGTCAAAAGAGGCTCTAAAACTTGCCATGGCATGGAGAGTAGCTAAAGTGCATGGAAGAAATGATGAAATAAAGAGCTAAACGGATTTCAAAGGGCAGCTTGACAAGACAAAGTAAAGAATTATAATGAAATGTGCAAAGATCTGGAGTTAGAAAACCAAACAAGAAGAACATATTCAGATATTCAGCATTTCTCAAGCTGAAAGAACTGAAGGAAAAAATTCAAGCCTTGAATACAATATTGAAAGATTCTCTGGGCAAAATATTGGATGCAGAAATCATCAAAAGAAGATGGAAGGAATACACAGAGTCACTGTCCCAAAAAGAATTGGTCGATATCCAACCATTTCAGGAGGCAGTATATGATCAAGAACCAATGGTATTGAAGGAAGAAGCCCAAGCTGTAGTGAAGAAACTGTAGAAAAACAAGGGTCCAGGAATTTATAGAATGCCCATTGTGGTAGTTAAAATTGTGTGCCAACTTGGCTGGACATGGTTCTGAGTGGTTGGGTAGCTGGATGCAGTTATTCCCCATGATGAGACTGGTAATCACCTCCATGGTGTAATCTGCCATGAGCAGCTGAGTAGCTGCTCTAGGGAGGTAGTCTGCTTCCAGTGTATAAGAAGATGGCTTTGAGAAAGGTCTCTGGGCTTTTGGGCACCCTGCATGTAGCCAAGTCTCCATTCAGCAGCCTGCCGTGATTGTCTGCTGATCGTGGGACTATTTGAACTAGTGGTCTGCCATGTTGCTTGATCATCTTGGGACTGTGCCATTTTATCTGTCAACCTTGGTTTGTCAGCCTCAGCAGCCAGCAACTGCTTGAGTTAAGAGAAGACTCCAGCTTGAGTGAGCTGGAAACAAGAGGCAGAGCTGAAGCTCAAGGTTGAGGGGGCTTCCTACAGCCCCTAGAGCTTGGCACTTTGAACTCAGACTTCTAGCCTCCTAAACTGTAAGGGAATAAACTCCTGTTCATTAAAACCACCCATTTGTTTCAGCAAATGGATGCAGCACGGGAGGCACTCACTTGTTTATGCCAAGAAATCTGGAAGACAGTTACCTGGCCAACCAACTGGAAGAGATCCATAGTTGTGTCCGTGGCACAGAAAGGTGATCCAATAGAGTGTAGAAACTGTCAAACAATATCACTAATATCACATGCAAGTAAATGTTTTCTGAAAATAATTCAAAAATGGTTGCAGCAGTATTAGACAGGGAATGCCCAGAAATTCAAGCCAGATTCAGGAGAGGACATGGAACAAGAGATATCATGGCTGATGGCAGATGGATCTTGGCTCAAAGCAAAGAATATCAGATGTTTACTTGTGTTTTATTGATTATGCAAAGGCATTGGATTGTGTGGATCATAACAAATTTTGGGTAACATTGTGAAGAATGAGAATTGCAGAATACTTAACTGTGCTCATGAGGAGTCTGTACACAGACCAGGAAGATGTCATTTGAACAGAACAAGGGGATACTGCATGGTTTAAAAATCAAGAAAGGTCAGGATTTTATTCTTTCACCATATTTATTCAATCTGTTTGCTGAGCAAATAACCTGAGAAGCTGGACTATATGAAGAAGAAAATGGCATCAGGATTTGGGGAAGGCTCATTAACAACCTGTGATATGCAGATAATACAAGTTTACTTGCTGAAAGTAAAGAAGATTTGAAGCATTTACTGATGAAGATTATAGCCTTCAGTATGGATTACACCTCAACATAAAGAAAATGAAAATCCTCACAACTGGACCAGTAAGCAACATCGTGATAAATGAAGCAAAGATTGAAGTTGTCAGGGATTTCATTTCATTTGAATCCACAATCAACGCCCATAGAAGAAGGAGTCAGGGGATCAAATGACATATTGCCTTTGGCAAATCTGCTGCTAAAAGACCTCTTTAAAGAGTTAAAGAACAAAGATATCACTTTGAAAACTAAGGGGGACCTAACCCAAGGCATGGTATTTTCATTTGCCTTATATGCTTGTGAAAGCTGGATGATGAATAAGGAAGAGTGAAGAAGAATTGATGCCTTTGAATTGTGGTAAGGAATTGTTGGTGAGGAATTGTTGGTGAGGAATTGTTGGTGAGGAATACTGAAATACCATGGACTGCCAGAAGAGCAAGCAGGTCTGTCCTGGAAGTACAGTCGGAAGGCTCCTTGGATGCAAGGATGGCCAAACTTTGTCTCATCTACCTTGGTCATATTGTCAGAAGGGACCAATCCCTGGAGAAGGATATCACACTTGATAAAGTAGAGGGTTAGTGGAAAAGGGGAAGGCGTTCAACAAGATGAATTGACACGGTGGCTATGGTGAAGGCTCAAGCATGGCAACCATTGTGAGGATGGCACAAGACTAGACAGTGTTTTGTTCTGTTGTACATAGGGTCACTGTGAGTTGGAAACAACTTGACGGCACCTAACAACAACAACGTCTCACCCAGAGTCTCCCTCACTCTTGTCGGCCCTCTACTTCCTCCTGCAGTGATTGATCCCTCTTGATGACATGTCCAAAGCAAGCGACTTGAGCGATGTCCTGTTGTGACATACAGGATTTTTAATGGTTAATTTTCAGAAGGCATCACCAGCTCTTTCTTCCTAGTCTGTCGTCTTAGTCTGGAAGCTCCACTGAAGACTGTCGAGCATGGATGACCCTGTTGGTATTTGAAATACCAGGGCCATAGCTTTCAGCATCAAGCAACACGACATGACCAACTTACAGACAGATGGTAGTCTGTCTGTCAGGCAGACATTTCTGAAACATAGTCCAAGGTTCCCTGGAAGGTCCTTATGGGCACCCATCAGCCACAGTGGTGACCAGTTCAGTAAGTCCTCTCTGTTCCACAGGGTCAGCCCAGGCTCTTCTTGGAAGGAAGTCCAGTTAACACAGGGTCTAGGCTGCTACTGGCCCAGACAGTATCCCTTCCAGGAGAGGCATATTAGCCATGGGTTCTGGAGTGGCTGGTAGCCATGTTGGTCCAGCATCACACATGTGAACTTAGTGGTGTAAGCATATAACAGCAGGTGACTGACCCGGGCCTGACCACTACCCTGAAGGGACGAGGAGGTAAAGGAGGCCCAGTGGCATCAAGTTCAGATCCAGGCAACTTAGGGTTTCAGGCCACCCCTTCTCTACCTCAGTTCCAGAAGCCCCCCAATACAGCACCCTTTGAGCCTAACATACTGCAAGGGGCGTCTGTCTCTCAAGTCAAGAATGTTCAGAAGTCCTGGAAGATTTGCTTGTTCCTGCCCTGAGAGGGGTGGCCCCCCAGGGTCAGGACAGCAAGCCTGTCTGGTGCCTCTGCATGTTGCTGAATACCCATGCTCCCTTCTGTGTAAATGCAACCCAGCAAGGTCTCTGCTCTCCAAAGGGGCTCAGCACCCCAACCAAATCCCTGCAGTAAGCCCTCTCCCAGCTCTTACAATCCACAGCATCAGTGGCCACTTACTGCTATGGTCCCGATTTCCTTGCTGTTCTTGGTTTCTCAGGATATACCCCCAGTGCCCATCTCCAGGTGGGTGCCAGTGCAGGTGGCCACAGCTCTTTGCTGTGCATGAGACCCCATGACCTGACAACAGAGTCTGAAAGGCCGTGAGCTGTAACAGCCCGCCAGAGTAAATGAGAGTGTAATTAAATGAGCATAGTATTGAAGGAAGGAGACTTGATGGTGCAACAATTAAGTGGTTGGCTGCAAGCTGAAAGGTCACGGTTCAAACCCACCTGGCAGCTCTGCAGGAGGAAAAATAAAAACAAAGTCATTGCCATTGAATCAATTTGGACTCATAGTGACCCCACTGGTTTTCTGAGGTGGTAACTCTTTATGGAAGGAGGTTGCCCCATCTTCCTTCCACGGAGCAGCCAGCGTTTAGACCGCCAACCTTCTGGTTAACAGTCAAATGTCTTATCCACTATATGCCACCAGAGCTCCTTGCTCTGCAGAGGAAAGACCTGGCAATCTGCTCCCATAAAGATTACAGACGAGGAAACCCTATGGGGCAGTTCTACTCTGTCATATGCGTCAGAACCAATTGGACAGCACCTGACAACAATGCTGAGGAAATGGGGGATGGCCCGGCCCGGCCAACGTGGTGGGGGCAGGGAAGGGAGCATACACAGGCATCTGGCCACTTCACTGGGCTCATAGCTGCCATCAGTGGCCGCCTTTACTGTCCTGACTCAGGGGTGCTACATTCTCCCTCACAGCCACAGGAAGGCGGTTCCGGAAACTTCCCGCTGACGGTGGTCAGGGTGCATTTAACCCGGAAGTCCGGATAATATGGAGAGAAGCATGCCAGGCACTGCGCTCACCCAGCTCGTTAAATCCACACACAGCCTGTCAGCTGGGCTCGGCTTTGGTCTGCATCTGACAGATGAGGAGGCTGCGGCCAGAGCTTAGCTTCACCTCAGAGACGCAGCAGAGCCAGGATTTGGATTCCACCATCCACCTCCCAAGCGGCCAGCTCTGCCACTCGGGGTCTGCGGACTCTCTTGGGGGTCCTGCAGAGGGGTCAGGTACACCCTGACTCCAAGTGGTTTGCCGAGATGAGCCCCACCAAGCCGTCAGGGCAGAGAGCCCACTGGACTTTCACCCAGACCCAGACCCAGCTCTGCAGCATCAGGGTGAATGAGGTACGCGCTCTGTGCCTTGGAGCCTCTCGGGAGCCTCTGCAGCCACAGACAACTGGCCTTAGACCTCTGGGTCTGCACCTGGATTTGCAGGGATCCCGAGCCCCTGAGCGGCTACCACCAAAGGCTCCTCTGTCTGCCATGAGAGAGGCCACTCTGTCTGCTGGAAAAGAACTGTGGGCAGCAGTGAGTGTGGCAGCGGTGGCGGTGGGGACAGGCCTGCCCAGGGAGTCCACGTCGTCCTAAGAGACAACCCCGAAAGGCCACGTGAGGCAGCCCACCATCCCTCAGGGACTGTTTACTGTGCACCTGCCGTGTGCCAGGCACCGTCCTAAGGGCTCGGATCCACAGTGAACAGAGCAGGTTCCTCATGTCTTAGACTGCGTTCAAGCAGGGCAGGGGACGCCACCTTCATAGTAAGCAGGCAAGTTCATGGATGCTGCATAGAATGATAGGTCACGACAGAGTTGCAAGGGAAACAGAGGGTAAAGGGCAGGGTGAGAGGGGGGGTGTTTGTGTGCAGTGTACGCGGTGTGCTGTGTGGGAGGGTGTAGTGTGGAGGGCAGGGTGTACCTGGGCGTGTGTGGAGGGTGTATTCTGTTTCTTATGAGGCCTTTGGCAGTGGACCAGTCCCTGGGTGGCAAGAAGGTTAAGCGCTCCACCACAAAGGTAAAGATGAGCAGGTCAAGTCCGCCTAGAGGCACTTGAGAAGCCAGGCCTGGCGATCCACTTCGAAGAATCAGCCGCTGGGAAGCCCACAGGCAGGTTCTACTGTGACTCACCTTGCAGGGCATGAGCTGGAATTGACTCCATGGCTTCATTTGTGGGGTGGGAATGTCATTAGATTTAGACTCACTGGATAATCCAGAATAAGCCCCACCTGAGATTTAATTACATCAGCAAAGACCCTTTGGGGACCAGAACTTGGACATATTTTTCAGGGGCCACCACGTAACCCACTGCAGGGGACCCTCCCCAGTGAGCTGCAGAGGCCACCCCGCACTTTCCCAACCTTCTTGCATCCAGGGTGCACGCCCTGACCGGATTCCCTATCCGACGTCCCCATGGGGACCTCAGCATACAAGGAACTGTCTGAGCAAGGGGTGGCAGCGACAGGCTCCCAGATGCGTCAGGGCAGTGTGTCACCCCGAGCCAGGCCTGGTGTTTCGGGAGCACCCACCTTGGGGCCAGAGCCCAGTAGGGCAGCATCAGTGTGTTTAGCCCTATACCTGGCTGTGCAGCCTCCTCAACCCTCCCATCCCAGAGACGCATGAGCCTCCTCCTTGTCACCTTGGAGGTCACACCTGCCGCAGCTTCCCCGTGTGCCTCTGCTGCTCTACATGACCCTGCAGGGGGCAGAGAGAGATCACATTTGTTTATCGGATCAACAACTGTTGGTGACACACTTCCTGGGCCAGGCACCAGGTCAATCTCCACAATTTGAGGTAATTAATTTTGCTCCCATTAGCTTTCTACAATGTCCCCAAATAAATCTTGGAGTCAGAAAAGGAGCCCTCAGGAAAGGAAAAGTCACCTCCTCACTTTCTGAATCACTCCCGTCTGGGAAGCAGCCTAAGCATGGTGCCCGGAAGGGCAATAAGCCAACACCCACACACGGGCCCTGACTGGGGGCCTCTGGCTATTTCTGGACCGGAAACCTAACCTTTGCTTCCGCTCCCCTCGGGCTGCTTACGGCCCTTTGTGGGACGGTGGTGCCAGCTTAGGGGGCAGCGATAGAAGGGTGTGTTACAGTCTCCCCACTTGTTGGGCTCTCCTTCCTGGCTCCAGAATATCCCCCCCTCCCAGGACCCACCAAGACCTGTTTCACCCTTATGAGACAGAAGAGGTGAGACTTTAGCCAGAAGGACAGGGTGGTGCCCTAGGAAATGTCCAGTCCATCTCTGGTCCCCAGTTGCCAATAATGTCACCAAGGGGGCCTCCAACCCAAGGCTCTCCATGCTTCAAACTGTGCCCCTCCCTGACTCCATCTTCCCTCAGGGACCCTCCTAGGCTCTGGACCACCCACTGGGTGGGCCCACACAAAGCCCAGTGTGAGCGACCAAAGGATGGTATCACTTGCATCAACCTTCTGCCCCCCACAAGTGCTCTTTCTCAGAGGGGTGCCACCTGCCTCTGTGGGGTTAGGGGTGCACCATGCTAGCTTCAGTTCTCACTCAACTGGGAAGGTCACTTCCCTTCTATAAAATGGTGTTGCTAATCCTGGGTGGCACGAACAGTTAACATGCTCAGCTGTTAACCAAAAGGTTGAAGGCTGGAGTTCAGCCAGAGGTGCCAGGAAAAAAAGGCCTGGCTATCTACCTCTGAGAAACCAGCCTTTGAAAACCTTCTGAGGCACAGTTCTCCCCTGACCCATGTGGGGTCGTCATGAGTAAGATTGTACTCAATGACAACTGGTTAATCCTGTTGTGACTCCCCTCCTGGGGCAGTGATGAGGAGGCCCCGTGAGGGAAGGACAGGAACATCGGAACATCCTCTCATCTCTCAAGTCCAAGTAGGGCTTAACCTTGACCCGGAGAAAGCAGGGACCAGCTTTGCCCAGATCTGGGAGCCCTGGGCTGTGAGTCGTGGGCTAGAACAAAGGTGGCCTCAGGGGATGATTGCTGGATGGATGGACAGTTGGATGGACGAGTGAGAATTCTGGGAGGTATAAGAGGAAAGGCGTAGATGCAGGAAACAGAGTGTGGGTTCACAGTGGCTCCAGGCCTCCCACATCCATCAGCTGAGTGTTAACTGAGCACCTGGTAGGAGCAGACTGTCGGACAGAAGGGACATGGCCCACCCTGGTGGAGCTCCTGAGCCCACGGTGGACTTAAACAGCACAGAAGTGAGCAAGCAAACACAATGTTCCACACTGTGGGCATGCATGGAAGGGCCCCCGGGGTGACACAGCAGGAGGGAGGGTGGAGGGGCAGCTTCTCTGCTAGGATGGCAGCGGGAGGCTCTCAGAGGGAGAATCTGTGGCTGAGACTCGGGGAAGGGGAAGAGGGGAGAGCCCCCAAGCTATGGGGAGCAGCCATGACAAGGTCCTTCAGTAGGAAGGTGCTGGCAGTGAGAAGGCCTGGAGGCAGTAGGAGGGCTGCAGATGGGGGCTGTGGTGGTTAACTTTGTGTGTCAGCTTGGCTGGGCCTGGTTGAGTGGCTGGGCAGCTGGTGGGAGTTATTCCCCATGATGAGACTGGTAATCAACTCCATGGTGGACCTACCATGAGCAGCTGAGTAGCTGCCTTAGGGATGTGGTCTGCTTCCTGTATATAAGGAGAAGCCTTAGGGATAGTCTCTAGCTTATGGCATGCCTGGACCCTGCATGTAGCCGTGTGATTGTTCAGCAGCCTGCTGTGCTCTGCCGACCTTGAGATTTTCAATGGACTTGAATTAATGGCCTGCCGTGTGGTTTGGTAACATCAGGACTGTGTCATTTTATTTGTCGGCCTTGGGCTTGTCAGCCTCAGTAGCCAGTAGCTGCCTGAGTGAAGAAACACCTCTAGCTTCAGTGGGCTGAGAGCAAGAGGCAGAGTTGAAGCCCAAGGTCGAGGGGCTTTCCCCCAGCCCCTAGAGGCTGGCACTTTGAACTCGGACTTCTAGCCTCCTGAACTGTCAGAGAATAAACTCCTCTTTGTTGGAGCCATCCCATTTGTGGTCTATTCCTGTCAGAGCGTCACTAGAGAACCAGAGCAGAGGAGCTGGCCAGACCTGGCAGGGCTCGAAGGCCTCAGGGAGGAGGGGACTGGGTTTTGTCTTAGGTGCAATGGAAGCCACAGGAGAGAGATTTACATTCTTAACAAATCCCTCAGGACAGAAAACAGATCAGTGGCTTCCAGCATGTGGGGCAGTGGGGAGGGGTTGACTGCAAAGGGGCTACTTGCAGTAGTGTTTAGGGTGATGGGACTGCTCATGCAGGATTCTGGGTGGTGGATTCGTGACAATGTGTTTGTCACCACAGGATGAACTTCACTGTGTGCACATTGTGAAAATTAAAGAAAATGATCCCTCCAGGAACTGCATGGAGGATGGGTGGGAGAGACCAGAGGGGAAGCAGAGAGGCAGCTAGGAGCCATCAGGGGACGCTACAGAGAGCTGTTGGGTCTGGGCAGGTGGTGGCTGTAGAGACATGTACACTGACCTCCAGGAACCTCTGGTGACATAGCGCACTGACCTACACCTGGCCGTAAGAGTTCCCACAGCACCTGCTGCCGGCCTGGCCCACTGCAGGGGCCTATGGGCTGACCTCAGGGGCCTGCAATGACCTACCTGCCCAGGGAGGGGGTGGGAGCTGCCAGAGCTGTGTCCGGAAAACAGGCCTGAAGGTGAACCAAAGGCGAATTACTCAACAGTGAAGGGCGTCAGGCTGGAGGCCCCCTGGCCCTGTGGGTCCAGTGACATCACCCAGCAGAGGAATGTGGCCCAGAATGCTGTGTGCTCACAGCTTCACCGTCTCCCAGGGAGGCTGGAGCATTTTGCTAGGGCTCCATCAGGGTCTAACTGAGCTGTCAACCTGGCAGACAGCTCCCAAGAAAAGCCAGGCAAGGTGTGGGGAGAGGACTCACAGCAGCCCTGGGGCCCTGGGCCGTCAGCTGAGAGGCCAGGACATGGGCTGGAGCTCCATGGAATACAGGCCAGAGCTCTGGGGTCAGGAGGACTCAGTCCCCACTCTAACTAGGCCAGCTACTAGCTGGGTGACCTTGGGCACCTCTCTGTGCCTCCATTCCTCAACCTCTCTCAGAACACAGTGGATTCAACCTGAGTACAGAGAGAAGGGAAGGGGGCACATAGCTGGTAGGAATGTAAAATGATGCAGCCTCTGTGGAAAAGGGTTGGAAGGTGCCTTATGAAATTTAATACAGAGTTACAATATGACCCAGCAGTTCCTCCCTTTAGGTACATACCCAAACGAAAAGACAGCAGAGGCTCAAACAGATGCTGTAACCAGCGCTCGTTGTAGCATTACTCTCAACAGCCAAGAGGGAGGAAACAACCCAAATGGCTTTCAACTGATGAATGGATAAACATGCAGTGTATGCATGCAACAGAACGTTATCATGAAGAGGAATGGATATAGGGTTGACAGAGGGTATTTCTACGTATGTATTTACATATGCTTTAAATATACCCATGGATATAGTAGAGTGCGCAAGGGCAAAATTATGAAAACTTCCTAGCCATCACCAAACAGCCTGAGGGAATGAGTCGCTGGGCCTGGGGGCACAGGATTATAGTATCGGGATGCATCAAGGTCAATTGACAGGACATTGTCCACAAAGACAATATTCTATATACTACTTTGCTGGGTAGCACTGGGGTCTTAAAAGTTTGTGAGTGTCCATCTAAGGTACAAGTACTGGTATCTCTCCATCCCGAGCAAAGAAGAATGAAGAAAGTCGAAAATGAATGGGGACAATTAGTCCAAAAGAACTAGATTAGACCAGAAGAACTAGATGGTGCCAGGTACCAGAGCTGACCACTCTAAAAGGGGTCACACTAGGAAGCCGTGGATAGAGTGGGAGAAGAACGTGGAACAAAACTTAAAATCACAGACACACGCACAGAAAGACCAGGCTCACTGATCTGATAGAGACTCAAGGAACCCCCAAGACTATGGCCCTTGGACACTCTGCAGCCCTGGAACTGAACTTATCCCTGTGGTCTAACCTGCAGCCGAATGAGAGACAGACCTGTAAGGGGAACGTAGCACCAGCAAGGTACGTCCTTCTTAGAACAATCAACCCACAAGATCCAAAGGGCAGAACTAGCCCAGGGAGAAAGCTCGGAAGGCAGGAAGTGATGGGAAAGAAGGCTGAAGGGAAATGGTGCAGATGAGGAGGAAGTGGGAAGAATGATGCTACATCGTGGGGATTGCAACCAGTGCCACAAAATAAAATGTGCATGGATAGCTGAACGGAAAACCAATTTGCTCTATAAATTTTCACCCAAATAACAATAAAGAGTTTTAAAAAGAAGGTGGTTATGAAGTTTTGATACAGGCTACAATGCGGATGAGCTCAAAAACATGATGCTGAGTGAAAGAAGCCAGACACAACAGACCACATATGGTCTGATTCCATTGATATGGTATGTCTAGACTAGGGAAACCCATAGAGATAGAAAGCAGATTAGTGGTTGCCTGGAGTTAGAGGAAGGGGGAGGAGCAGGGAGGGGCTGCTGGCTGAGCCTCCATTGGGTGGGCGGGTGAGGGATGAAAATGTTGTGATGGTCACACAGCATTGTGAGTGTGCTAAATGGCATCACACTGCATGGTTTAAGACACTGACTTCATGGTGTGTGAATTTCACCTCAATGAAAATAGAGTGATTGTGGGCCACACTGCCAAGAGAAGAGGCTGCTGGTCAAGGGCTGAACATGTCGCAAATTCTTGCTTGGTCATCCCAGCTGCCTATCGTGGTATCCTTAACATCTACATTTTGCCCACAATTGTTCATGTGAAGGGCAGAACCGGGCTTGTGGTCGAGGTCTACCTCATGCACATTGCTTCTCCCTGCACTTGCGCCACTATCACTGAACCCAGCTAGGAACCTGTGGGTCTACCAGTTGCCTTACGCTAATGGTCCCACCCAATTTTTACCACATCTCTATAAAGTGAGTGTCTGAGTCTCCCAGGGCTGTACGACAAAGTGCCACAAAGTTCAGAGGCCACAAGGAAATAGGTACCAAGCCTCCCCTGTGTCTCCCTGAGACACGGGGCCACCATGCTACTACTGGTGAACACAGGGATGAATCCAAGTGTGGGATGGAGAGGGCACGTGGGACGGGGAGCAACTCTGTGTCCTTCCAGCTCCCCTGCCACATCTCCAAATGTTTCAGTCAGTCACCCAGCCTCCCA
>NW_006921958.1:65755-68730 GCF_000298275.1 Orycteropus afer afer
CACACACACACACAATTAGAGGGTTTACTAGGGAAGTAATAGGTTACAACTTGGGATCAGGACTAGCTTGGAGGCAACAGGAACTCAGGAGGCAGGAGAGAGCTCATCAGTCAGGACCACTTTCAAACTCTCAGTTCCTTCTCCCCTGTGCCCGTGGGAAGGCTGTCCTCTGCCAGCCCTCACTTCAGCCTCTGCTCTGCTTCGCCAAGCGTCACAGCTCTGTAGCTCCAGAGACATGTGCCTGGAAATGCCTCACTCTGCCAGCAAGCCTCCTGCCCTATGACAGCTCTCTCGTCCTGGGGTCCACCCACTGCAGCCACCTGGTGCTGGTCTCTGGTTCTGGCACAGTCTCCAGTGAAACAGCTCTGTCTTCTGGGTCCTAGGAGGTCCTCAGTGCAAGGACCCTGGGCCAAAGGGCGTGCTCTGCCCCCACCTCTTCTCCTTGATGGTAGTGTGGTCCCCCGTCATTCTGCTTTTGACCTTGTGTTTTGTAGGTGAAGTCTGATAGGACCGACACTGGAGTTGTTCATGAACAGAGGACGTCTGCATGACACGTGTGTCCACCAGTCCTTCCTGCTCCATTTGCTGAGTCTTGCTTCTGGAGTCTCCTCCAGTGCAGAATTCTGTGGCCCCACTATGTATAGAGCTCAACGAGACTCACAGTGCGCACAAGGTGAGCGTGTTACATCCACTGACTGAGTAAGCAGGGAGGCTGAGGGCTGCTGATAGCCCCAAGTAACACCAAGTTAGTTTGCACTCCTTAGAAAAATCAACTATATGAGACCAAAAGGGCAGCATCTGCCCAGGGAGAAAGCTCCGAAGGCAGGGAGAGATAGGAAAGGATGAATGGGAAACACAGGGAAGAAGTGGAGAGTCCTGTTACATTGTGGGGATTGCAACCAATGTTATGAAACAAAATGTGTGTGAGTGTGATAGTTAAGCTTGTGTGTCAACTTGGCTGGGCCTGGTTGAGTGGCTGGGCAGCTGAACATAGTATTCTTCATGATGAGACTGGTAATCAACTCCATGGTGGGACCTACCGTGAGCAGTTAAGAAGCTGCCTTAGGGACGTGGTCTGCTTCCTGTATATAAGGAGAAGGCTTGGGGAACAGTCTCTAGCTAATGGCATGCTTGAACACCGCATGTAACCATATCATTGCTCAGCAACCTGCCATGCTGTGTTGACCCTGGGACTTTAAATGGACTTAAATTAACAGCCTGCCATGTGGTTTGGTAACATCAGGACTGTGCCTTTTTCCTTGTCACCCGTGGGGTTCTCAGCCTTAGCAGCCAGCAGCTGAGTGAAGAAAAGCCTTCAGCTTCAGTGGGCTGGGAGCACAAGGCAGAGCTGAAGCCCAAGGTTGAGGAGCTTTCCACCCAGCCCCTAGAGCCTGGCACTTAGAACTCAGACTTAAAGCCTGAAACTGTAAGAGAATAAACTCCTGTTTGTTCAAACATCCCATTTGTGGTATATTCTTGTCAGAGCAGCACTAGGGAACCAGAACAATGAGTTGTTGAATGGAAAATCAATTTGCTCTTTAAACTTTTGCTCAAATCATAATTAAAAAAAAAAAAAATTTAAGATGCCCATCCTCTCCATTAGAACCAGAACTTGCTCCAAAGAAGGCTATATGATGTTCTTTGAAATACCAGCAGCCAAGGAATTCTATCATATCCTTTCTCACTAGTGTTAATCCTCTGTGTTAAGCAACCACTTGTGTTGAAGATGATGACCTAAAGGAAGGTGGAAAGGTAGGGTAACCCATGGTTCCTCTTCTCAGTTCCTCCTTGCTCATCATGAAGCCAAAGGTAGAGAGTGCTGCTAGGTTGACACACATTGAGAAGGGAAATAAAAATGGGTGACTTAGTCTTTCCACTGTTCTGGGAAGAATGAAGCACACATGCTCCTACAAGCTGGGAAACATGAATTGCGTGATTTTGGTGATTTCAAGTTAAACGCACTAACACTTGCATTTTGAAAAATGAATCACATAACTCACACTGACAGTTGAAACTCTGTTTTTCTCCACTTCAAATGACATTACTAGCAACTAAAAGAACGCGATGACAAGTTGAGGGAGAAACCATGTTCTCCTTTCCTGCCCTGAGCATCACTTGCTCTCGGACTTCTGGACATGGGACCCCACTTTGCCCTGAGTCCCACTCTGTGTCGTCAGCCCTATCTGTCCTGGACTGTGACCAAATGCTCAGGAGAGGCAGTGGGGCAGGGGGGCAGCAGGGGAAGAGAAAGAACCGAGGAAAAGGGAAGCTGTAACCAAGCACCGCACTCGGGAGGCTCATCCCCCAGAAAGTATAGTCTCCCGGAGGCTGGGAGACCAGGGTGTCAGCCGTGTTGATTCCTGCCGGCTCTGAGGGGGAATCTGCTCTGCACCCTCCCAGCTCCTGATGGCGCAGGTGCTCCCTGCTGGCGGCTGCAGTGTCGCAAGGCATCGTTCCTGTGTCTTCTTGTCACTGTGTCTCTTCCCTTCTCTCTCCACCAGGCTGACACTGTTAGAATCCGCCCTACCAGGTATGACCTCATGTTAACCTAACTGATAACATCTTCAGTGACCCGATTGCCAAACAAGGGCACATTCACGTTCTTAACCCAGGGTTAAGACTTCAACATGTTTTTGGTTCTGTTTTGGGTTTTGGTTTTGTTTTTTTTTGGGGGGTGGACAATTCAACCCATAACAGAAGTATTCTCAGCATAAATCAATGGCATAGATAATCTGACCCTATGGCACCTAACAACAACAACAACATGTAAGGATAGTGTCAAGGAGCTCTGGTGGCACAGTGGTTAAAGCAAATGGCTGCTAATCAAAAGGTTGGAGGTTCAAATCCACCAATTGCTCCAAGGGAGAAAGATGAGGCAGTTGGCTTCCGTAAAGACTGACAGTCTTAGAAATCCTATGGGCACTTCTACTCTGTCCTCTCGGGGTGCTGTGAGTCAGAATCGACTTGATGGTGGC
>NW_006921958.1:69458-71655 GCF_000298275.1 Orycteropus afer afer
ATGAATGCACCAGCACTTACCTTGGCGTCTGTTTTCCATTTTCTCAGAGCCGGTCTGTCTGAGGTGTATATGGCAGGTCAGCCCTCTGAGGGGGGCTGCTGACTCACCAAAGGCAGGGGATTTGGCTTTCTGGTGGCACGTGGAGTTCTGACAAAAGCACACCACATACCCGGTCCCTTCCCTGGGGAGTTAGGGACATCTGTCTCACATGTCACATATAGAGGTTTGCCAAGAAAGCTCTCAGACACAGGGCAGACAGGACTTTCACACACACTTGTATGTATCTGTCTATAACCTGCTTTGTGCTATCCTTTTTGTTTGGTCTTTGCCCCCACAAGGTTGGATTTGGGGTCTTTTCCCCATAGACAGGATGTGTCTTTATTTGGTCAGGAGGTGTTTATAGGATGCCTACTATGTACAGCCACTCCTCGGAAGGAAGGTTGGGTAATCTACTTCCGTGGTGATACCGCCTTGGAAAGCCAAGGAGGGGTCACTATGAGTCGGGTCCGACTCGACAGCAAATAACAGCAACAACTCTGTGCTGGGAAGTCCGTGGGTGGTGCAAACAGTTAACGTGGCCAGCTGCTAACTGAGAGGTTGGAGGTTAGAGTCCACCCACAGGTGCCTTGGAAGAAAATGCTGGTGACATACTTCTGAAAAATCAGCCCTCGAAACGCCGGGGACCTCAGCTCCGCTCTGCCACACTCAGGGAGCCCGGGAGTCGGAGTCTGCTTGAGGACGGCTGGGTTTGGGGAACAGACAACAAATGAAGCAGATGGGGCCCTTCTCGTGGCCTTCACAGCCCAGCGGGGGCACTGTGGACACTGCAGGGCTGTGGTGGGAGCGGGCCAGGCTACTGAGTGCAGAGTGGACAGGGGCTCTGCCCAAGGACAAGGCTCCCCGGCAGACTCCAAAGGAAGAACAGGACTGACCTGAGTAAAGGCCAAGAAAGAGCATTCCAGATGGACGTTACAGCACGTGCAAAGGCCTGGCATCAAGTGCCATCCTGCCCCACTCAGGAACTGGACATGGTCCGCGTGGCTCAAGCATAGAGGGCTGGACAGAGAGGAAGGCCAGACTGACAATGGAGGAGGACAGTTCTTACCTGACACACGAAGGCCTCCCAGCTTAGGGTGGAGTAATGTGGTCACTCCTTGGTCCTCCCTGAGGAGGACCTGGGGCCTGGAGCCCTGGCAGGCCCTGACTCCCCTGTGCCTCCCAGCCCAGCAGTGAGTGAGGAGGGTATAATAAGGCAAGAGGCAGGGACTTTGCAGGAATCGTTTAGTCAAACTTTCTCATAATCACGATGAAGTACAAAAGATGTGTGATCCAGATATTACTAGTGTAGTTGTGAGTCCATAATTCCCCACCACAGCTCTACATAGGCAGAGGACTGTCATCTCCAAGGTAAGCTCCTCACAGGCAGGGATGTCTCTGATTCACTCATTTCTGCCTGACAGTACACAGCCTGACTGTGTGGGTGTGCAATAAATGGATAAATGACTGTGTGGATGGGTAAATGGATGTGGGTGGATGGATGATGGGATGTTTGGAAGAGTAGGTGGATGGGTGGATGGATGAGTGGATGAGTGGATGGGTGGATGGATGGATGGGTGGATGGATAGATGGATGGGTGGGTAGATGGATGGATGAGTAGGTGGAAGGATGAATGGATGGATGGATGGATGAGTAGGTGGATGGATGGATGGATGGATGGATGGATGGTTGAGTAGGTGGAAGGATGGATGGATGGATGGATGAGTAGGTGGATGGATGGATGGATGAGTAGGTGGATGGATGAATGGATGGATGGATGGATGGATGGATGGATGGTTGAGTAGGTGGAAGGATGGATGGATGGATGGATGAGTAGGTGGAAGGATGAATGGATGGATGGATGGATGAGTAGGTGGATGGATGAATGGATGGATAGATGGATGGATGGATGGATGGATGAGTAGGTGGAAGGATGGATGGATGGATGGATGAGTAGGTGGATGGATGAATGGATGGATGGATGGATGAGTAGGTGGATGGATGGGTGGATGGATGGATAGGTGGATGGATGGATGGGTGAGTGGGTAGTTGGGTGGATGGATGGATGGATGGATGAGTGGATGGATGGATAGAGAAGAATGTAGATAGATGTATGTCTTTGGGGGCTCTCTCAGTCAATGATATTTATAGAAGCATGAAC
>NW_006921958.1:71755-72260 GCF_000298275.1 Orycteropus afer afer
CAATCTACTTCCATAGTGATACTGCTCGGAAACCCAAGGAGGGGTTGCTGTGAGTTGATATGAGTTGTTGTGATCCACATGATCGGGTGCGGCACGTAACAACAACAACAACTCCTGTCTTCACCTTCTCTTCCTCCTCTTCCGTCTCCTTCTCCACCTTCACCTTCCTTCCCCCATCTCCTCCTTCATGTTTTTCTCCTCCTTCCTCCTCCTCCTGCTCCTCTTCCTTCCCCTCCTTCTGCAACTCCATCTCCTCCTGCTCATTCTAATGGAAATTAAAAAACAAAAAAAAGTGTTCAAGGCCATTGCTATGCTCGTCCAAGAAGACTGTGTGTGACAGTGCCCATGCAGGGCCTGGCTCAGGAAGCTGGCTGATTATTCCCTCTCTGGACCATAATAGAGAGACTGTTCTGGGCCCCCCAAAGACCACTGCCAGCCTTGAGGACAGAGCCTGGTGGGAGAGGTAGGCAAGGGCCCAGGGACTCTTACAGCACTTTGCATCCTC
>NW_006921958.1:72402-77129 GCF_000298275.1 Orycteropus afer afer
CCAGCCTTCTGGTTAGCAGTCAAGTGCCTTAGGTACTACACTACCAGAGGTCCTTTTGGATCATAGACCCCTTCAATAATTTGATGAAAGCTCTGGAGCTGTCCTCTATAGACAGTACATACACACAGCTCTATTATAACTTTAGCGCAGCCTCTAGGAAGTCTATCCACAGTCTCCTAGTAAGTCTGGAAAGCTCAGGTTAAACAGCCCTCATGTGGTTAACAGGCCAATGTGCAGAGGAGCCAACCGAATACCCCGGTCAGGGAAACACTTCCCTCAGATTTATACAACCAGTTCACAGTAAGCCTGTGCTCAATCCCAGCCCGGCCGTAACACTTTCTGGGACTCAGTTTCCCCACCTCTCCTAGGATGGCATTGAACTTGATCACTGGCTTATAGCCTTAGTTCAGAGAAGTTACTGGGGCAGGGAGACAGCAAATGGGGTTCTCACTCTCCTGTCTATCCCCCAACCCCACCAGGCCCACTTTTCACTTTTCTCTGACCTCTTTTGAAGGAAGAGTATTAAGGCTTAAAAAAAAAAAAAAAAGCTTGGAAGTCCCTAAATGTTCTGGAGGTTTCTCACGGTATAGATTGTCAGTAAGCCCACATGGCAAGACCGAGAGCCGAGCTGAGCGTTGAAGTGGGAGGAGCACACTGCTAAACAGCCCCAAGGGATGTCTCCCTGCAGACAACTGCGAGTCTCAGGGAGCGGCAGCATCTCACTGTCACCAGCAGACGGGGTGAGGACAGACAGGGTGAGGACAGGTGCCCCTCCTCGGAAGATGTTTCTGCACTGTTGGCCTTAGGGGGAGTGTGTGGCATCAAATAAAATCAGACCTCAACCCGCCCACCTGGCCACCCTCTGTTTACACACCTTCTGTGTAAACGCCCACTATTTACACTGAAAACTCAGATACAAAGCAACCACCTTGGGAAAATCAATAACAATAAGTAATAACTGCAATGTTAGACAAATATATATGGAGTGTGCCAGGGACCCACCTCGATGCCAGAGAAAGAAAACTAGCCTTTGCGGGGCAAGCACTTTGCAGCTGCTATCTGTGTGTGGTATTTCATTTAAAGAAGATGATAAGTGGCTCCGAGCAGATCTTTTGGCATCAGGTTGCCCCAGTTGCTGGAAAGATTAGCTGAGTGAATGCGTTTGCATGCCGAGAAAAGTGCCTAGCACAGGACGCCATTCACCTACGAGTCAGGTCCTGTTATTGATCCTCACCACCCAGTCGGGATTGTCTCACACTCAGCTCCGTTTCACAGCCAAGTAAACTGAGACGCAGAGAGGGAAGGACGCACTCTCAACCCTCAGCCAGGGAAGCGCCAGCGCTGGAACGGAAACCCCGGGACGGCTAACTTATGGCCAGGTCCCTCTCCTTGCCCACACCGCCCCTCTCTGAGGCTCTGGCGAGCACACAATAGAACATTCCTTTGGCAAATGCGGAAATCTCCCATGCCGTTAACCAAGGCCCCGAGGCTCAGGGGGCGGGCGGAGCTGCCCTGGGCAGCTGCAGTCATGCCAGGCAGCCCCCGGCCTCTGCAGACCTGGGGTCTAGACACTGCAGACAGCCTGGCTTCCGCGCGGGTTACAAGCACCCAGCCAGGCTGGAGGTGGAGGGAGGGAGTGCCCAGGAGGGCGATGACATCACCACCCAGCCCTTGAAAGATGAGCCCTTCCCAGAGCCGCTCTAGCTCGCGCTCGGAGGGCTGGGGAAGGCAAGCAGCCCTATCCCTACTGGACCCGGGAATGACCCAAGCGCCCGCAGGCTCGCTCCAGACAAGGTGGGTGTGAGTAGGGGCTGGTCTGGCCACCTTAGCTTGGCCAGGAAGCCAGGCAGGCAGCCAGGTCACCCGGGCTGATTCCTGGGCTCAGGACAAAGTTTCCTTGTAGGTCGGAGGAAGTTTGGGCAAGTTCCCTGCCTTCCCTAGGTCTGACAAACCACGTTGGAGAAGGGCTTCAGGCCAGAGGGGTGGTCTTGTGTGTCTGGTCTACGTTTGATTTCTCCCTGAAGCCAGATGGCTGAGCAGGGTGTGTGAGAGCCGTTAACTAAAGCGGCAAGGAGCCAGCCTGGTGCACTAGGGAGGGGTGTGGAATTGAGACTCTGGACCTGGCTTGTCACTCACAGCTGTGACCCTCAAACGACATCCATAGACATCTCTCATCTAGCTCATCTGTGTGTTCTTGGACTAGTTACTTAACCTCTCTGAGCCTCTGCTTCCTTGCCTGCAAAGCACTCTGCTCACCAGAGGGTGGCAGGGGTTAAACCAGGCAACAGGTGTGAGAGCTGTCTTGTAAATGTTGTGCTCCTCCAGTGTTTGTGGTGATGTTATCTAAGACATGACCTCTTATGCCGCTTGTTAGCTTGTTCGGGCCCTGGCAGTCCAGAATCGGAGGAGGGCAGTGGGCAGGACTGTGCATCCAGCCCTGGGGGAATCCTAGCTCTGCCTCTTACCCTTGATATTGTTGGGCAGGTCATTATGTCCTAGATTTTTGAGCCTTTAAGGGGTCTTAAGATTGCAGGAGGAGCCCTGGTGGCACAGTGGTTAAGCATTTGACTGCTAATTGAAAGGTGGGCACTTCAAATCTACCAGCCACTCCCAGGGAGGAAGATGAGGCAGTCTGCTTCGGTAATGATTACAGCCTTGGAAACCCTAGAGGGCAGAGCACTGTCCTATAAAAAACCCAACTCACTGCCATCAAGTTGATTCGGACTCATGGCGACCCCCACTGGGTTTCCAAGGCATATCTTTACAGCAGTAGATTGCCCACCTTCTTTCCACGGAATAGCTGGTGAGTTTGAACCACCAACCTTCTGGCTTAGGCACTACACAGAATCGAGTTGACAATGGCAGGTTTTATTAATTTTTAAGACTGCAGGGTGGTTACAAAGATTGAGATGGGATCAGACCTCGTATGCAGTAGGTGCTCAAGAAATGGTAACCATTATTGGAGCTGCTGAGAGCTGTAGTTTCCTGAGCCAGCTGGGGGTAAGCAGTTAAGCAGTGGGCGGTGCCCTCGCAGGCAGGTTAGAATATGCCCCTCACTGAGTCATGGGCTCCCGCCAGCCCACAGGAAGTGGGAGCTGGCTGCCCCTGAGGGCAGCGGAAGACCTTCTTCCTCCTTCTCTGGGGGTTGGGGCATAATGAGTGACCCGAGGGAACATTGTCCTCTTCTCTGGAGGAAATGTATCTGCCAGGTTTAAAACCAGTCTGTGTCCTTCTGGGCTTCAGCAGCAGTGGGGATGGGAATGGGTGAAATTCTGGGAATGGGTGAAATTCTGCAATTGGGAGCCCCACAGGCCTGGCAGGAGAATTTGTTCTGCTTAGCGTGACAGTCAGGGCAGCCAGGAGAAGGGGCTTGAAAACCAAGGGGGCATCTGCTGGCCCAGCTCCGCCCTGAACTCACAAGACCCCTGAAAACTCCTGGTTTAAGCCTCTGTCAGGACAGAGCGGGGAGATGAGTCTCAAAGCATGGACTGGCCCAGGGCAAGTGCCTCAGGCTCATTGGGACTCAGGCTCTCTCTCACTTATAAACAGGGAGAGGTTGGAAGGATTGATGAGCCTGGCTGGTGAGTCTGAGAGTGTTGGCTTGGATCACACTCGGCAGACAGGCCAGGGGACCACACAGGATCAACCGTATGCTGTAAGGTATCCAACGCTGAGACTGGCTGGCTGGGAAGTTCAGAGGGGCTCTCAGGGGACCGCTAAGGGCTGCCTTCTCTTCTGTGCCACCTTGTGGTCCTGGTCAAGGGAGCGGCAGCCCCAAGAAGGGAGAGTCCCTTGGCCAACCACCAGGACACTCATTTTCAAGATGAAAGCAGGGAGCTTGCGAGTCCATGCACAGGTGCGCCCCCTGCACTGAGAACCGTGTCTAGGATTTGTGGAACCACTGATAGTTGGACACAGGAATGAATGAATATTGGCCCTGTTGTTGTTCTTGTTAACTGTATCAGGTCACCCCCGACTCCTGGAGACCACAAGCACAGCAGAAAGAAACGGTGCCCTATTCAGTGCCATCCCCAAGACTGGCTGCAAATCAGACCACTGCGACCCATTGGGTTTTCAGTGGCCAATGTTTGGAAGCAGATTGCCAGGTCTTCCTTCCTAGTCTGTCTATGTCTGTACAGGGGGGATGATCCTTGCTATTTCTGGGGACCATCGTGTGACGTAAATCACATGGTGCTGGCCCAGTGCAAGCTGGCACTCAGCAAGAGCAGGCCTGGGCCCAGGTGTTCACGGGGTGTGTCATTGTGCAGCCCCAGGTCCTCTCAGAGAAAAGGGCACCCCAGCATGCACACACGCGGGTCCCGAGGCCAGGGGTCAGTTGGCAGTGACTCCAGGATCACTCACACGCTTCTTTTTGGCCCACGACTTAAAGTTCTCCAAACACACATTGCCTCTGTGATCTCTGACTCAGGAGCTGAGCGATCTCAGGCAAGCCCATGTGGCTTCTCTGAGCTTCAGGCCTCCACGTGGCAAAGCTAACACTGCCTGGGCCGGAAATGGGCCAATTCAGGAATCCAGCAGGGGGCTGAGGCCCTGAAGGCAGTGGCCAGGGGTGGGAGAGGAGCCTTTTGGAGTCCTGCCCAGAGCCCCTGGGATAACAGCACAGCACACTAGCTTGGCAGGGTCACTGTCTCCTGGAAAGTTGTGGGCTGGGAAGATGTCACCTTTTGGCACCGCCGGCAGACACCTTGTACAAGTCACCCCCTCTC
>NW_006921958.1:80194-88250 GCF_000298275.1 Orycteropus afer afer
TGCCTCACCCTGCCTCTCTGCTGCCTACATGTCCCCATAACCAGCTGTGACATGTCTGCAGTGTCCAGAAATTGTAAATGTGAGCAGATTTCAAGTTCTTTCTCACAAGGGCCCTGCATCTTGGTAAAGCTAAGGATGTGCCTAAGTGGGGGAAGGGCAGTGTGGTGAGTGGGACAGGCCAGGGCCTGCCCAGTGCACATGGAAGTGTATCTGAGCCCCAGCTCTGGCCCAACAGCACCCTTGTCACCTCACGCCGCATGATATTTGGGTCCCTCTTGGCAGTCGAGGCAGTGGCATCTCTAAAGCTGATCAGAGGCCGAGCAGAGACCTGGCTCTTCCCACTGTGACAGCTGGCCTCCCCATGGGTGTGGGAGCTGGAGAGCATAGGACATGGGGCTGGCTCAGTTCTGGCCAGAACTGAGCTCTTCCCGGTGCACATCCCCTAACCCTCCACTCTGCAGCCCTCCCCAGCAATGGAAAATGTACCTTTGAACCTCCAGACACGCGTGTTTACCACAAGGACAAACGCCAGCCAAGGGATTTCCTGCAAGTGGCCTGGGAGTCTCTTCCAAGAGTCTGTTTTGGATGGTGCTGTCTGTGGCTAAGGACGTGGAGCTGGGACATCAAGGCAGTCACGTCAGTGAACAACCCTGGGACTTGGGGCAGATAGAGGCAAATGTCATTCCTGAGACAAGAAGGGGTGTTGGTGGCTAATGCGATCCTGGGGCCAGGATGCCTGTAACAACCCTGTAAGCTACAGAGAAGAATCCTAACCCCACAAGTAGGGGAGCCCAGGCCCAGAGAGGGGGTCACATCACCAGTAAGGAGACAGCAGGGGTTCTCAAGATGCCAGCCAATATGACCCCATCGTCCACAGCAGGCTTGCCCACAGCCAGGGCTGGCCTGGCCTCTGGGGGTGGAGAGGTGAAGCAGCAAACCCCCTGAAAGTGGTTTGTGTCCCCACTCCTCCTCTCCCGGCCTCTATTTGCCCACCTCTGAAATGGTGCAATCACTGTCTGCCTGCCTTCTTCGGGGGCTGTGGAAAGGGGACAAGAGAGCCTCCCCTACATACATCATGACTGCGTTTGCGAATCACAAAGGGAAGAAAATGCTCGAAGCATTCAGATTTGGAGGCAGAGGCAGGGACAGTGGACATACAAAGGAAGAAGGACCAGGGTGGCTTTCGGCTTTTCTGTGGCAACAAGACTTCAGATGACCGCAGAAGAGCCCCAACAGACACAGGGATGAAACAGGTGTGACCCCGAATCGCCTTTGGGGGGAACCAACAGAAAGACACATTCATCTATTAAAGGACACACAGCACACAGCGGCCCTGGCACCTTCAGGGAAAACTCACAGCAAGACCTCGGCCAGCTGGCAGAGATGGAAACCAAACGGAGACGGGAGAGCGGGAAGGGTGTGCTTCTGTCTTTCGCTTCATCAGACCCAAGTCCATAGGGTCGGGTAGGATCTGTGGTCTTGAGTAGATTCTGCAGCCCAGTAAGAAACCTCATCTCCGCTCCCTGGGAACAACTGTGCCCTCAGTGGCATCTCAGCTGAGTTGCTAGAACCATTCTCCCCTGGCCAGAAAACCCAAACCCACAGCCATCAACTTCAGGAGCCCTAGAGGACAGAGCAGCAGCATCACAACAAATGGAGAGAAGATTGAAGTTGTCAAAGACTTCATATTACTTGGTTCTACAATCAACACCCATGGAAGCAGAAGTCAAGATACCAGATGTCATATAGCATTGGGCAAATCAGCTGTGAGGGACCTCTTTCAAGTGCTGAAGAGCAAAAATGTTTCCTTGAAGACTAAGATGACCTTGACACAAGCCATGGTATTTTCAATTGCCTCATGTGAGAGCTGGACAATGAAAAAGGAAGACCGAAGAAGAGTCGATTCTTTTGAGTTGTGGTGTTGGTAAAGAATGCTAACAGTACCATGGACTGCTAAAAGAACTAACAAATCTGTCCTGGAAGAAATGCAGCTGAAATGTTCCTTGGAAGACAGAATGGGCAAACTTCTTCTCACCTACTGTGGTCATGTTGTCTGAAGGGACCATTCCCTGGGGAAGGATATCATGCTTGGTAAAGTGGAGGGTCAACAAAAAAGGGAAAGGCCCTCAACGAGATGGACTGACACAGTGGCTGCAACGATGGGCTGAGGTATAGCAAGGATTGTGGAGCTGGCGCAGGACTGGGCAGAGTTTCATTAGGGTGTACATAGGGTCACTGAGTAGGAGATGATTCCACAGCATCTAACAACAAAAACAGAGGACAGAGCAGAACTTCTCCAGAGGGTTTCCAAGTCTGTAAATCTTTATGCAAGCAGACTGCCTCATCTTTCTCCCATGGAGCAGCCAGTGGGTTTGAACCACTGACCTTTTGGTTAGCGGAATGCCTTACCCACTGTACCACCAGGGTTCCTCCTTCTCCCCAGGTTGGTAAAAGCTCAGAGCTCCACCCACTCCAGACTAGGGGCTGGATTAAAACAGGAACCATTGAAGAAATAATTCACAAGTACTTTAAACATTTCATTTGAACTTAAAAATAATTGTGCAAGTATTTACCAATTCTTATGTAAGCAACGTCGCTCCTTGGAGCTCTTGTTGGATGGTTATCTTTCTTAGGTAAACTAACTCATAATTCATTCTCTCTTAAAAACAAACAAAAAAAAATAGGAGAAAACACAAAGTTTATTTAAATATTTTTATTACAAAAGTAATAGATGTTCTTCATAGAAAATTTGACTGCTAACCAGAAGCCTGGTGGTTCAAACCCACCAGCCACTCCTCAGAAGGAAGGTGGGGCATCTACTTCTGTACAGATACCGTCTCAGAAACCCAAGGAGGGGTCGCTATGAATCAGACCCGACTCAACAGCAGTGAGTTTGGTTTTTGGTTTTCGACAAAGAATAAAGAAAACATAAAAGGTACCCGTGACCCCAGACTCAGAGGCAGCCACCAGCAGTCACTCTGGTTTTGTGCTTCCAGACTTTTTTCTAACCATTGTAGGCAATGAGCACTCCATTTTGTCACTTGACATGGTATCAGAAGAGTCCTCTCACTTTTGTTGAAGCATCGTTTTTCATGTCTGCTTTGTATTAATAGTTCATGCCTACAGGGTCATGTATTACACCCATTCCCTGCTCCTAAACATTTAGCTTGTTTCCTGTTTGTTACTATTCTAAATGGTGATGAAGGCAGTCAGGGTTCGGTGGTAGAATGCCCGCCCTCCATTCAGGATCCTGGACTGGACTCCTGGCCTACACATGTCACATGCAGCCAGCGGAAGTTGGCGTGTTGCTGTGACACTGAACGGGTTTCAGTGGAGCTTCCAGACTGAGACAGACTAGGAAGAAGGGCCTGGCAACCTCTGCATCAACAGAAACACCATGGATCACAATGGTGCGCTCTGCAACCAACCCGAGATGGCACAGGCCAGGCAGCTGCTCCTCTGTGCGTGGCACCAGCACGAGGCAAAGCCGACTGCACCAAGGCTTCCAACAATCACAAAGTCGTGACGAATACCCCATGCATGAAGCTGTCCCTGCCCCTTTTGTTGTTTTTGTAAACACCCGGCATTTTTTAGGTTCTTGATAGCTTGGCCGAATAGTCAAGAGTTGAGTTTTCCAGAGGCAGGTTTGGGAGCCATTCAGCCCTGCCCCTCTGCCCAACACTGAGCACAGAAGACACTGAAGCCGCAGGCTGCCTGCCCCAGTCTGTGGTTGACCCATCAAATGCTGGGAAACCAGACTAGTTTTATGTTGTCCCAGCTCTGGAGGTTCCTGCAGGACTCTGGGACAGGCCCCAAGTTCAGCTCATTAGAGGCAGAGGGGTCAGCATCTAGTCGGATGCACACTTCTACGCATAGCAATACGGGATCCTGACAGAGCAGCTCCCACAACCAGTCCCAGCTCACCAATAAGGAAACCGAAGCTCCAACAGGGGGCGGGGCCTGCCAGGAAGCAGGCCTGAGAGGACCTATCTTCCTGTCCAGCTTGGAGAGGGGTGCGTGGATGGTGAGCCACCTACCTGGTTGGGCCTGTAGAGGGGACTCACAATGGGTGGGTGGGGCATCTGGGAGGATTTTGTTTCTGGCCTGAAAAATATGAAAGAGGAGGACCAAACAAGTTGACTCGTGTCAGAAGCTTTCCTCAATCCCTGCTCCCCGGAAGTGGGAATTTTCCACCTGCTTTAGCTCCAGATGTGGTGACTCAGGGCCCAACATGAGGCTTAGGGCCGGGCAGGGTCTCTGGAGGCCTCAATGCCTCAAGCCAACCCCCCGCACACACACACCCCGGGTCAGCTTGCAGGGCCCCTGGCGTCTCAGGCTATGTGATAGAGATGGCAGCATTCCTCTGTCACTTAATCCATAAGAAGCAGGCAGCCTGGTGGCATTTGACAAGCACAGACCTGGGGTTCCCTCTGGACACCGTCATGTAACGTCACAGCTATGGAGCTCCCAGCCCATGCCCTGCCCTCTCTGAAGGGCATTGTTCACAGGGACAGCACCCACTGACTCTCTCTCAGGGACAGCACCTACTGCCATGATCCCTGCAGTGCTGCCTGGAGCCTTAGGGAGAACCAGGGACCTGCATACCCTGACACAAAGGCCATTGGACAATTTTTTTTTTTTTTTTTTTTTTTGGCCCTAAGGTTCATTGAATTTAGAGAGCCTTAGTCCAAATATCAAAAGCATTGCCCAGGCTTTACTTGATTACATCCACTTCTCAAAGAATTGGCCAAGGAAAACCTTATGACTACCTGCCAAGAGCAACCAAATTCAGCATTCATTCAATAAGCTTCCAGGGTAAGCCAGGGCCAGGAAGTCAAAAACTCAAAGACCTTATCCTGTGCTGAAGGGGCTGGTGACATGGCACTCAGGATGGGTATGAGGGAAAAGAGAGAGAGAGAGAGAGTGTGTGTGTGTGTGTGTATGTGTGTGTGTGTGTGTGTGTGAGTGAACATCTCTGCAAGGATGAGGGCCATGCAGAACGTCACAGATTTACAGCTGGGAGAGCTTTACGAAGTCTGTGTGTGGGGAAGGTGAGGCCTTGAGAGGGAAAGCCTACTACTCAAAGCCAGTGTTGAGTCAGTGACCCAGAACCGGTCAACAATAATAACTTATATACCAAAAAAAAAAAAAAACCCACAAACTCACTGCCATAGAGTTGGTTCGACTCATAGCGACCCCTCCTTGGATTTCCAAGGCAATATCACTGTGGAAGTAGGTTGCCCAATCTTCCTTCCGAGGTGTGGCTGGTGGGTTTGAACCACCAGCCTTCTGGTTAGCAGTCAAGTACCTTAGGCACTGCACCACCAGAGCTCCCAATAACTTATATACAACTATAGAATATGAGAATAATTCAAGGATATTATATGATATTGTATTGTTATAAAATACCATAATTAACATTATATTATATACGACCTATTGTGTCTAATATAATAGCAACAGCAACAACAGTAATAGCAGCCACAAGGCCAAGGGCCCACTCTGTGCCCACCCTGGTGTTCAGCAGTGACACTCTGTCTCATTCCATCCATCCCCCACCTCCACTATTCTGTCCCCATCCTGGGGGTGAGGAACCTGAGGTTCAGATGGGATGTGAAGAGCCGTGGGTCAAGTCCAGGTCTTGCTGTCCCCTCTTAGCTCCCCCAGCAGCCCCAGCACCTTTGTGAGTCTGTGGCTTCCTGAGTGGCCCTCACCCTGCAGAGATTTTGACACACATACCCAAACACACACACACACCCTTTTTCCTCATAGCCACCCTGACCCCTAGGACATCTCTGCTGGGAGCCATAAGGATGAAGTGTCCTGTGGCACCTGAGGATGCCCAGCCCTGGGAAGGTAGCCCTGTAACTGCTAGGGGCCAGGGGGTCCCACGAGTCCTCTGAGCCCAAGGTCTGGGCTTCTCCAGCCGGGTCTGACTTACTTCCCTCCCTGACTACGATCTTGTGATTTCAGTTCTCTCTGATTGCTTAGTGTGGAAGCACCTGTGTTCCCACCTCGGCGTTTGTGCCCTGGACAAGTCACTTCCCTTTACTGAACCTCAGTTCTCTGGTCTGTGGAACAGGCATAATCGGCAACTGTGAGGGTCAAGGAGAGAACTGGCAAGCAAACTCTCCATAATGTAAACTGTAAAAGGCAGTGCCCGTGGCCCCTAAGAAATAAGTAGTAGGGTGGGTCGTGGAATGTGCAGAGGGGTGGAGATCAGGGTACTCATGCCTGACTTTGGACGGGTCACCTCCCCTCTCACAACTTTTTAACCTTCACCTGCTAAATGAAGGTTGGCTGAAAAACCTCTCAATGGCAAGATGCTCCCAGCTAGAAAATTCTATGGTTTTATCCTGTCTTCACCTTGAAGACTAAGGTGTGCCTGACCCAAGCCATGCTATTTTCAGTCATCTCATCTGCATGTGAAAGTTGGACAATGAATAAGGAAGGCTGCAGAAGAACCGAAGCATTGAATGGTGGTGTTGGTGAAGAATATCGAATGTACCGCGAACTGCTAGAGGAACGAACAAATCTGTCCTGGAGGAAGTAGTCAGAATGCTCCTTAGAGGCGAGAATGGCCAGACTGTGTCTCTCCTACTTAGATCATGTTGTCAGAAAGGACCATTCCCTGGAGAAGGATGTCATGCTTGGTAAAGTGGAGGGTCAGCGAAAAAGGGGAAGGCCCTCAATGAGATGGACTGACACAGTGGCTGTGCCGCTGGGCTCAAGCATGGTAAGATTGTGAGGATGACGTCGGAACAGGCAGTGTTTCATTCTGTTGCACGCAGGGTCACTCTGAGTTAGAGCTGAGTCGATGGCACCTAACAACACCATGGCTGTAAAATTTGATAGTTTACAAAGCACTTGTCCTTTTTTTTCTTTCAGAGACCCCTGGGTTCTAATCCTAACCCCCCTTCCCTACCTTTCTCCAACCCTCACCTCTTTCCCATCGGCTGCCTCGGCCCCCTCACTGCCTTCAGATTGAGCCCCTCAGATCCAGCCAGAGTGATGGAGCAAGCATACTCCAGCCCCATCACATGCTGGCCGTATCTAGGCATCCTAGTGGAGGAGCCCAGGAAATGAGTTCAACAAGTCGGTGGGGAGGTCTGGCCAGGCCTGCACAGCTGTGATCACCTGATGTGTGTGGACCCAGTCGAGGCCACAGGGAACCCCTCTCCAGGAAGCTTCCCATGCCCTGGATGTAGGCAGTTACCACATCACCTGTTTTCCCACCACCTTCCCACCACCTGGGGACCACCTGAGGGACAGCGCCGACTCTTGTCACCACTATAGCCAAAGTCACAATATAAAGAGAGATGGTCATGGAAGTGATCCAGGGTGGGGTTTGGGCACCAGGCTGCCAGGTTCAAACCCTAACTCCACCAACAACTAGTTGAGTGACTCTAGACACATTACTTCACCTCTCTGTACCTTAGCTCTCTCCTCTGTAAAACAGGTATAATTATAGTACCTATCACCCTTCATGTTATCAGAAGGGACCATTCCCTGCAGAAGGATATCATGCTAGGTAAAGTGGAGGGTCACCGAAAAAGGAGAAGGCCTTCAATGAGAAGGATTGACACAGTGGCTGCAACGATGGGCTCAGGTACAGCAAGGATTGTGAGGCTGGCACAGGACTGAGCATGTTGCATTCTGTTGTCCACAGGGTTCCTAGGAGTTGGAGCTGACTCAATGGCACCAACAGCAACAACAATAACCACCTAAAGGTGCTGTGGGTTCTATGAACTGATTCATGGAAAGCACTTAGAATACTGCTGGGCACATAGCAACCCCTCAAAACATGAAGCTACTATTGTATACTGCTGGCTGACTGTGGTGCTTAAGGTTATGTGTCAACTTGGCTGGGCCTGGTTTTGAGTGGCTGGACAACTGGATGTAGTTATTCCCCATGGTGAGATTGGTAATCAACTCCATGGCAGAATCTACTGGAACAGCTGAGTAGCTGCCTTAGAGATGTGGTCTGCTTCCAGTATATAAGAAGAAGCTTTGAGGAGGGTCTCAGGCTTTTTTTTCTTTTTTTGGGGGGGGCGGG
>NW_006921958.1:92590-105913 GCF_000298275.1 Orycteropus afer afer
TTATCTTCTGTGTCTGTGTTAATTGGTTTCCCTTTTCTTTGTTGAACAGCGTCTGTGCAGTCCTTGTGCCTAGTTTGCCATCTTGCCAGAACTGGGTCTCAGGCTTTTGACATGCTTGAATCCTGCATGTAGCCAACTGGTTGGTTGTCAGGAGCCTGCCATGTTGTCTGCCGATCTTGAGACTCTTAATGGACTTGAATCAATGGGCTGCCCTGTGGTTTGGTAATATCAGGACTGTGCCTTTTTACTTGTCGACCTTGGGTTTGTCAGCCTCAGCAGCCAGCAGCTGTCTAAATGAAGAAAGCCTCTGGGAGCGAGAGGTAGAACTGAAGCCCAAGGTTGAGAGGCTTTCACCCAGCCCCTACAGCCTGGTACTTGGAACTCAGACTTCTAGCCTCCAAAACTGTAAGAGAATAAAGTCCTGTTTGTTAAAGCCATCCCATCTGTGGTATATTTTCTGTTAGAGAGGCACTAGAGGTAACCAAAACGCTGACGCATAGTAGGGATTCATAAATTGGTGGAATGAAGTGTCAATAGGGAAGAATTTTGTAAATGCTGGTGCACTCCTATGAGTTTCACTGTCATCATCAGTGTTCCCACAACACTGTCCACAGTGGGTGTCCTGGCTACAGCATAGTGTATGTCAGAGACAGCAAGAGGCCTGGCCTGGGCAAGTGGCATGGGTATAGTCCTCCTCCTCTCCTCCCCTCCCCCAGCTGGGATATGTGAGGACTCAGAGATGTCAGCAGCCACTCGAAAATATTTATATTCTGACCAATGTAATTGAATGAAGGGCTGCAGGATAGAATTCTGAATTTATTTGCGAGGGGTCCCAGCAAGAGTCAGGTCAGGAAGGGTTCCTGGAGAAGGAGGAGGAGGGATTTCAAGAGCAGCTTTAAGTGGCCAACACAAGGGGGCGTGTGGGGAGTGGAATGTCCCAGGTATGTGGAGAAGCTGATGAAAAGACTAGAGGAGGTAGCTGGGGTGAGATGCTGTTGGCCTAAAGACAACGTTGGGACAGACAGGGAGCCTGCGTTTAGAAGGAAGGGCCAAGGCCACAGGTGGTGGGTGAGAGGGATGAAGAGCACAGACTTTGAGAGCAACATGCAGGCCAAACTCTGGAGCCATGCTGTCCAATATGGAAGCCACCAGCCACATGTGGCTACTGAATGCTTAAAAGGAGACTGGTCCAAATTAAGATGTATTGTAAGTTCAATACACAAACTGGATTTTGATGACTTACTAGGAAAAAAATAGATAGATAATAGCTTGTGAATAAGTTTTATGTTGTTTCTTTTGTTTCAACGTGGCAATTGGACAGTTGTTCATTGCTTCTGTGGCTCACACTGAAAGTCTAGTGGACTGTACCACTCTAGGCTTTGGAAACCCTGGAGAACCAACCACCAGGATTCTTCAACAAGTGCATTGCAAGGATAGAAAGAAAGACAGATGGGGGCGGGGTCTGTAGATTAAAGCAAATTTAAGAGAAATATCAACTAAGTCAATGTGTGAAGTAATTTGGATACTAATTCAAGGAAATCAACTGTACAAAAAAAAGAAAATAAGTTTGACGTTTATGAAATGATTGCTAATTGAAGTTCTGCTGAATGTTGATGTTATTGAGGAATTAGAGGCATACCTTCTTTTATTGCACCTCACTTTATTGCGCTTCGCTGATAATGTGTTTTTAACAAGTTGAAGGTTGGTGGCAATCCTGCTTAGGGCAAGTCTACTGGCTCCGTTTTTCCATTAGTATGTGCTCACTTCATGTCTGTGTGTCCATTTTAGTCATTCTCACAATATTTCAACCTTTTTATAATGCTGTTGTGCACTTAATGGGAGCTCTGGTGGTACAGTGCCTAAGGCATGTGACTGCTAACCAGTTCAAACCTACCATCTACTCCTCTACTTCTGTAGAGATACTGTCTCGGAAACCCAAAGAGGGATCGCTATGAGTCGGTTCCAACTAGACGGCAGTGAGTTTGGTCTTGGTTTTGGTTTTGGTGCATTTAATAGACTACATAGAGTGTGCAGATAACATTTCTCTGCCTTGGGAAACCAAAAAATTCATGCGACTCATTTTATTGTGGTATTCACTTTATTCCTGTGGTCTGGAGTTGAACCTGCAATTATCTCCAAAGGGTGCTTCTACTGTTAATTTCCTTTAGGTGTAAAGACCCTGGTGGTGCAATGGTTGAGCACTCACCAGCCAACCAAACGCTCTGTGGTTCGAACCCACCAGAAAAGATGTAGCAGTTAGCTTCCATAGAACTTGATAGCCTTGGCAACCCTATGGGGAAGTTCTACTCTATCTCACAGAGTTGTCATGAGATGCCAGTGACTGTTGGGCAGGGAGTTTCTTTCAGCTGTGATAACGGTGATGCTGTGTGGAAAGAGTCCTTATCATTTAGAGATGCATCCTGAGACATTACAGATTAAATGACATGCAGGATTTGCTTCAAGCAATGCAGGAGGTGGGTGGGTTTGGGTATAGATGTAAAATAAGATAGGCCATGAGTTCATAATTACTGAAGCTGATGGTTAGGCACAGGAAAAACGTATGTACAAACTCCACTGTATGCACAAACTTTGTGTAGATAATCACCAGCTTCAGTAATATATATTTGAATTATATATATATATATTTTTTTTTCAAATATTTCCTAATTAAATATTTTTTTATATTCAAATGAATTAAATATGTAAATATTTTTTAAAAGCCTGGGGCTCTGGCGTAGATGGCCTGGGTTCAAATCCCAGCTCTCCCACTTGCCAGCTATGCCTCCACTTGCTCATCTGTAGAACAGAAAGAGAAGCATTGTTGCTGAGCCAGTTCCAGCTCATGGCAACTGCATGGGACAGAGCACAAGCGTCCCACAGGGTTTTCTTGGCTGTAATCTTTACAGAAGCAGATCACCACGTCTCTCTTCTGCAGTGTCTCCAGGTGAGTCTGAGAGGCTGACCTGTAGATTAGTAGATGAACAAAAACCATTTGCACAACCCAGGGACCTCTATAAAGCAGGGGTGGTAACACTATCCCTGGATCACAAAGTTGTGGTCTCTATGACGCACTCAGAACAGTGCCAGAAACTGCAGATGAATAAAAGTAGTGCAAATAGGTTGCAGGCACTTTACACATTGTCACTGGTCCTCACAATACCTAGTTCAAGGAGGTGATCCCAGTGTTACCCAGAGGCTAAGTCACCTGCCCCAGGTTATTGGCGGTTCAAACCTACTCAGAGGCACCTCAGAAGAAAATCCTGTTGATCTGCTTCCAGAAAGTCACAGCCATTGAGAACCCCACGGAGTACAAGTCTGATCTCAAACATGTGGGGTCGCCAGGAGTCAGTCTAGTGACGACAAGCAGCATGGGTTCATATGTTTATTTGTTTTCCTACTTCTCCAGTCTTAAAAGATTTGAAGCCTGTGCAAAAAAAAAAAAAATTAAGTTGGACCCTCATCTTACACCATGTACAAAAATTAACCCAAAATGGACCAAAGATTTAAAGCTAAAACTATAACACTCTTGAAAGAAAACATGGGGACATGCATGACCTTGGGTGTGCCAGTGGTTCCTTAAATAAGACACCAAACGCACAAGCAACAAAAGAAAAAAATAGATAAAATAGACTTCATCATAATTAAATATTTTTCTGCATCAAAGGACATTGTGAAGGGAGTGAAAAGATAGCCCAAAGAATGGGAGAAAACATTTGCAAATCATTTATCTGAGAACGTGTGCTAATCAGAATATCATATCTATCTTATATTCTGATACCCAGATATATAAAGAAGAAATGTAACATAACATGTAAAGAGTTCTTATGACTCAACAACATAAAGACAACCCCATTTAAAAAAAAGTAAGCAAAAGATTGAAATAAATATTTCTCCAAAGAAGATATCCAAAAGGCCAATAAGCACACGCAAAGATGTTCAACGTCTTAGTCATCAGGGATGAAGGTCAAGGTCATAATGAGATAGCCCTTCACACCCAGCAGGAGGGCTACCATAAAAACTCAGAAAATAAGAAGTGTCTGCGATTAATTGAAGCATTGGAACCTTCATCACTGCTAGTGGGGTTGTAAAATGGTGCAGCCACTGTGGAACACAGGGTGGCAGTTCCTCAAAGAGTTAACCATAGAGTTACCATATGATGCAGCAATTCCACTCCTATGTACATACCCAAAAGAATTAAAAACGAAAACTGAAATACATACATTTATGCCAATGTCCACAGCAGCATTGTTCACAACAGCCAAAAGGTGGAAATGGCCCAAGTCTCTATCAGTGGATGAATGGACAAACAAAATGTGGTCCATACATGCATAGTTACATACATATACCCACCTACATACACATGCAACAGAACAGGATTCAGACGTGAAAGTGAATGAAGTGCTTATCCATGCTGCCACATGAATGAAACTTGGCAACCTTACGCTAAGTGAAACAAAGCACACACACACAAACACACACATTGAATGATTATTTGTTATATAATGTCATTAATATTCATAATGTAGATATTAAATGAAATACCTAGAATAAGGAGATTCCCAGAGACAAGAAATACATCAGGGGTTACAAGAGGCTGGGTGAGGGAGATGAAGGACTTATTGCTTAGTGGGTACAGAGTTGCTGTTTGAAGTAAGGAAGTTTTAGAAATAGACAATGAAGACGGCCGCACAACAGTGTCATTCATGCACTGAATTGTATACTTAAAATGCTTATAATGGGAAAGTTTTATCTTATATATATTTTACCACAATAAAATAATAATAAAATTCTGAAAAACAAAAAAGAAAGAGAAAGATTCCTCTGCAGATTAACTATGATAAAGGAGCTCCCCTCCTGCTCCTTTCCAGAAAAGATTGTCAGAATTCCAGAGCTCTGGAATTCCATAGGCTATTTCCCTGGATTCCAAGTGGCTTGGCCTGCCACAGGGATTGGGCAGAAGGCTGAGGGTCACATGCCTGGGTGAGGATTTGACTTGGGCAGGCCTGTGGGCAGGACTGATGGGGCAAGGCCAGGAGTCCCCACAAGCTGCAGGGAGACAGGCAGGGAGATGTCTCTTCTGCACCTTCTCTGGTGAAAGGGAACTGGCTAGGACTGACTCATTCCACCCACCTCCATGAGAGCCTTTGGATGCCAATGAGTAAGGAGATGAACCCTGAAAACACAAGGTGCCAAGTCTCATTGCCTTTGCTTGCTCTGCCTCCCCAGGATGGCTCATTAACCTCCTTAGGGACACAGCTACGGGAAGGTCTTCATCACATACTGCTTTCTCTCACTCTCCCAGTGAGTGATGGAGGCAGAACTAGAACCCAGGGCTCTGACCCCCAACCATTCTCCTTCCACTCTTTGCTAGAGTCTCAGCCAAGGATGGGACCTTGGTTAGCTGACAGGTCAGGGAAGACTTCTCAGAGGAGGTGGCATTTGAGAAGGTCCATGAAGAGTGGTGGTAGGATGGTGCTTGATGTCCCATTCTTGGTGGGTTGTCCACCACGTCTGTGCTGTCTGCCTCCAGACCCTCACACTGAACATGGCGCCAAACCAAAAAGCCAAACTCACTGCAGTCAAGTCATTTCCAACTCATAGTGACCCACATTGGGTATCCAAGGCTGGAAATCTTCACGGAAGTAGATAGCCCTATCTTCCTTCTGCAGAGAGGCTGGTGAGTTTGAACCGCTGACCTTCTGGTTAGCAGCCAAGTGCCTTATCCACTGCACCATCAAGGCTCCTTGAACATGGCACAGAGCCCAGGAGTAGAACTGTGTTGAATGAACGAGTGAGCGAGTGAATGAGCGGGAAGGCCACTCCCAGAAGAGGAAAGGACAATGGCACAGGTCCCCTCAGAGCCAAGGGCAGGTTGTGGGAAGCCTTCAGACCTAAGTGTTACAGTGAGGCCCTGGGTGGTGCAAACAGTTAAGCGCTCAGTTGCTAACCGACAGGTTGGTGTGAATCCACCTGGAGATGCCACAGAAGAAATCCAATGATGTCCTTCTGAAAGGCAACAGCCATTGAAGCCCTGGGGAGCACAGTTGTTCTCTGACACCCATGAGGTCACCATGAGTCAGAATCAACTGAACGGCAGCTGGCGTGGTGTTTGGGGGATTACAGGGCCCAGGAAGGGACAAAACTCCCTCTGTCCCAAACTCGGTGTCCCCAGAACTAACCCTACATGAATGTTGGGCAAGTCCAAGACTGCTGCATGACACGAAGGAGTCTTCTTCCTGTGCAGCTGATGCGAGGTTCCCATTGATTGCATCTCCCTTCCCCGAGTTTGTAAACCTGGCTGGGTAGGAAGATAGAGAGGTCACACACCCGCTTACACATACTCGAGGAGATGGGCCCACAGCCAGCCCGGCATAGGCTACTGGCCAGCTGCCCTCTGAGAAACTGTAGCACCCCCAGGTCACCAGGATCATTTCCTGTCAATGTAAGTCATCTACATGCTCATGACAGGACAACTTGAAAATACAAGAAAGCAGAAGGAGGACGCCTTGGTCATGGAGACAACTGCTCCTAACGCCCTGACATATGACTGCCACCCCGTTGCAGGGACTTGGGCAAGAGTTTGGGGTTTTAAATATATTTGCAATCAGACCATATTCCTTCACAGCTCTGTCCTCCACGTGGATGGAGGCAGTTGGGCGATTAAAGAGTTTTAAAAAAAAATACCTGATACCATCGAGTTGATTCCAATTCCCAATGAGCCCTTGTAGGTCAGAGTAGGGCTGGGCCCTACAGGGTATTCAAAGGCTGGTTTTTCAGAAGGAGCTCACCAGACCTTTCTTTGGAGGCACCCCTGGCTGGACTCGAGCCTCCAACCTTTCAGGCAGCTGCCGAGCACACTAATCGTTCACATCACCCAGGGACTCTGATAAAAAGAAAGTCTTGTTGTTGTTACATCAAGTCCGTTTTTGACTCACAGCAAGGCCATGGGACAAGTAGCTCTGTCCCGGAGGGTTTCCTAGACTGTAATTTCCACAAGCGCAGATGACCAGGTCTTTCTCCCACAGAACTACTGGGTGACTTCAAACAGCCAAGTGCTTAACCATTGAGCCACCAGGGCTCCTTGATGAGAATAACCCAAATCAATCCAAGTCCATTCCCATCACATAGAGTCAGACTCAGAGTGACCCCTATGGACAGCACAACCCTCTAGGAAACCATCACAGTGTTTCCAAGGCTGTCATCTCCATGGAAGCAGATGGCCATATTTCTCTCCCATACAGTGGCTGGTGGGTTCAAACCACCGACTTTTCAGTTAGCAGCCATGTGCTTAAGCATTGCGCCACCGAGGAAAAGAACATGGGCCTGAAAAGCAGATTTCCAGGACCCACGTTCAAGGCTGACCTGGGGAAGCCACAGGCCCCTTGTAATGGCAGCCCTGGGACGTCTCCAGGCACCTGACCTGTCCACTCATACATTCACACAAACACACAGAAATGTGCATGCACCAACACACATGCACACATACATACATAAACACACAGACATGCACACACACACACACACACACACACGGTGACTACTTCACTGCAGCCCATCTCCCAAGCTCCTCTCAAGCCCCACACTAAAGGTGGCTGTGGAGACTGAGGAACCAGAGCGTCCCAGTGGTGACTCAGGACCCATAGAGCAGAGGTGGGGGAAGACCTTGCCACCCAGCGGGAAGGTGCCCAAAGGAGTTGCTGATTTCCTAATCCTTCCTTGGTCCCTGGAGCCCTGGTGGTGCAGGGCTTAAGCACTCAGCTGCTAACCCAAAGTCAGCAGTTCAAAGCCCAAGCTGTTCCACAGAAAAAGATGTGGCAGTCTGCTTCCATAAAGGTTACAGCCTTGAAAACCCTATGGGACGGTTCCACCCTGTCCTTAAGTCGCTGTGAGTTGGAATCAACTCCACAGCAGTGGGTTTGGTTTTGGTTTCCATCATCCATGAGCCTCCCCAGTCTGGCCAGCAGAGGGTCTCAGCTGCTCTCTGACGGCTGCCTGCACCCAGCTTCTACACTGGGGAATGTAAGTCACAGCGCCCCCTGCTGGTCCAGGACAGCCAGTCCTGCAAGCCCTCTCATCCTCAAATATTCTATGGGTGGAGGGAACACGCTGTGGGGAGTGGAAGCCAGTCCAGTGGGAGAGAAAGGGCTTTCAATTTAGATTCAGGCAGGTTTGGGTTTGAATGCCAGCCCTGCCACTGACTAGTATGTGCTTGAACAAACTCAGGCTACTTCCCGAAGCCTCTGAGTTCTTACCTGGCACGTGGGTGTGACCTCAACCACACAGTGCAGTTCTGAGAATGTCACAGGCTGGCACACCCTGCAAATATGTGTGCTGGGGAGAAAAAGAGAAAGGAGGATCACCCTTCTTGCTGTCAGTCAGTCAGTCAACAAGCCCTTAATGAGCACCTACTATGTGCCAGGCATGCAGCAGAGAAATACCCTAAGAGACGCCCTCCAATAAGCACCGTGGAGGTGGAAGAGGAGGGAGAGAACTCAGCTACTCAAGGGCATGTATCAGTCAGAGCTCAACCGAGAAAAGGTCCAGTAGAAGACAGAGATGAAAAGGTCGGGTAATGTGGAGGCTGGCTAGGCAAGTCCAGAATCCACAGGGCAGGCCGTGAGGAGGGCAGGCCAGAACTCTTGGGGCTGAGCGAAAGCTGCAGGCCACGGGCAGAATTTCTTCTTCTTTAGGGAAGTCTCCAGTCTGTGTTGAAGGTGTTTCAAGTGATTGGATCAGACCCACCCAAATGATTGCAGATCACCCTCCTGACTTAAAGTTAACTGATGGTGAACTTTCATGACATCTACACAACCACCTAATCCCGATGAACAGGGAAATGATCAAAAGTGGAATGAGCCCCAGGGTGTTTGAGGGTGAGGACAGCACCCTCTGCCTTACAGAGAAGGATGCTGCTTCTTGGAGTTCTCCCTCATCTCCACTGCAAAAGTTCCAGAACATTCCAGGCCCATGAGTGGGCCAATGCTGGAGGGCCCACATGCAAATACCAAGGACTGAAGCTGAGTTTCTGCCACAGTTCCCTTTGGGGGCTTCTGGGAGGAGGCCTGCTTCTAGAACCTCATCCACCCCCCAAAGCACAACTTTGGCCTCTTTCTCGAGGACAAGGCAGAAAGCTCCAACTTAGGGCCACGCTTGCTCTCCCTGCTACTGAGGCTGATGGTTCGTTGGGAGTCCCTGGGCGGTACGAGGGGCTGATGTACTCAGCTAATAACAGAAAGGCTGGCGGTTCGAGCCCACCCAGCAATGCCTTGGAAGAAAGACCTGGTGATCTAGTTCCAAAAAAACCAGCCATCAAAAGCCCTACAGCACAAAGCTCACGGGGCTGCCATGAGTCGGAATCTGGAGAGGCCACCCCTCTCTGACATGTTGTTTCTTTAATTGTATTAACCTCTGGGTGCAAATTTATTTTACATTCAACAGTTCGTGTACATTTGATTTCATGCCCCAATTACCATCCCCGACCATAACCACGCCTCCCTGTGCCCTTCTTAACTCTGCGCTCCTGTCTGTCTAGCCTTCCCTCTAGGTGAATGCTGCCCATCTGGTGTCTCATGGCTGATTGCTCTAAAGGGTACATCTCCCTGAGGAGGTGGGTACATCGCCCTGGGGTAGGTGTTCTGCATCTAGGTCTTTCTACTGTTGGGCTGAGAGCCTATCCATGGGATTGGGTCCAAGTCCAGGCCCAAAGGGTAACCTGGGACCATAGTCTTGGGGGTTCCACCAGACTCTATCCAACCAGTAATTCCAGTCATTTTTGTGTTTTTTAACACTATCCAGGATCTCCAGTTTTGATCTCTCTCCAAGTGGTTGGCATTGGTAGCCGGGCATCATCCAGTTCTTCTGGTCTCAGGGTCATGAAGGCTGAGGTCCTCGTGGTCCATCTTATCCTTAGACTAATTATTTCCAGATGCCTTTGATTTTCTTCACTTTTCTTTGATTCAGATGAGAGGAGACTAAGAATTGCATCTGAGATGGCCACTCAAAAGCTTTCAAGACCCAGTCACTACTCACCAAAGAACATTGTGGAACAAGATTTTTATGTACTGTGTTGTGCCAATTGAGCATGATGTCCCCCGAGACTATGGTCCTGAGTTGACAGGCCCAGTGATTCTCTCTTTCAAGGCGTTTGGTTGTATCCGAGAAGTTGCTCCAACTCTGTCTTCTATTACTTCTGTAATGTATGTGACTAATTTTGTAGCACAAGTGCAGATGTAAGATTATCTTCAGCCAAATCGATCCTTGGCCTAGGGTGTATCCTGTTTGCCGACCCTCGCCTGATCTTCTCACTTGTCTATGTATTTGTCTGTAACCTGGTGTTTGGTGTTTTGTGGTAATGCAGTCTTGTGTGTGTGCTAGTATTCGCCTCTGTCGTCCATATCTTAGGTGCACATTTCAGTGTCCTTCCTTTCCCCAATGTCATCATGTTGGTCACAGACTCTTTCCATACCGTCCTTCCCCTCACCCAAATTAACATGTGACCCCCAACTACTCCAAAGTTTTCCTTCCCGTTCCCTTCCATTCCCAGTAACCTACAAAGTGAGTTTCCTTCCCTAAGTAAACCTTTTCTTGACTTTTTGCAATAATGAGCTCATATGATATTTGTTCTTCTGCAATTGACTTATTTCAGTCAGCATAATGTCCTCCAAATTCATCCACATTGTGAGATGATTCATGTATTCTCATTATTCTTCAGTGTTGCATGGTATTCCATTGTGTGAATGTACCATAGTTTGGTTATCCATTCACATGTTGATGGGCATTTATCCAACCTCGGGCATTTACTGTGTCCTCAGGCTTTCCTTGGAGACTGTAAATACATCCATACTCAGTAATCACAGAAGCCAGGTTACAGTTGTTGTTGTTTTGTTGTTGAGTGCCATCGAGTCATCTCTGACTCATAGCAATCTCATGTACAGCAAAACGAAACACTGCCTGGTCCTGTGCCAACCACACAATCCCTGCTATACCTGAGCCCATCATTGCAGCCACTCTGTCAATCCATCTTGTTGAGGGCCTTCCCCTTTTTTGTTGTCCCTCCACTTTGCCAAGCATGCTATCCTTCTCCACGGAATGATCTCTTCTTACAACATGGCCAAAATTAAACAAGATAAAGTCTGGCCATTCTTGCTTCCAAGGAGCATTCTGGCTGCACCTCTTCCAGGACAGATTCATTAGTCCTTTTAATAGTTCATGCTACTTTCAGTATTCTTCACCAACACCACAACTCAAAAGCATCGACTCTTCTTTGGTCTTCCTTTTTTGTTGTTCAGCTCTCACATGCATATGAGGCGATTGAAAATACCATGGCCTGTGTCAAGCACACCTTAGTCTTAAAGGAAATAACTTTGCTCTTCAGCACTTGAAAGAGATCCTTTGCAGCAGATTAGCCCAATGCTATATGACATCTGATATCTTGACTGCTGCTTCCACTGGTGTTGATTGTAAAACCAAGTAATATGAAGTCTTTGACAACTTTAATCTTTTCTCCATTTATCATGTTGCTGCTTATTGGTCCCATTGTGAAGATTTTTGTTTTCTTCATATTGAGGTATAACCCATACTGCAGACAGTAGTCTTTAATTTTCATCAGTGTTTCAAGTCATCTTCACTTTCAGCAAGCAAAGTTGTGTCATCTGCACAATGCAGGTTGTTAATGAGTCATCCTCCAATTCTGATGCCACGTTCTTCTTCATAGAGTCCAGCTTCTCGGATTATTTGCTCAGCATAGAGATTGAATAAGTCTGGTGAAAAGACACAACCCTGATGCACTCCCTTCCTGATTTTAAACCATATAGTGTCCCTTTGTTCAGATTGCAGAGGAAAATATGTATTCTAGGAAGGTGTCCAGGAAAGGGTTGTGAACTTGGATTCAGGGAGCCTTGGTTCCTTCTAGCTTTGGCCTTTACTTTTAACTTGCTGGGTGGTCTCAGGGATTTTACTTAATTATGGAGCAAATAGGGGCCTGGTAGCACAGTGGTTAGGTGTTCAGTTGCTAAACTGAAAGTTGCAGTTTAACCCACCAGCTTCTTCTCAGAAGTAAGATGAGGCAGTCTTCTTCCATAAAGATTACAGCCTTGGAAACCCTCTGACCTCTAGGGCTCCTGTGAGTCAGAATCAACTCAAAGACAGCGGGTTTGGGGTTTTTATTTGGGGTGGTGGTGGTTATGGATCAGTTTTTCAAGAGCTTAGGTTGTTAAAAACCAAAAAGAAGAACAAGGCATGGGTCTTCCCCTCTGAGGAGACTGAATATAACAGGATAGACAGATACACACACACACACACACACACACACACCTCACATGCACAAACACTTCTCTCACAAATACACTTGACACACACATATCCTCTCACTCACCTCTCTCACATAAACTTCACATACACAAACACTTATCATAACATACCTCACACACACGCCTCGTGTATACACACTTCCCACATACACACACACACCTCACACACATACACACCCACACATACCTCACACTCACACCTCTCACACACGCATCATACACGCACACACACACACACACCCTCACACACACAGTTGTCACTGAGAGAGTGGGAACTCCTCCAACTCAAGAGCTCCCCTGGAGCCATGATGTCCCAGTGACACTCCCCATTGTGTCTCCATCCAGCTGGATAATCCATGTCTGAGAACCCACCCTGCCTCTGTGAGCCGCACAGCCGACCAGGAGAAGGAACTCCCCCAGCTCCTACCTCCAGGTGGCTGAAGAGGTGGGTGTGAGAGTCTAGCTCTCGGCTGATGGAGGAAGGAGCGCTTACACCACTGGGCGCCTGAGACAGTGTGGGCACTGTTCACACATCTCACTTGCATTTTCTCATCTACGCCTCACATCAGCCCAAGGAGGAAGGGGCTACTATTTTTGTGCTACTCGCCATTTCACAGTTGAGAAAAATGAGAAAGCTTGAGGTTCCATACCTGCCCAGTGGGTAAGAACTCAAATCCAGAGCCCACAGACCTACCACCAGGCTGTGCTTCCACTGTTTGGAAGGCAAGCTTGCAACTCAATGCTGTAGAACTATGTTCCCACACAGGTCATTCCACACTCAGTTTCTGCCATATCTCTGTAGCCTGTGCAATTATTTATTTCCCACTGACTTGCTTTTTAACTTAGCTTCATATCACTAGCTTAAATGGAAAATGAGCATCATTTGTCATTAAAAAAGACAGCTGCAAAACACAAATGTAGGGAACACTGTTAGACAGGTAGAGACAAGTGTTGATTTGGGTGAAGAGAAGGGCAATGTACCAAATGTGAGTGATCAACATGGTGGCATTGAGGA
>NW_006921958.1:106973-114262 GCF_000298275.1 Orycteropus afer afer
AAAATGAATTTGCTCTGTAAACTTTCACCCAAATTGCAATAAAAATAAATAAAAAATTACACAGTATGTCTGAGAGATGTAACAGGGACAATAGGAAGAAGAAAAAAAAGCATACATGCAATGGAATATAACTGTTAGACCAGCTACTGTCGACTCTGACTCATGGCAGCCCCATAATGCGTCAGAGCAGAACTGTACTCCGTGGAGTTCTGATGGCTATGACCTTTCAGAAGCACGTTGCCAGCCTTTCTTCTGAGGCATGTCTGGGTGGGTTCAAATCTCCAAACTTTCAGTTAGCCAAGTGCATAACGGTTTGTGCCATCCTGGGGCTCCTAATGGAATATAAATAATGTTATGAAAGTCTGGCTGGATTCCAAGGGCCAGCCGAGGCTCTGAGCCTGTTTCTGCTTGGAGGGAAGAGCGGCAAATTCGAGAGAAGTGTTAAAGGCACACCTGCACTAGGCTGAGATTTCCTCCTTGACCTACCCACTCAGGAGCAAGTGACTAAATGACCCAGGGGTATTGACTGCTCAGTCCACATCCCTCACTTTGGGAAATACTCGCCGGCTCTCACACGCACCCACAACATGTTAGACATGAGGTGGGTACAAGTGCAGGTGAGTCCGAGGCTGGGGGCTCCTCCGCACAAGGCAAAACCTGGCCCTGGAGAAAGTAGCACTGTGTGCTGTGAAGGCCACAGTCCCAAAGGCCCCTCAGACTTGGGTTCTTGGGAACCAAAGCAGGCCTTCTCTGAGACGAAAGTGGAATTCACTTCTGACGGCCCTGAGGTCCAGTGTTTATGCGTAAATGAAGAGAAGTATGTTTCAAGTAAATCTGCTTGGACAGAATTCTGAGGAGTTAAGGCAGAAGTGAATCAGAATGTTGGACGTTCCCACTACAGCATCAGGTTGAAAAATGAGGGGGAAAGCCCAGCTGCTCAATCATCCCTCATGAAGATCGGGCTCTGCACGCAGTTTGGGGGCCAACTGGCCACCCGCAGTCTGTAGGTGAGGAAAACGAGGTTCAGAGAGGTATAGAGGCTTGCCCAAGGTCATCCAGAGAGTGACTGGAAGCCCACTCCTGACCACCACCACTCTGGGCCCATGTGTCTGCTGCCCCTCTCCTCCTCCCCTCGTGTCTTCTGACACCTGACTTTTATAATCCCAGGACATGTTGGCCAGAGTCCCAGAAGCAGTGGAGAGCTCATTCAAGCTAGTAGTACTAGGAGGATTTTAACACAGGCTGTTTGCAGAGGGGTAAATTACAAGGCCATGAATCAGAGCCCACTTAGCAGCAATGGGAGGCCTGCAGGTGGTCCAATGGTAGAATTCTCGCCTTCCCCGCAGGAGACCCAGGTTCGATTGCCCGCCAGTGCGCTAAGGTACAGCCACCACCTGTCTGCCAGTGGGGGCTCGTGTGTTGGGAGGCTGGTGAACAGGCTTCATTCAGTAGAGCTTCCAGACTCATATGGAAGAGAAAGAAAGGCTTAATGGTCGACCTCCGAATATTAGCCTGTGGAAAACCCTGTGGATCACAGCAGTCCGATCCCACTGTGTGGGGGGTCAGCTCCTGGAGCACAGGACAGGGAGACGGGAGAGTGGCCTGCAGTCAGTCACCGCCCCACAGCAGCTGTGCAGCACAGGGTCCGCCCAAGCCTGTCTCTAAAGCTGTGGCTGGAACACCGAGTCTGCTTCAACTCCCCAACGCTGCCGTGTCCCCTCACCTCTGCTCCCTGGACATCTGGAGACCAAAGCCATCCCCAGAAAGCTGGGCAAGAGAAGCCCTCACTCATGTTTTGAAAATGAGAGCTATGTTTACAGACATTAGCAGGCAATTAGGATCAGGCTGGGCTGATTCGGCCAGATCCAGGGACACCCAACCAGGCAGACCAACCAGGTGGAGCCACAGCAGAGGTCAGGGAGGAAACGCAGAGCCAGGGGCCCTGACTCACCTGCACCTGTGGAAATGGGAGGCCCTGCACATAGGCTGAGAGTGAGCTCCCCCGAGCAACTTGACTTCTCTCCCGTCCCCCACCCCCAGCACACGGTACCCGTTGCCATCAAGTCAGTTCCGACTCATAGTGACCGTGTAGGAGAGAGTAGAAGGGCCCTGTAAATACCTCTAGTTTTCATTATTACTGCCTTTTCCTATCAGTGTCCTTATAAACCCAATCTTTATTTGTCAACATCAGTGTTATAGCAATGAAGTCAGAGGCATAACAGCTGCTGGGCACACACCACCCAATTGTCATATGTCATTAGAGGTGAACATTGCGCAACTGTCTATTCCTTATGACTCCCAACACCATCACCAACACAGACTTCTCTGTGGACCAGGCCGTAGCTGCTATACAGCAGTGTTTTGATCTGTAAATCACAACATTGAATGCCTGCACATGAATATCTGAGAAGGATGACATCAGCAAATTCCATGCTGTGACACTGTGTGTAGGATCTATTACTAATGATAAAACGTACAAAACACCAGATCTTCGTAACTGTGGTTTGTTATAACTCGAGTATGTTGTAAGTCAGGGACTGCCTGTACTCATCTGTACGTTCTCCCTCATTAGGCTCAAAGCCCCTCAAGACCCTGCACCTAATCTTCCTCATCACACCAGGACCAAGCCTGTCCTCCAGCCCTGACCCCACCCTGAGCTCCAGACCAACGCTGGACCCATTGGCCACCCCACACCCTCGCTCGGAAGTACCAAAAGTACCTCAAACGTAACAGGTTCAAGTCTAAACTCATGATCTTTCCCTCCAAACCAGCCTTCCCTCTTCTCCCCTTCTCAGTGGGTGGCAGCTCCAAGGGGTCATTCTTCATACCTCCTCACCATCATGGCCACCCCTCCATGTCCAATCTTTCCCCGGACATGTCCGTTTTGCACTGTATCCACCCCAGATATCCATCCATCCTCTCAGTCTCCACCATCCTGCATCTAGACTAATGGGCAGTGCCTGCTAGCTACCCTCCCAGCTTCCACTCTGCCCCCTACCCTCCAACACAATACATCTACCCCGGTGGCCACCAGGGCCCAGCACACACCCACAGCAAGCTTCTTCCTGCCTCAGGCCCTTGGCACCTGCTTTTTCTGCTGCCCACCATCCCCCTCTGCAGCCCACCCTTCACCCAGTTCACTCCCACTTCAGTCTCCTCATAAATATACTCCCCCACGCTGCTTGGGATTCCATGAACATCATGAGATTTTCCTTTCATTTCCTAACACTTATACTAGTTTGCCATTCCCTAGTGACAATTGGAAGGAGCTCTGGTAGCATAGTGGCTAAAGCACTTGACTGCTAACCAGAAGGCTGGCAGTTCAAACCACCAGCCACTCCTCGAAAGGAAGGTTGGGCAATCCTACTTCCGTAGTGATACTGCCTCGGAAACCCAAGGAGGGGTCGCTATGAGTCGGGGCCGACTCGACGGCACATAACAACAACAGTGACTATTGGAATGGTGTCTGGCTTTTCCGTAAGATTGCATGCTCCTGGAGGACAGGCACTGGGTCTGTTCTCACAATTGTACCCTGAGCATCCAGTACTTAGTAGGGACTTAGAAACTACTTGTTAAGGGAATGACAGAGGCCCCAGGTGACACAAAAGGTTAAGGACTCAACTGTTAGCCAAAAGGTTGGTGGTTCAAACCCACCAAGAGGCATATCAGAAGATAGGTTTGGCAACCTGCTTCCAAAAGGTCATGCCCTTGGAAATCGTGTGGAGCAGTTCTACTCTGCACACAGGGGGTTGCCGTGAGTCAGAATCAACTCAGTGGTAACTAACAACAACAAGGGGATGACTGAAGGAGACAGCAGCTCAGTGGGTCCATTTCCCTCCCAGAGCAGAGAATCCATGTGCTCTGTGCTCCCGGCTACCATCTAACCACCTTTTCTCCTCCAGTCAACCTAGGGGGGCCGACTCCCACTCCATTCTGACTACCAATGTTCTCTGCCTGGAAAAGACCCATGTTTTTGCTCTTTCATGAATTGGAGCCCACCACGGCTACCTTCAGGTGAGTCGGAGGGATCCCTCGGTTTACTATTGATGGGGGACACAGGAAACCCAGAGAAGAGCCAAGACAGCATGATTTGACGTTGAGGGACCTGGATCCTCAACTCCTAGGCAACACTGAAGGAGCAGGTCACGTTCAACCCAAAGACAAAACTCTCAAGGTCCCTGGAGGCCAATGTTCAAATCCCCTGTTGGGAGAGAGGGAGTGGATTGTTCTATGGGTCAGGAGTGAGAGAGGGTAGGAAGCATTCCTGGTCATCATATGTGAGCTACCCTGGATGAACTTGGAAATGAAGGTAAGAGTTCATCCCTCAAGCCCACACTCAGCAGATCAGACAGAGATGTACAAGGTCACCTTGAGAGATGTCTCAGACACCTGGCTGACTTCTGATGGACAGCAAGTTCATCATGGAGAGAATTGAGGGGCATTGTTCGAAGTGGAGGTAGAGGAATGGGAGGGCTGACCCTGAGGGGCACCATTGTTGGCAAGATATGGATGAGAGGGGCTCAGCCCAGCTTCTTGGCCTGTGGCGTATGTGGCCTCCTCTGGAGCTGACCAGATGGCCATCCCAGCAGGGGCCATGGAATGCTATGATTTCTAATTCTTCCTTCACCAGGCTCCTCCAGACTATCCCAGGGCTCCACAGATAGACCAGGACACTGTGCAGCTGGGAAATTAGCGAATCTATCTGCTAGCTTTGTTCTCCAATGAGTTAGATCGTGACAAGCAGCTCCCCAGGCCTGAGACACTGAGCAAATGGGTTGCTATAGCTGCAACAAAGAGAGCCTGAGACCAGACCAGGAGTCCCAGGGGAGCTTCCACCTGTGGAGGGAGCCCTGAGGAGGAACCTGCCCAGCCTGGCTTTCTTGGGCATCCCTGATCACATCCATTTGCCCCTTCCCTGGTCTCCAGGTCCATCCCCAACATCAATGCAATCTCCCTAGGGAAGGGGGAAAGAGGCATGGAAGGTGGGGAAGGTGTACCTCAGGCTGCAACAGAACAAAGTGAATAGAAGAGCCTCTAAATACATAATCCACTGGATCATGAACCTTAATGGCTTCCAGCCACCCACAGAATTAAGTGCCAGTTTCTCTCCCTGGTATGCAAGCTCTCCATGCTCTGCCACAGCCTCATTCCTCACACATATCCTACCCCAAAACCAAATCCATTGCAGTCTAGTTGATTCCTACTCTATCATAAGACAGTAGAACTGCCCTATAGAGTTTCCAAGGCTCTAAATCTTTACAGAAGCAGACTGCCGCATCTTTCTCTGACAGAGTGGCTGGTGGGTTCAAACTGCCAACCTTTTGGTTTGCAACCAAAGACTTTAACCACTGCACCACCAGGGCTCCCATATACCTTACAGTCAGCCTAAAGGAAAAGACACTCCTCCTTGACTTCGCCTGGTGCCTCATACCCCTCTGCCATTCCCTAAAGCTGGAGCGCCCTCCCCATGCCATCTCGTCCATCCAATTTTTCTTCTTCCTCCCAAATGAAACACCTATCCTCTCTCCACATCCCTCCCCATGGTATGCTTTCCCACGTTTTCTTTCCTGTTCATGACCCAGAACAATTGACTTCATCTCTAGGGTGCTTGTCATTTCCTTCCCGGGGTATAAACATCATGCATTAGGGATGGAAGAGTCCTGGGTATGGATGACAATTGTGTATCTTGGAGATCCAATTGCCCTTGAGTCAGTTCCAACTCATGGTGACCCCATGTGTGTTGCAGTAGAACTGTGTTCCATAGGGTTTTCCATGGCTGAGTTTTCAGGAGCGGATGGTAAGGCCTTTCTGCCAAGGCACCCCTGAGTGGGCTCAAACCTCCAACCTTTCAGTTAGCAGCTGAGCATGTTGGCTGTCTGCACCACCCAGCAACTTCACACCAACTCGGATAGCGGGCAGAGTCCCTAGGTCATGCATACTTCTTGTATTTCTCAAAGACCTCAGGGACAAAGCCTTTCTTCCTTAGCACTCAGTGAAGACTGACCTTATTCCCTTATTCAGCTCCATCTCTTTCCACTCTTCATCTCCCTCAACAAACATTTACAATCTGTCCTTCTGAAACATGCCCTCAGACAGGGTGTGGCAAATGGACCATGACCCAGGGACCAGTCTAGAATCTCTCTGTCTGGCATGATATCATTTTTTTAAATATAAATTACTCATCTGGGGCCAGGCTTTGTGGCTAACAGACAACAAGCTCTTCAACCTCCACTCAAGCTGTTCCCTCTGCCTGACCTTCCCTTTCTCCTTCCTGGTCTCTGCTGAACTCCTCACCCTCCCTCAAGGCCCAACTCCGGAGCCATCTCCTCCCTGCCTGTATCTCATGCCCCTTGCTCATCATTCACAATGCCAGACCACAGTTTCAGTTGAGGGTTTCCTGAAGGGCATCCCTGCATCCCTACTCCCAGTGCAGGACTCAGCACAGAGAAGTTGCTCAAGAGACAGTAAAAGGACAGATACACTGATTAAGTCCATCACAAGATCCTGGTGTGGCTCCAGGAAGCTGGCAGGAGGCAGAGGGTTTTTCCTGGGAAACTACAAAGGCCATCACCAGAGTCTGTCCCGTACTTTGTCACCCAAAAATAGCTCTCCTAGGAAGAGGTCCTCTACCTACCCTCACTCACCCCACTGGGCACTGGGCATTGGACCCAGCTAGTCCCGCCCTCTGGTTGTGTTTTAGGCTCTTCAATGTGTCTTCACATCCACTCTTTGATCTGAACCTTATGACAACTTTGCAAGGTAAGTCAGGAAGAGATCATGCCATACTCCAAAGAGAACAAAGTAGAAGTTCAGAGAAGTCATCCAGTTAGCCCCAAACCACACAGCTGGGATTGGCACACATGTCTGTCCAACTTCTCTTCTTTCCACTATGCCCCATGCCTCTTTGCTGGAGGTAGAGACTACTTAGCCTTAACAGCAACTCTTCTAGAAAGTAAGGTATCCCATCTCCTGCCCAAGAGGGAAAGAGGAGCCACTGGATTCATGAAGAGGTCACGGGTACAGGAGCAAGAATTTGCAAAAGTGACGTTGGAGTTTGATATTGCTTATTTTATTAGGTTAACAAAAATAGATCATTATGAAGCTAGCATCTCGTGTTTATTGAACCAACTGCACTCTGGGGGCTTCTTGTACACTGTTTCAAGGTTCCACCACAACCCTGGGAAGTAGTTTTTGTCATTCTCATTTTACAAGGTAGGTCGTTGAGGTTCAAAGAGGTTATGTAACTTTTCCAAGGTCACACAGCTAATGAATGGACCAAAAAAAAAAAA
>NW_006921958.1:114512-115312 GCF_000298275.1 Orycteropus afer afer
GTGGCATATAACAACAACACAACAATCTCTACAGAAGTAGATTGCCCAGTCTTCCTTCCAACGAGTGGCTAGTGAGTTTGAACCGCCAGCCTTCTAGTTAGCAGTCAAATGCCTTAGGGCCCAGGATTTGAACACCAGAGGACTGCCTGGCTCCAAAGCCCCCATTCTCCCTCTCCACCATGTACCCTCTGATCATCACCAATGCTTCCCTGATGGAGGGCTTGGAAGTGTGATGCTGCCCTTTGCCAGAACAGGCATGGCTTCCAAGGAGACAGGGTGTGGCAAAGGGGCCATGACCCAGGGACCAGGCTGGAATCTCTCTGTCTGGAATGATATCTTTTTTTTTTTTTTTTAATATAAATTACTCATCTGGGGCCAGGCTTTGCAGCTAACAGACAACCAGCTCCTTAGGGAGGGGCCCTGTGATAAGGAAGGAATGTCCACTCTATCTTCCTGTCCCAGAAGCTGCAGGGAGATCTAGAGTCCAAGCCTCATGATTGTTAGCACTGTTGGTGGACTCTGGCCAAGGAAACAGCCCAGTGGAACCATGAGGCAAAGAACCTGAGTTCTCAACTTAGCCCAAGGAGCAGAGGGGTTCTTTAAGACCCCAGGGAGGCAGGTATGCTGGGACATGTGACTCTGAACACGGGGCCCCAGAAAAGGGCCTGAGTTCCACTCCTGACTTCACCTTCTGGAATTTTGTGGAAGAGATTTTTTAAAAAAAGGAAGCAAACCCATTGCCACTGAGTCGATTCCGACTCACGGCAAGCCCATGTGTTAGAGAGCAGAACTGCTCCGCC
>NW_006921958.1:135432-135976 GCF_000298275.1 Orycteropus afer afer
ATATTGATATTGTTCAATAATTTCCACATTGTGTGGGATCACCTTTCTTTGGAATAGATACAGATATGTATCTTTTCCAGTCAGTTGGCCAGGTAATTGTCTTCCAAATATCTTGGCATAACCGAGTGAGTGCCTCTAGTGCAGCATCCGTTTGTTGAAACATCTCAATAGGTATCCCATCAATTCCTGGAACCTTGTTTTTCGCCACTTCCCTCAGTGCAGCTTCGACCTTCCTTCAATACCATTGGTTCTTGTTCATATGCCACCTCCTGAAATGGATGAACATCAACCAATTCTTTTTGGTACAACGACTCTATATATTCCACCTTCTCTTGATGTTTTCCTGCATCATTCAATATATTGCCCATAGAATCTTTCAGTATTGCAACTAGAGGCTTAAATTTCCTCTTCAGCTCTTTCAGCTTGAGAAATGCTGAGCATGTTCTTCCATTTTGGCTTTCCAACTCCAAGTCTTTGCACATTTAATCATAATTGACTTTGTCTGCTGGAGTTGCTCTCTGAAATCTTCTGTTTAGCTCTTTTA
>NW_006921958.1:136076-136845 GCF_000298275.1 Orycteropus afer afer
CTTCAACTTCAACTTGCAAATGAGTAGTTGATTGTCAGTTCCACAATCAGTTCCTGGCCTTGTTTTGGCTGAAGATACTGAGTTTTCCATCATCTCTTGCCACAGATGTAGTCAGTCTGATTCCTGTGCACTCAGTTTGTGGAAGTCCACCATTTGTGTTGTTGAAAAAAGGCGTTTGCAATGAATAAGTCTTGCAAAATTATATCATGCTATCTCCAGCGTTATTTCTCCACTAAGGCCAAATTTTCCAACTACCAGTGAATCTTCTTTGTTTCCAATTTTGCATTCCAGTCACCAGTGATAAGCAGTACATCTTGATTACATGCTTGGTCAATTTCAGACTGCAAAAATCTTCAATTTCCTCATCCTTGGCTTTGGTGGTTGGTGTGTAAATTTGAATAATAGTAGTATTAACTAGCTTTCCTTGTAGGCGCATGGATATTATTCTATCACTGACAGCATTGTACTTCAGTATAGATCTTGAAACTTTCTTTGTGATGATGAATGCCACACCATTCCTCTTCAATATGTCATTCCCAGCATAGCAGATCATATGGTTATCTGATTCAAAATGGCCAAAAACGGCCCATTTCAGCTCACTAATGCCTAGGATATCAATCTTTATGTGTTCCACTTCATTTTTGACAACTTCCAGTTTTCCTAGATTCATACTTCATTGTTGGGCACCAAGAAAAAGACCCCCAAAAGAACATGATTGCAAGGCACATGTTCTAATTACAGTGAAGAGATGACAAGGCCTCTCTTGTGA
>NW_006921958.1:136945-142283 GCF_000298275.1 Orycteropus afer afer
GCCATCTTGCCCCGCCTCCTCTCCACCATGTTTTCTTGACTGTAACTATTATGAAGTGGACTGCCAGGTCTTTCTTCCTCAGAGCCACTGGATGGCTTGGCACTGCCAACCTTTTAGCTTGAACAAATATGCCTCCTTACCCCCCTTCTCCTTCTGCACCAGTGGCTCCTCTTTTGTCTTGTGACCTTGAGGTATAACAGCCTCTTTTCAATTTTCTTTCAGCACTGAGATGCTCAACATCACCTCGGGAGGCCTCACGCCTACTCTGAACGTGTCCCTTCCCCAGGACAAAGACTGCCCCTCCACAGACTTGTGGAACTGGCTCAACACCATCCAAGCCCCCTTCCTCTGGGTCCTCTTCATGTTTGCGGCACTCGAGAACATCTTTGTCCTTAGCGTCTTCTGCCTGCACAAGAGCAACTGCACCGTGGCGGAGATCTACCTGGGCAACTTGGCCGTGGCAGACCTCATCCTGGCCTGTGGGCTGCCCTTCTGGGCCATCACTGTAGCCAACAACTTCGACTGGCTCTTTGGGGAGGTCCTTTGCCGCATGGTGAGCACCGTGAGTTATATGAATTTGTACAGTAGCATCTGTTTCCTAATGCTGGTGAGCATTGACCGTTACCTGGCCCTGGTGAAAACCATGTCCATGGGCCGCATGCGTGGGGTACACTGGGCTAAACTCTACAGCCTGGTGATCTGGGGGTGCACCCTGCTACTAAGCTCGCCCATGCTGGCATTCCGGACCATGAAGGAGTATAGTGATGAGGGCCACAACGTCACCGCCTGCATCATCATCTACCCGTCCACCACCTGGGAGATCTTCACCAACGTCCTCCTGAACTTCGTGGGCTTCCTGCTGCCGCTGATCATCATCACCTTCTGCACAGTACGGATCATGCAGGTGCTACGCAACAGCGAGATGCAGAAGTTCAAGGAGATCCAGACAGAGAGGAAGGCCACGGTGCTGGTCCTGGCTGTTCTGCTGCTGTTTGTCATCTGCTGGCTGCCCTTCCAGATAAGCACCTTCCTGGACACACTGCTCCGCCTCGGCGTCCTCTCCAGCTGCTGGGATGAGCACTTCGTTGACGTCTTCACACAGATTGGCTCCTACGTGGCCTACAGCAACAGCTGCCTCAATCCACTGCTGTATGTGATCGTGGGCAAGCGCTTCCGAAAGAAGTCATGGGAGGTGTACAGGGGATTATGCCAGAAATGGGGCTGTGGGCCAGAGCCCACCCAGACAGAGAACTCCATGGGCACCTTGAGGACCTCCATCTCGGTGGAACGCCGAGTTACAAATTGCCAGAGTGGGTGGGGAGGAACCAGTGAGTGATGCCTCCCCGACTGCTGCTAATTTCTCTGAGGATTGGTGGACAGTTGCTCTTTAGCGTGGGCCCATGGAAGATCAGAAGGCATTTCCAATGTGTGAGCTTGGGCAAGGAGTCGGTGTCTCCATCAAAACACAGGAGAGTGATCCTTGCCACACCCTAGCTGCTGTGAGCACGGCTGTGAGGAGGGGGTGACCTCATGGCCAGCCTAGGGTTCTACAAACGCTACAGTATTATTGTCCTCATCAGCTGCCACCTGGAGTGCCTTCCATGAGTGGAGGGAGGGGAGAGGTCAGGGAGAGGAGTGACTGAGCTTCCCTTCATGGGTATCCCACCCGCCCAAACATGACAGCTCATGTCTCTAGGACAACTGCCCCCAGGCCTGGCACAATGGCTGAACATACACTCAGGGCCTGGCTGGCTATTTTGGAAGGATTCTTTAATTCACTCAAGTAGGATTTTGGAGGTTGACTTCTCAGACTAATGAAGCCTCAGTCTTAGGGTTGCCTTCTGAATAAATCTGAGGAATCCCTGGAAGGAACATGAGAGACCAGGATTCTGTAGCTCACCTCTCCAACGGATGTACAAGGTGGTTTGTGGGAAAGAAAAACCCAATAAATACTTATGGAGCACTTGCTGTATACTCAGCATTGAGCACTGTGAACAAGAAAAAAAAGAAGAAGAAGAAGAAGACCCAGCCTCCACCTTCAAACCAAAAATGAAAAACCAGACGCATTGCCATCAAGTTGATTATAACTCATAGTGACCCTGTTGGACAGGTAGAATTGTCCATAGGGTTTCCAAGGCTGTGATCTGTATGGAAGCAGACTGTCATATCTTTCTCCCAGCCAAGTGGCTGGTGGGTTTCAACCACCAACCTTCTGGTTAGTAGCCAAGTGCTTAACCCATTCACCACCAGGTCTTCTCCTCCTCCATCTTCAAGGAATTCAAAAGCTTACCTGAGGATGCCAGACCCTTGCAGTTACCAGGCTGCTTCAGGCAAAAGCACCCCAGCACTTCAGATGGTGCAGACAGCAGGGGCTCCCAGCTCAGCCCAAACCAGTTGCACTATTAAGCCAATCAATTGCCTTGTCCCGCCTCAGTTTCCACCTCTGTAAAATGAAGTTGTTGTGAGGGCCAAAGGTCACAGGCATCAAAGTGCTTTGAAAAGCAAAAGGTGCTATGTACAGTTAAGGCATTATTATTACACACACGGAACAGAAATGAACTTATTCAGGAAAAAGCCACTGTGGGCTTAAAACTAGCTTCACAGAGGAGAGCCAGTGTTGGTGGCTAATGTTCATGTAAGGCACCCACTAGACTCTGACACATGGCAGGTGACCAGTAAATGTTAGCTCCGTTCTGGGAGGAAGTGGGAGGGGAGCTGTTGCATTGGGGTAAATTGTAGTCAATGTCTTGAGACAGTGTGTGTGTGAACTGCTATATGGAAAGTGAATTTGCTCTGTTAACTTTCACCCAAATCACAATAAAAAATAAAAATAAAAATGTTAGCTCCCTCCTACCTTTCCACCCTCCACATCTTCCTCTACACATACACGCGCACACATCCACACACACAGGAATTTGGGGGGACAGCCACCTCTTCAATGTTAGATTTGTGATGAAGCAGTGAGAAAAAAGAATTAGATGGGTCTTGCCTAGGGATCCCACAGGCGTGCCCCTGCAATTGGTAGCCGTGTATGAGAGGTTCAATCAATGGTTTATATCAAAAGTGGCCCTGTGTGGCCTAGAGAACTTAAGCAGGAAGTAGTGGGGGCCACTCAAGGGCAGCGGATCAGTGATTGGATATGATGGTCATCTACCTCCAAGTAGTCAACCCACAAGTCCTACCTTTGCAAAGCACTCACTGAGGATGCTAGGGTCCATGGCTAATTGAAGATGGCCAGAAAGCTGGTCAGTTTCCCACAGAATCATATGCAGGGGAGCCTTGGCTCCACTCCCACCCCTGGGCCAATGGGCAAGGCCTGAAGTGGTGGGGGGACCCAATGAATGAATCTCAGGTATCAGGCCAGAGGAAGCTGGTCCAGCATCCTTGGCCAGAGCCAGGAGATAGCTCCCAAGTCCCAAACCCTCCTCAAAGAATTCTTTTCTTCTTTTTCTACACACCTTAATAAGCAGCCTCTTGTGGGCAGCCCCGTGCCAAGCCCCAGCTGGGAAACTGAGTAGCACAGTATTTGGGAACAACCAAGGGGGTGATGCAGACAGCATGCCAGGCCTCACTCCCTCCAAAAGAGCATCTACAAGCTTGCTGGCTGGCTAGAGAGGCGGGAACCTGGAGGATAGGGAGGGTTTGGGTGGCAAAGAACCCACAAACCCTGGGCAACTCAGCTCGGAATGTGAAGACAAAACAGGTCAAAAGATGCCCTCTCACCTCATCCTTTTATCACCACCCACACCCTTCTTCCCTGATGAATAAACCTGCACATTTGCAACTGGAGAAAGAAAACGGGTGAAAGAAGAGGTAAGAATCATTTAACATTAGAAGGAAGCAAACTACGAACAATGTCATTGTTAGGTGCCACACAGTAGGCCCCCAACTCACAGCAACTACCTGCACAGTGGAAACACCTCCTGGTCCTGTGCCATCTTCATAATTGGCTGCAGATAGGATCTTTGTGATCCACAGGGTTTTCCTCGGCTGACCTTCAGAAGTAGATCACCAGGCCTTTCTGTCTTAGTCTGGAAGATAAAATTACCAGAAACCTGTTCACCATCAGGGCAACAAACAAGCCACCACAGAAAGGTGATGATGGCTGTGCATGAGGTGCATTGGCTGGTATTGAACCCTGGTCTCCCACATAGTAGACAAGGATACTACCACTGAGCCACCACTGGACCACTAATCATGCACATACTGTGAATAAAACCGAAGGGGTCATGCTTATGATGCACAGTGTTCATCAGCATGTGTGTGATGGCCTGAAGGTCTTTCATGAGCATGCCATACCACAGCCCCAGCCTCCTAATCATCATTTAGGATCCACTCATGGTCTTGCGAGCACCTAGTCTGTGTGATGGAGATGTGTGTGTGACAGGAGATGACCGATGCATTGTGTTGATCCTCTGTGTCATGATTTGACTTGTGATCTCTGAAAATATGTGTCAACTTGGCTGGGCCATGATTCTCAGTGTCTGGCAGTTATGTAATGATGTAATCATCTCCCACGACGAGATATGATGGGATCAGCCAATCGGTTGTGATAGGATTAGGGTGGGGTGAGCACCCTTATTCGGGTCACAGGCCAGATCGGATATAAGGGAAGGTTTCCTGGAGTGCAACCTGCATCACCTTTTTTCTTGCAAAAGATGAAAACAGAAAGAAGTGAGCAGAGAAGAAGGAACTCACATAATCAAGAAAGAAAAGCCGGGAATGGAGTACGTCCTTTGGACCTGGGTTCCCTATGCTGAGAAACTCCTAGACCCAGGGGAAGGTAATGACAAGGGCATTCCCCCAAAGCCAAAAGAGAAAGAAAGCCTTCCCCCAAGAGCAGGCACCCTAGATTTGACCTTCCAGCCACCTAAACTGTGAAAAGATAAATTTCTTTTTGTTAAAGCCACCTACTTGTGGTATTCCTACGATAACAGCACTACATAACCAAGACATTGTGATAACAACATTCTCTGTCTTGTAAAAGACCCAACGAGCTATTGTAAAGAGGAAGCAGTTCACATATGAGGGAGAAAATGGATGAAGCATGTAAACATGTGTCTTCTCTGTACAGCATAATGAATGGAAAAAGTTCTTTGCACAGGCGTGTTCCTATAAGTAAATATCTATATCTATATAGATAGATAGATAGATATGTGTTGTTATTTGCCATCGAGTCGCCCCCGACTCATAGCGACCCCTCCTTGGGTTTCTGAGGCAGTATCACTACAGAAGTAGGATTGCTCAACCTTCCTTCCGAGGAGTGGCTGGTGGGTTTGAACCGCCAGCCTTCTGGTTAGCAGTCAAGTGCCTTAGGCACTATGCTACCAGAGCTCCT
>NW_006921958.1:147028-153419 GCF_000298275.1 Orycteropus afer afer
GTGGTTGAATGTTGCTTTAAGAGATGGCAAGGTCTCTCTCACTGTTAAATACTTCATTGGCAAAACATCAAAGTATTAAACTGAGATGTTATTCTCCATGTATTTTATCTTATTGGGATGTTTCATCTTTGGGTCACTGTATTCTAGTAAACATTTATCGTTTTATACTCTTTATTCCTGAGAAGACTTCTGTGATTGTTTTAATGACAACCTGTTGTCCTTGAGCATGTAGAGGAGTAAAACTTTAGCTCTGTAGAGAATAAGCTGATTGTATGGATTCCAAGACTAATGACATAATCATGTACAAACATATAAATAAAGTAGAACAAAGGCACCAGGGGTCGCTCTTGCAGAACATGCAGGGTGTCCGCCTGGCCCCCGCTCCTTAATAAATAATAATAAAGAAAACCATTAATCCTTTCATGTCACTTCATTTCGTGACCCATGTTGTTTTGCCAGACGTGGCACTTCATACATTCCATGTTCTGATTATCAATGGATGTTTGCAGCTGTTTCTTCTCACATTGAGTTGTGCCACTTCAGCAAATGGAGGCCTCAAAAACTCTCCTTTATCTATATCATTATGGTAGGCTCTACTCTGATGAGGCAGCTCTTTCCCAGTCATATTTTGAGTGCCTTCTGACCTGAGGGGCTCATCTTCCAGCACTATATCCAACAATGTTTCAGGGGTATTCATAAAAATTTCCAGTAATATATCAGACAATATTTCACTACTATTCATAAGGTTTTCACTGGCCAATTCTTTGAGAAGTGGATGGCCTCTTCCTTCTTCCAAGTCTATCTCAGTCTGCAAGCTCCACCAAAACTGGTCCACCATGGGCACCCCTGCTGGCACAGCCTCCAGCCTCACAGCAACATGCAAGCCATAGTACTACAAACCAACAGACAAGTTCGTCTCCCTTAGCTGTTCCAACCACTCCACTCACTTCCTGGGCTACCCCCTATCTGTTCCTTGCCTGGCAAACCCAAATAGGCAGGTCAGGTGACAGCTGCTGTCTCAAGTCCAGGGGTGAGATGATGAGGAACCAAACGCAGGACCAGAACAAGAGGACAAACCTTCCCAGAACATTCACTATATACCCTCAAGGAAACTAAACATGGTGACTTGAGTCACACCCTCCAGCAAGGTGGGATTCAAGATACATCCCACCCCAAACAGGCATATAGACTAGGATTTACAATACATCACAAAATGGAGGACTATGACTAGAACATATTAAGTAACTCACTGCACTACAATTTGGAGCAATCTGAAGCCAGAGCAAAAATACCACCCTCTGGGTCCTACTGCCCCCCATCCCATGAGGAAGTACCCCTTGCCTCTGGGTGTACCCCATGAGGCCCTAGGGACTAAGATGGGGCCAAGGGCACCCACAGGTCAAGCCCTTGCAGAGGAAACAGAGGCCCCAGGTAGAGATCATAATGCATTGATCAATGATGAACAAGCAGTACATGCTACCTCTGGTTGACACAGGGGCAGAATGTACCCTTATCTTTGGAAACCCTCTGAGGTTTCAAGGTTCCCCTTTGGCAATTGGCGGGTACAGCAGAAAGTCCATCCACACATGCCAGGCACTCCGGACCTTACCAATAGGGCATATTCTTCACAAACTATATCAAATTTGTATTTCCCCAATACTTGAATACATTCTAGGGGTGGATGTGTCCATGAGATTTTTTTTTACTGCATCTATGGGAGGTGAGAGTTGTTAAAGACATACTGTTGGGGAATACAGCATGGGAACCAGGGACCCTGCCCCCACCTGAAGAGTGGCAAATATCACACAATATAAGTTTCCCAGATGACATAGGATCAGTGAAAGCATTTTAGAATTGAAAAGAGTAGGTGCTCTCTGGCAGCTCTGGTGGTGTAGTGCCTAAGGCATTTGACTGTTAACCAGAAGGCTGGTGGTTCAAATCCACCAGCCACTTCTTAGAAGGAAGACTGGGCAATCTACTTCTGTAGTGATACCACCTCAGAAACCCAAGGAGGGGTCACTATGAGTTGGAACCGGCTCAACAGCAGTGAACTTGGTTTTTTTGTTTTTTGTTTTAGGAGCTTTCTGAGAAGTACATGGTGCTTTGAATAGCCCTGTTTGTCCCATGAAGAAACCAGGTAGGCTATGATATATGATCATGGACCATAGGGAATTTGACAAGATGACTCACCCCATACATGTTGTGGTCCCAAACATAATGGCCCTGCTGGAAACTCTTAGTAAAGACCTGGGATGGTTGCTAGGGATTGGACTCTGTTTCCCTCCTCGTTACTGTCTGTTAGTTTTGTTATGTTGATGACATGATGTTAACTGTTCAAGATGTTACAGAATTTTCTAGATGTCCTAATCACCTACTTATGGGGGTAAAGATGGGCTGTGAAACCCCAAAAGTTGCAGGTTCTGGGAACATTGGAAAAATTCCTCATCTGGCCAGGTAAGTCCAGTGTGTTACCTGAAGCTACAGTACCAGCCAATGGCATAAGGAGCAGTGGGAAATAATGGGCAAGGTCTTGGAAGCTGCCCACTGGATTCACCAAAAAAGTGAACACCATAGAGACCATGCTGGTTGAAAACTAGCCAAAGAGGCAGGCGTGGCAGTGAAGCATAGGGACATGATGGCTGCTGTACAAAATTGCCCTGTGTACTCACACCCATACCCAAGGCATCTGTCCCCTGATCCTAAACAGGCAAGGTACCCCTAGAAGGGTGGATCAAAGTGCTATCTGAGGCTTTGAAGTTGATAAATTTGGCTCCCACTGGGGTCTTAGCCTCATATGCCTGACTAAGAGCCCCAAGTGACCATCCAACAATGCTATGAGTGATGTCACAGGCTCTGGAAATAGATCCACCAAGATTGTTACTGGAACAAACCAGCATGGTCCTCCAAACGCTTCAGGACCCGGCACTGGGAAGTGGAACCATCTATTGGAGCTTGTCATGGATTACCCACCAGAGTGGATTGTTTCTTTCATCCCTCTGGAGGCACTGACCAACCTAACATGGGAACCCACCACCCTAGCACACGGAGGGCCTCAAGGGTCACACTTCACATGGACTGGAACAACTGCTATAGTATGAGAAACAGAAGTGGGTCTCCTATCCTGACATACAGCAAAACAGGTAACTTTACTCCCAATCCCTCAGGCGATCTCCCCAGGGCAACATAGAAGCTGCATTCGGCCAGGGAAAGGAGCCAAAGCCACTGAAGGGAAAGCCGCCTGCAGGATCCTAACAGAAGGGAAAGATTTGTCCTCTTGGTACCTACTGAACACCTGTCTTTCCAAACACAGGTATAGTCTACTCTGATGTCTTCCCTTTAGGACTACCAGCATCTTCTTAGAATGGGCTCATAGCTCCAATGAGGTCCACCACAAAAGCAGCTGCTGAGTACAGACACAGACAACTCCCCTTCTCAAGCACTGAAGGCATGCCCTAGACCATGAAGCCTCTGGCCAGAACCGACTGGGTAGCCCTAGGAGACATGTGGGGACATATTCATGCCTCTGTGACTAAGTAGGGTATAATGGGGGGGGGGGGCTTACAACACCATCTTTACCAGGACTCATACTGTTGCAGAAAGCTGCATCTTGGTAAGAGACCACAGTGCCTCCCAACTGTGGCCACAAGAAGGTGTTGACCACCTCTGGGGCAGTTTAGATTGGTTGGTACCCAAACAAGATGTGTTGGGGAAACCCGCCATCTGTTTTGAGCCTAGTGGAACTCCATGTTTCCCTTGTCTTCCTCCAAGTTCTCCTCCTGAACAGTGGGATGGACTCCTGTGTCCCACTGCCAACTAGTGATAGCAATAGATGCTTGCATAACTGCAGGAGGGTCCCTGGAAGCACTCGATAGCTGTGTGGTTACCACTGTGACCCTGGCTACCATGCAAATGGATAGGTCCCTGAACTTTGGGGTTACTCGATGCTGCGGGAACTGTTAGGAAATCTGTACCAAAAGTACTGGACTCCCCAAGGTGAAAGTCAGGTGGACCAAGCGTGGGTTGTTTTTTCACAGTTATGATTACCTTTTAATTATTTTTGTTGCTGCCATTGGCTCCTTAGAAGTGAGGCAATAAATTGAAGCTCTAGTCAATTTTACTAAACAGAATCTGAACAAAAGAAGACAAAGTTTGTGGCTAAGAACTGCCAAACCACTGATGAGAAAGGTAGTCCTCCAGAATCAAAGGCCTCTGGACAGTCTTAGAGCCTCTCAAGGCAGGACATGGGCCATAGTAAAGGCTGAATGTGTACCTATCTATCAGACTACCACCAGAACATTACTGGTTCATTAAACCATACAAACAAACAGAGAGTAGCCTTGGACACACCTAATAGCTGGTCAGCTATAGTTCCCTGTTTCTTTTCCTTCCCCTCTGACTCTCAAACCAAAAGCCAAACTCGCTACCATTGAGTTGATTCCAACTCACACCAATCCCCATTAGGCTTCCAAGACTGTAAATCTTTACAGAAGCAGATGGCTTCATTTTTCCTCCATGGAGCAGCTGGGGAGTTTGAGCCATTGACCTCTGGTTAGCAGCCAAATGTTCTAACCACTACCTAACCACTACACCAGCAGAGTTCATTCATACTGGGTTAAAAAAAAAAAAAAAAACATACCCACTGCCATTAAGTCAATTCTGACTCACAGTGACCCCCATTGGGTTTCCAAGGTGGTAAATCTTTATGGAAGTAGATTACCCAGTCTTCCTCCCATGGAGTGACTATTAGGTTTGAACCACCAACCTTCTGGTTAGCAGTCAAATGCCTTAGGCACTGCACCACCAGAGCTCCTTATACTGGATAAAGTGGACCCTAAATCCAATGACCAGTGCCCTTATGAGAAGAGGAGATGACAAAGAGACACAGAGAGAAGACTGTGTGAAGATGGAGGCAGAGATTGGAGAGAGGCCACTACAAGCCAAGGAATGCCAAGGATCACTGGCAGTCCCCAGGAACTGGAAAAGAGGCAGGGACAGACCCTCCCTCGGGGCTGCCAGAAACAACTAATCCTGCCAACACTTAGCTTTTGGACTCTGGCCTCCAAAATAAACTTGGACACAAAATGATCTTCTGTAGTTTTAAGGCCCTCATTGTGTGGTGCGTTGTCATGGTGGCACTAGAACACTAAGACAGGCGTGTTAAGGAATCACTTTGCCTGCATGCTCACTGGTGAGACTGCCCATCAAGCCACACTCATGATCTTTCCCCCAACAGTGGAAGAGGGATTGGATACTGTCTTCAGATCTCCTTAGGGTTAGAGAAGGTAGTTGGTGATGGCATATTTCCTAAAAAGACTGGCAGATATCATCTTATAGGATTTTCGAGGTTGGTTCAAAAGGCGGAAACTGAGGCCCTGCCCAAAGTTGTGCAGTATGTTCGGGCCAGCCTAAGCCCCCAGGGCACGGCAGCCATAGGCCTTGTGGTGCTGGGTTTAAATGCCCCGATATCTACAGACCTTGGATCTAGATTTCCCTGCTTATCTCATCCTTCCCCAGACCCAAAGGGCAGGCTGATCCACTGAGTCTCAGCTCAGGTCAAGAAGAAACCACAGAGCCCAGTGCCCAGCTTCCAGGCAGCCCAGTCACCAGAGCCCACTAAGGCGAGGCTGTCTGTAGCTGATTCTGAAAGATCTCCAAAGATGGGGCTCTGAGCCTGGCTGGACGCCTCTCCACACTGAGTCACACTCCATGGTCCACTCAGTGGCCAGCAATGTGCGCCTGTTTCTTCTCTCCTGTTCTGGCCAAGACAGAGCACAGCCATGAGGCCTCCTCCTTGTGCCGACACCACCACAGTCCTGTGCAACAGCAAAATGACAAGATCAGGAACAGCCACAGCTGGGTGCTTCCCTAGGGCAAGCTACTCACTCCGTTACTCCCCAGGATCCCCAAACTCTGCAGAGCAGCCCACTTGACAGATTAGGAAACTGAGGCTCCATGCAGATGGTCCAAGTTCATGGCTCAACAGTCATGGGGCTAGGATATGAACCCTGGCTGGTCTACGTGACTCCATGCCCCACACCTGCCCACCCCGGTTCCTCAGTCAGACTCTTGCTTTGGAATCAGATTTTTTCACAAAGTAACTGTCTGCCTTGAGAAAGACAAGGCAGGAATGTGCAATTCCACGGGACCCCAAGCAACCTGACCTCTGACCAGCATTTTTGGGGCCATTTGGGATAGTGTGGCCCCTCATCCTCACATTCCATAAAGGAGGAAGAGTCTCATTCTCAGGACTGATTTGTCCCATTAGCACCCCTATTCCATCAGTTACCAGAGTTCTGTCTTTTCGATCCGGTACTGACATCATTTTCTTTTACAGCTGCAGGACACTCCTTTAAATGTTTGGCCCAATATTTTGGTGCCATTACTTACTTCT
>NW_006921958.1:153519-155595 GCF_000298275.1 Orycteropus afer afer
CACTATGCTACCAGAGCTCCTAGCTATATATATATATATATATATACACATTATGTGTGTTGTTATTAGCTGTTGTTGAGTCAGTCCCTCACTCATGGTGAGCACATGTACAATGGCCGTGTTTTGACCCATAGGGTTTTCAGTGACTGGTTTTTTGGAAACAGATCACCAGACCTTTCCTCCTAGAGGTACATTTGCCAGAAATAAAACTCAGGTCTCTTATATGAAAGGTGGGAACCCTATCACTGAACCACCCTGCTTCCCATTGATTGTACATACCTAATATATATGTAGTTATGAAGGGGACATAGGCTTTGCGAGACTGAACATGGTCACCCTTTGGCTTCTGCTTGGTCACTTCCGCTTGCTAAATCATTCTTATGTAACTTCTGCTGGGGTAGCCTTCGAAGTCCAAAGTCCTAGCATATAGTCACCCCTGTTCACTATAACCATAAAAACCCCTACCTCCTACTTAGAAGAATAGGACCAGTTCTTCAGCTGCCCAGGAACCTGCCTTATATGTAAGTCTTCCTAATAAACTCTTTTGCTGCCACCCTGGAGTTGCCACTTCTTTCTTCAGTCTCATGGTGCCCTCCATATTTGGAGGCAAATGAGCTGGCCAGGAGACTGAGGAAATGATGAGTGGGAATGAAGACTCTGCCAAGGAAATCCCAGGTTGGCCAGCAACCTCCTTGTTGCTCAATGCATATACTTGACGCATGTGAACCACCATGTGATTAAAGGGACACCCCAAAAAACACCAAGCAGCAGAGCACAAGCTGTGAGAAAGCATGTGCTTTCATAGGTGTGGAAAGGCTAGAAAAGCAGCAGCAGCCAGGGGGTGCTCACTGCTGGGGACAGTTCAGCTGGCCACTGATGCTCAGTTAGCCTCTAAAGAGCCTAGCTGGAAGAACTGTGGTTGGAAAGGATATGCAGCAGTCATGCATGGCCACCACTGACATTCTGAATAGCTGTCTCCATGAACAGGGTAAGCAGCTAGAGACGCTTGCCTGCAGGTTTGCAAAAATGAAGGTAGAGGAGGAGGCAGCCTGGGGCATGCTAGCAGTGAGCTAGAGCATGGAGCATGAGTGGTGGAGCCCAGCTTCCTGGTCACCAGCTGCTGTGACTGCTGCTGCCTCCTTTCCATGAGCAGGAGCCCCAGCCAGGACCCAGTATGTTGTTCCAGCCACTTCATCCTCATCACACCACAAGGCCAAGGATAGTGAGCAAGGGGGATGGAGAACAAGCACCAGAAGGGTTTGGCCGGACCAAGCAAGCACTCACATGTGTGATGTGAGAAGGAGCCACCTGCCCATTCCCTTCACCTCCCCTTCTCTTCCCCTCCCTGCTCCCTTCCCCAACCACAGAACAACACCCTATCAGCAAAGTCAGTAAAAAAGAGCTCAACTCCAACCACAACAGAACCAGATGATGAATCCTTTGCTGCAGGAATGAAAGCAAAGATATTCCAGGCAGCCCCACCCTCGTGGTATGGCACACTGTTGGCCATAAGTCCCTTAGTGGGCCAGATTGTTTACCAGGTGGGACCTAAGCAAAACTGACAGGGCTAGAGAGAAGGGGGTGTGAGCTGTGGGAGGGGAGCAAGAAAAAAAAAAAAACCTGAAAAACCTGGAGGATGACTGTCCAAGGGCCCCTTGACAGCAACCTGAAAGCAGATGTGGGTGGACTTAGTGACCACTGGCACAGCATGAGATAAGATTTATAAGCAACTGGCTGCAGTTTTGGCCAACATTTGTGCTTGAATAGTTTATTTTACAAGGATCAGCACAAGGCTGAACCCTATGAGGCAGAGGTTAAAGATGTCCCAAATGTCCAACTTTTCCAAACTGCTATGCCACTCCATCATCTCTCACATCAACTCCTCCTCCTCCCCTCAGTACTCTTCCTCCTGTCTTAACCAAACCAAAACCAAACTCACTGCCATGGAGTCAGATCCGACTCCTAGCGACCCCTCCTTAGGTTTCCAAGGCAGTATCACTATGGAAGTAGATTGTCCAACCTTCCTTCTGAGGAGTGGCTGGTGGGTTTGAACCGCCAGCCTTCTGGTTAGCAGTC
>NW_006921958.1:157642-158568 GCF_000298275.1 Orycteropus afer afer
ACCTTTATGATCCTATCCTTAAGAAATGTATTCCCTTGGAGAGAACAAGCATGGGAGAAAGAAGGGCTGTGGATGCACAGGGAGACAGCTCAGGGGGCAGGAGTGCGTGGAGGGATGGACACAGGGAAGAGGTAACTATCAGGAGGATGTAGGAGGGGAGATGTTGCATTGTGGTAAATTGTGGTCAATGTCATGAGACAAAGTGTATGTGAACTACTGCATGGAAAGTGTATTTGCTCTGTAAATTTTCACCCAAATCACACACACACACACACACACACACACACAAAGCCATTGCTTGACATTATAATAATGAGAATAAAAATTATAGTTAACAGTGAAAAAAAAAAAAAAAATGTGTACCTCTCCTAATCTTCCCCATCTCAGGACCAGATTCCAATCAGAAGCCTAGAAAAGTCCTGAGTCTTCTTTCTTCCCTGCTTCCCACCCACCATCCACCCCAACCCCTCCAAACCACTGGTTCCACCTCCAGACCGCTTCTTAAATCCATCCACCTGTCAATCTCCTCCTCTGGCCATGATCCTCTCCAATTCATTTGCCACTTCCCTTAAGAGGTTTCCCATTTCTGGTGGATGCTGTGATGTGCCACCCAGCTCCCCCTTCAGGAGTGAAGGACTTATTGTTCCATGTCTTAGGTTCCTAGGGCTGTCATAACAAAACAGCACAAAGTGAGTGGCTTTGTAGAACAGAAATTGATTTTCTCACTGTTGTGGAAGCTAGACACCTTGAATTCAGGGTATTGGCAGGGCTATGCTTTCTCCTCTGTTGTCCCTAGGGGAAGAGCCTTCCTCGTCTCTTTCAGCTTCTTGTAACCCCAGGCATTTCTTGGAGTTCCATGGTTTATAGACTCATCCTCACATACTGTCTTCCCCCATGAATGGCTATTTCCATGACTGTCCTTCTCG
>NW_006921958.1:161133-162295 GCF_000298275.1 Orycteropus afer afer
GTCCATTCTGTTATAGAGAAGGTCACTGTGAGTCAGGGCCAACTCAGTGGCAACTAACACCACCAGCACAGCTTACAACATATGTGGTTTTCTCTGTTTGCTGTGTAACAGCTGTCTCCCGCACATGTCCATAGACCCCATCAGGGCTGAGATAGTCAAGGGTGAGGCCCTTGAAATGGGAGTTATAGAAATATTTCTGCTCATGGCCAACAAGATTTATCTTGCTAAAGATAGCGAGCTGATAGAATCCATCTCCATTGAAGCATGTTTTGACACTGGTTCATTCCAGTTCAACTCTATGTTGAGAATTTGCATTCCTACCCCAGACAGACTGAATCAGGATCTACATTTTAACAAGATCCCCAGGGGATTCTTAGGTAAACCTAAGCATATAAACCAATCAGGAGAACGCAGGAGGAAGGACTGGAAAGCTGGATGGGCTGACCAAAGGAAAACTGAGTTTTCAGCCTGGCCCAGGTCCTTCCTGCCCATGGAGGCTTAGCTGACCGAGAAAGGGTCAACAGCAGGCTGCAGCATGAAGTCTGCCCCTTGGCAACCTGTGTTCATATCCTATACTTTCATCTCTCTCCCTATGTCTTGGTTGTCCTACCCCGAACACTCCCGTGTGGAATGCCAGGCCCACTGATTTATGATACTAGAGAGTATGCAATAAATTATTAACTCTGGGGGGAGAAAGAATTATCTGCAGATCCTGTTAAAATGTAGATTCTGATTCAGTATCTCGGGTGGAAATGCGGACTCTCAACAGGGGGTCAACTGGAATAAACCTGTTGAAAGCCCTGCATTAAAGACATCACAATTGAATTATTGACTCCTAAAGAAACCTGCACAGTGCCTAACCAGAAGTGCTAGCCAGAAGGCTGGCAGTTCAAACCCACCAGCCACTCCTCGGAAGGAAGTTTGGGCAATCTACTTCCATAGTGATACTATGTCCGAAACCCAAGGAGGGGTCGCTATGAGACGGATCTGACTCCATGGCAGTGAGTCTGGTTTGGATTTTGGTTTAAGGAAATCTAATTTTATTCCATGTCCCCATTCTGTGCTGTACACATGGACCAATTAGGCATCTAGGCTGATTAAACAATGACATCAGGACTTTCCATATGGGCCTTCTCTACCAGACCACACAAAGGTCATAAAA
>NW_006921958.1:163165-166090 GCF_000298275.1 Orycteropus afer afer
CAAAATGAACTACATTCAGAAAGGGAAACCAAACAGAACACCAGGTGTGCCCTCGGTCCTTGCCATTAGCTGCTGTCAAGGCAGCCTCACTCATGGTGACCCCACGCATGGTGGACGAAGGGCTGCCTGCTCCTGCGCCAACCCCATGGGCAGTTGCGGATCAGACCACAGTGACCCGTGGGATCGTCATTGGCTGACTATTGAAAGTTGAGTACCAGGCCTTTCTTCCTGGCCTGTCTCAATCTGAGATCTCCACCCACACTCAAGGCCCTACAGACAAGCAAGTGGTAACTACACCGAAGGTGTATTGGGCGAGGACAGAACCCAGGTCTCCACCGTGGAAGGTGAGGATCCCACCACTGAACCACCACTGCCTTTCCCTCCTTAGCTCCCTCCAACCTCCTGCCAGGTTGCAAAGCTCTGTTTTTTCTACACACACTGGGGTCCCCTCACCCTGCCCTCACACCCCAAAATCAGGCCACCGCAGAGGCAGAGGGAACCAAGCCCTGCTTCCTACCTCCCCTCCAAGGTGATGACAGGGAAATGCCGTTTTCTTAGAAAACTTTCCATTTCCCTCACATGGTGGGGCCCTGTGGCTCGGCAAGGCTGCTACCTTCATTTCCCGAAGTCTGACTTACTCAGCATTCATGGAAGGCATGTGGGCACAGCTGAGCCACCCACACTCAGGCCAAGAACCCCCCTGTCTGTCTTCAGCACAAGGTAAGCTCCATCACCAGACATCCCCACTCCATCTGTTGGCAGAGCCCAGACTCATAGCTCCCATGAGCAAATAAATCTCATCACAAAGATGCATCTCCTAAGAACCAATCTTCCCTGACAGTCCGTGCAAAGTGGGGAAAACCAACAGCTTTCTGCAAAGGGGAGGACCAGCTAGCAGGACCCTTGACTTACATTGCTAAGTACAAGGGGCTGGGTCTTGGAGCCTTTCTCTGGTTTTAAAAAAATAAAAATGCTGTATTCAAGTTGATTCCAGCTCTTGGTGATCCCACGTGTGTCCTAGTGGAACTGTCCTCACAAGGTTTCCAACGGCTAAGCTTTCAGAAGTAGCTCCCCAAGACTTCCTTTGAGATGCCTCTGGGTGAACTTGACTCTTCACCCAAAAGAGTGGCCATCTTTTGGCTGTCAATCAAGTGCAGTAACCGTTCCCACCACTCAGAGACTCCTCTCTGGTTAAAGCTATGCCCTCAATGGCAGGTGGTCCTTGCTGAACATCCATGTGGCCAAACAGCCCCACCAAAGAGATCTCTCAGGCGCAAGAAGACCTTCCCTGTCATAAAAGCTTGCAAGTGGCCTTCTAAGGTACAATAATTGGCCTGTCCTCATCCGGAGCAAAGAAGAACGAAGAAAATCAAAGACACATGGGAATAATTTTCCCAAGGAACTAGTGGACCATGGGAACCTCAGCCTATGTGACCCTGAGACTGGAAGAACTAGATGGTGCCCAGCTACTACCATCAGCCAGTCAGAAAGCAATCAAAATAGGAGAGCCTGGATAGAGGGGGAAGAAAATGTAGAACAAAACTCAAAATCATTAAAAAAAAAAAAGTATGTTTACTGGTCTGATAGAGATGGTGAAGCCCCTGAGACTATGGCCCCTAGTCACCCTTTGGGCCTGGAATTGAACTCACTCCGATGGTTTCCAGTCAAAAAATGGAGAGGCCTACAAGGTGTACAATCACAGCAGGTAGGTACACTCCTTAAAACAACCCATCATGGAAGCTCGGAAGGGCAGCATTTGCACAGGGAGGTAGCTCAAAGAGCAGCAATGTGTAGGAAAGAAGGACACAGGGAAAGCGTAACCACAAGGAGGAAGTGGGAAGAGAGCTGTTATATTATGGGTACTGCAATCAATGTTGTGAAACAAAACAGTGTATGAGCTGTTGAATGGAAAATGAATTGGCTTTATAAACTTTCATCCAAATCACAAAAAAAAAAGAAGAAAAAAAAAAAAGACCTCCCCAAAGACAAGACAGCTTCTCCCTAAAACACGCACCTGTTACTGACCTTTGGAACGTTCATTTATTTTTCTTGCTTCAACAATTTTGAGATCCCCAGCAGCAGTAGAAATTGCTGGAAAATTGGAAATCACCGGTTGATCCACCTGAGGAGTCAGGAACAGCAGAGGGAGGCAAAGAGAGGGCCAGATCCAGAAGACAAGGGGCATCTCCCGTTCCAGAGGCTAGAGTTCAAGGTGGTTCAGCTGGTGCACAGGGAGCATCCAGTAGGCTGGGCCAGGGTGCAGGGGAGGGCCAGGGGCCTGCAAATCAGGAGTCACCTCCCAGACCCCAGATTTCAGGCCTTGGAGCAGGTGAGGGTCCCACACTTAGGGAGGCAGCTGAGGGCATCTTCACACTGAAAGGGAAGATGACAGGCGAGTGGTGATAACAGAGCTCGCAGGCTGGGTCTCAAAGAAAGTCAGAAATGCCTTGTTGTCTGTCCCCCAGAATATGCACAACATCCTGCCGGCGCACCTGTGGAGGTGACCCAGTTTGGAGAGGGGCTGTTTCTTTTGTTGTAGCAATGAGGTCATGTCAGTGTTGGGGGGATCCTAAACCTAGTCCCTTCTGTGTTCCAAACGGACCAAAGTGGACACAGAGACACCCCTGGGAAGATAGACATCATGTGAGCATCATCAACGACCAAGGAACCAAGGGACAAGGAAAGCCCAGGGCTGCCAGCGAGGAAGGAATCAACACGGCTGAGACCCTGATTTGTACTTTTAGGCCCCAGAACTGTGAGCAAATACGTTTCTGTTCTTTAAAGCCACTCACTTCTGGGATCTCTTGTTAAAGCAGCACTAGGAAGCTAAGACATTGTCTGAAAAGTGAGATCTTGACAAGTTCAGCTTGAAACAGCCCCTCATCACAAAAGGATCTCGGAACAGCCAGGGAAGGTCACCAAGCA
>NW_006921958.1:168096-170001 GCF_000298275.1 Orycteropus afer afer
ATCTGCCCGTTGTCTGAATTTTTGACTGCTGCTTCCACAGGTGTGGATTGTGGACCCAAGTAAAATGAAATCTTTGATAACTTCAATCTTTTCCCCATTTTTTGTTATATTCCTTATTGGTCCAGATGTGAAGATTTTTGTTTTCTCTGTGTTGAGGTGTAACCCATACTGAAGACTGTAGTTTTAATCTTCATCAGGAAGTGCCTCAAGTCACCTTCACTTTCAACAAGCAAGGTTGTGTCATCTGTACAATGCAGGTTGTTAATAAGTCTTCCTCCAACCCTGATGTGTTCTTCTTCCAGCTTCTCGGGTTATTTGCTCAGCATTCCCAAGCAGTAAATGCCAATGCCATGAACCCACTAGCCTACTCCGTGGGTGAAAGATGTGGCAGTCTGCTTGCCTAGAGATTACAGCCTTGGGAACCCTATAAGGCATTTCTACTCTGTCTTATAGGGTGACTCTGAGTCAGAATTGACTCAATCAATGACAACAGTGTGGTTTTTGATTTTGGTATTGAGCAACTACTATGTGCCAATGTCAGAGCCAAAGTAAGAGCTGGAGAAGGAAACGTTCTCCTCTCTGGTCACCTTTATCAACACAAGCAACAGCTGGTGAAGAGAACCCTTTTAAAATAAGCCCGGGTTTCACAGGCATGTGCTGTGGCTGCAGTGGCCAGAGCCACCGTTTGGTGGTGTCTGCTGATACAGTCAGGTTCCAACTGAAGTCAGAAGTCTCTGCTGGTGGCATAGATGATGGGCCTGGATTTCCTGGGCAGTGAGCAGTCTCACTTCATGCACTAGCTCCTTGTGCCTATAACAATGAATAAGGAGACCAAAGAAGAGTTGATGCCTTTGAATTGTGGTGTTGGCAAGGAATACTGAAAATACCACGGACTGAAAGAAGAGCAAACAAATCTGTCCTGAAAGAAGTGCAGCCGGAATGCACCTTAAAAGTGAAAAGAGCCAGACTTCATCTCACTTACTTTGGTCATGTTGTCAGAAGGGACATTACCTGGAGAACAGTATCATGCTCCGTTAAATGGAGGGTCAGCAAAAAGGGGAAGGCCCTCAACAAGATGGACTGACGCAGTGTCTGCAGCGACGGGCTTAAGCAAAGCAAGTATGTAAGGGTGTGCAGGACCAGACAGTGTATTGTTCTATTGTATACAAGGTGACTATGAGTTGGCCAACTTGATGGCACCTAACAACAACAAGTGGCTGAAAGCAGCCCAAAGTTATCATTTTACAGCTCTGAAGTCAGAAGTGCAAAATCCACGTCAGGAGGTTAACATGAAGACGTTGGCAAGCTGACACTCCTAAAGGCTCCGGGGAGAATCCGCTGCCCTGCCTTTTCCAGCTTCTAGAGGCCACCCACATTCCCTGACTTGTGGCCCCTCCACCACCTGCAAAGTCAGCCGTGTAGCATCTTCGAAGGTCTCTTGGGCTCTGCCCGACCTGTCTCCTTCTTTCACCCTTGTGATGGCATTGGGCCCATCTGGACAATGCAAGATCATCTCCCCATCTCAGGTCCTTAACTTCATCCCACCTGCAAACTCCCACTCACCATGTAAAGGGACACATTTACAAGTTCCGGGATTAGGGTGTGGAGCCATTGTTCTTCTGATCACAGTGCCCTTCAGCCCCACTTCCTGGGTCAGTTTTCCTTTGGCATGACAGGTACCTGAGCCACCCCCACCTCCTGCCTCTCAACAAACTGTGCCCCCTCTCACGAGGATACAGGAACCCAGACCCCTTCCTCCACCCCACGCCCAACAGCCATCCTCACCTGCCCAGGCACCCACACTTCAGCCAACCCCCATGGCCAGGAATCGCCAGGGGAGTTATGGACCTCTACCTGTATGTTCAAGGACACCTCTACATTTCAAGGGACATTTGCCTGGAGGAG
>NW_006921958.1:174131-175445 GCF_000298275.1 Orycteropus afer afer
TTTGCGGTAATTTGCTACAATGATAATAGGAACCTAATGCAAATATCCAGCAAGGGTCTATTATTACCTTTCCATTGATGCATTCAAAAAAAAAAAAAAAAAAAAGCAGGCCCTGCTAAGCATAGATGATACACTTAGCGACCCTATCTATAAGAAACTGATATAGATTGCATATATGTATAAATGTATTTGTTATTATACAATATAAATATATATATAAGCAAAATCAAAGTTTAATATACCTTATAACCTAATATAGAAAGTGAGAAATTGCAGGAGCCCATACAGATCAGTACTTGAACACTCCTAGGGATAGGGGTTGATCTTTCAAGTTTTATCATAGAAGACCTTGTGAAGGTGATAAACGCTGCACTGAGTTTTAATGAAGAGTAAAATCTGGATATGTAGGGATAGGGAGGAAGGGCTGGTGGAGACATAACCAGATGGAACAAAGCTGGAAGAGAACAAGTAACTCAAAAAACCTTCACTGAACACTCGCTGTGTCAGCATCTCTAGCTCCTAGGGACACAGTGGGGACCAGAAGATGGCTGCCTTCAAAGAGCTTGTCACCTAAAGACAACACAGATACTGGTTGGGGGATTGTTAATAGATGGCGATAACTGCTACCACCAGGGATGCTATGACAGCCCGGAGAGGGGCACCCAGCCAGTGTGGAGAGGAGGAGAGGGATGGTTAGAGACAAGAACCTAATGTAAATAGAGTAAGAGATACATAAGCTCAGTGAGCAAGAACAAGGAGTCTTCCAAGTGAAACAGGGAAAGTGAGCTTTCCATACAGAGAAAAACAAACTAGGCCCAGAGGCAGGTAGGTTTGCAGGTTAAAAGGAGGAGGTGGAAGGAAAGGGAAGCACTAGTGGTGGGTCGTCTGCTAAAAGGAGGCAGGATTCATATTCCAGGATTTGAGGTTTGAAAAGAATGAAGAGACTGGGAAGATCCACGTTGGTCAATGATGGAGAGAGGTCACCAGGGAAGCTTCCATGTGTGTCCGGGCTGCTCTGAAGGCCCAGTTGAAACAAGGAATCATGAACCTGTTGGGTGAATTTATTCTGGCAATGCTCAGCATCCCTGAAGAAGGCAGTCAAATTACTTGGGTTTGGGGTTCTGCCAGAGTGAGGTGGCTTGCCATCATTCATGGGAGTTTGAGAACCATCCCAGCGGGGTGATAAGGACCAAGCATGGCATGGAATTGGGTGGTTGGAGTAGAGTGAGGAGATGGTCTAGGGACTGAGAGGACAAGTGAAGGATGGGCTGCCCACAGGGACCCCACAGGCACACATGGTGCTGGAAGGACCTC